>NC_069504.1:134743502-135096002 GCF_027579735.1 Bombina bombina | reverse complement strand
CACTCGGTCACGCCCACTTTTGCTCGGTGCAGTCGGCAGAACAGGTAGGGACTTAGGCCAGTGTGTTTGTCCGCGTGCTGTCTCTACTGCGCATGACAGCTTCGGACAAACACACTTGGCCTTTTATAGTATAGGATTTGTCAGTTATTCCATTCTACTCTATGTAGTGGTCAACAGTCTGTTTCATTGGTGTAATAAAAAAGAACTAAGCTGTGGGTTATACTTAATAGAAATCATTATAAAATGAATTAATAATAATTTGAAAGTAATTAAACCTTTTATTTATTTTTATTTTACTTACAGCCAAAGCCCTTCAAGAAGTCTGTGGTCTCTGCAGAAATGGTTATTTAGTTTAATGTCATAAATCTTTGAGAGTAATCTGAGCTAGTCTACTATTCAGATAATACTAGAGAGGCACTCATTTTGTTTTGCTCATGCGCAGAACAATGCAACTTAAGTTCCAAAGATGTCTCCTCTCTTATCTCCCTAAGGACAGTGGTTACTTGGATTTAACAAATTTGTTTATACTAAAAAAAAAACTTTTTCATACCCCTTTTAATTGAAAATGGATTCAGACATGCGTTATGAAGTGAATAATGCTGAATGCTCTCTTCCTATGTTGATAAATTAACCCCTAAGACATAACAAAATGTATATGTTTCCTTTAAACATTAAGCTTTATATTACCTTACCTTTTCTGTTGCGCAAATATAACTGTACTCAGAGGTGTAACTAGAAACCACAGGGCCCAGGTGCAAGAATCTAAGAAGGCCCCCCCACCCCCCCCCCCAAAAAAAAAAAAAGTGAATTTGATACATATCTTTTTTTTTTTTAACATTTAACACAGAAAAAAAATGTGAATCAGATTACATGTCTGCAAAAGGAGGTACCCTGTGTCCACAGTCTGTTAGATGGTCTGACCCCCTATTACTGTATATAGTGACACTGTTTAACCCACCAATACTGTATATAGTGAGTCAGTGACACAGTCTGTAATCTGCCGGTGAGATGGCTGGCCTGACCCTACCCGCCCCAGTACTTTATAAAGTGACCACAGTAGTCTGTGACATGGTCCAGCCCCCCCCGTACTGTATATAGTGGTACTGTATAGTGACACTGTTCACCCCCGCTCCCCATGCTGTAGTAACAAGGGCAATCAGCTCTTTTACAGCCCATTAAATCCCTAATCTTAAAAATTTAAAAAAAATTAAAAATTAAAAAAAATCCTAACACTAAGCCTCAAATAGGTACACACACCGTTCCTGAAGTCTGGCGGTGAGGGTCTTCATCCAGGCGGCTCCATCATCTTCTATCTTCATCTGGAGTGAAGGCGGCGCAGAGCGGAGGTGCAGAGCTAGCTTCCCCGATGCACGGATCCTCAGCGGCGGTCCTTAGCTGCGGTCTTCAGCGGCGTGGAGGCTTCTCTTTATGCGATCGTCCGTCACACACTGAAGATTGAAGGCAAGGTATCCCATTTTTATTGGGGTACCTTGCATTCCTATTGGCTGAAATGTTTAAATCAGCTAATAGGAAGAGAGCTTCTGAAATCTTATTGGCTGATTTGAACAGCCAATGGGATTTCAGTAGCTCTAATCCTAATGGCTGATTTCAAAATTTCAGCCAATAGGAATGCAAGTTACCCCAAATTGAATGTGGTACCTTGCATTCAATTTTCCGTGTACGCCAGAGATCAGATGAAGAGGAGCCTCCACACCACTGAGGATTGCTGCGGCTGAAAATTGTCGCTGACCACCGCTGCTGAGGACCGCCGCTCTGGATCCGCACATCGGGTAAGAGCGCTCCGCACCACCGCTCCGCGCCGCCTTAGCTCCAGATGAAGATAGAAGATGATGGAGCCGCCTGGAAGAAGACCCTCACCGCCAGACTTCAGGAACGGTGAGTACCTATTTGAAGCTTAGTGTTAGGATTTTTTTTAATTTTTAATTTTTTTTTATTTTTAAGATTAGGGATTTAATGGGCTGTAAAAGAGCTGATTGCCCTTTTAAGGGCAGTAAAAGAGCCGAATGCCCTTTTAAGGGTGATGCCCATACAAATGTCCCTTTAGGAGCAATGGATAGCTTAGGTTTTTTGAGTGTTAGTTTTTTTTTATTTTGGAAGGGTTGGTGGGTGGGGGTTTTACTTTTAGGGGGTAATTGGTATTTTTTTTTAAGTAAAAGAGCTGTTTAACTTGACAATGACAATGCCCTACAAAAGGCCATTTTAAGGGCTATTGGTAGTTTAGTATTATACTAGGGGGTGTTTTTATTTTGGGGGGGGGGGTTATTTGTATAGGGGTATTAGTTTAGGGTTAATTTTTTTATTTTGGAAAGCTTTCTTTATTTTTTTCTGAATTTTTTTTTATTTATTTTTTACAACTTTAGCTTGGGTTTTTGTATTTTTTAATTATAGACTGCCCTCTGGGAAGGCTTATCACCTAGTATGAAATAAGAATATATCCCTAATCTTTAAAACAATTTTTTTTTTCACAAGCTTTATTGAATACAAATATAGATATACAACATATTTTGTGATCAATATCATTCAAAGGCAAAAAAAAGGTCACCTTTGGTCAGTGCTAACAAGATGAAACTAACTAAGTTATGGGCTGATAATCCACGTGCATTCACAACATGAGATGCCAAGATCAGCAGTCCAGATGCTCATCTCTCACTATGGTTCTCGCAGATAAGGTTAAATGTTGTGGTGTGGAAAGGGGGAGGGAGAAAGAGTACCAACATGTAACAGTAAAACTTAGCCAAATTAAAATCAGTTAATTTTACAATTCGCTTGGCACACACAAGGAAAACAAAACAAATCATGAGAGACAAGAGTTTTATAGCCAGTCTCTGGTTCTATTGAGTGTGTAAACCTGCCTGTCCGGAATGATATGTATGTCGTCTGATCATGTATATTTTGAGGGGTTCTAAGAGTAGCGTCCGAATTTGGGATGTTAGTATTTTTTAAGTAGTGTGATATCTATCCTTGTCCCTGACTATGAGCCATGTTGTCTGCCTTTTTCGGTGTGACAGAGCGCCCTGTATCCCCTATCTTTCAATCTGTCCACCAATGATCTAAGTTGTGCAGGTAGAAACGTTGACTACATGAGTAAGGATTTGCATTGCTCACAGGTTTCCAGCATGTATTCATGTGTGTCAACTGTCCCTTTCTGCATGTGATGATATATATCTAGGTGTATCAGTGTGTCTACTTGTTGTTTCCATTCCTCTACTGTCGGGACTATTTGTGATTTCCTGTGTTTTGGCATTCATAGTTTGGCACTGTTTATCATAATTAACATCAGGGCTTTGTGGGCTTCGTTCTTGATTTTAGGAAGTGACAAGAATAGTAGGGTTTTGGGGTCATTGGGCAGAGTAAAACAATTTAAATTTTTATAAAAAAAAAAGTCAGTTTAAATGCTTTAGTACCTTTTATTTTATATGCCAAATTTTTTGTAATGTAGTTTTTGATTTATATATATTTACTTATTTATATATACGCACTTACATATAAAGGAAGTTTTATGCCCCATTTAGTATTGGTATAATTTGTATATGCCTATTTTAACATAATAATTTGTTTGATTATTTTATAAAGATACTATTATACAATAAAAAAAGTGTGATGAAGAAATAATAATATATATTGAGAGATACATACTACGCAATGATTCAAAATCGCATCAAACTGATTCAAATTGTAGCAGCAAACACTGGTGCAATAATAAATATGTTAAACCCTTAAGGACCACATCACTTTTCCATTTTTCTGACCTTTTGGGACCAGGGCTATTTTTACATTTCAGCTGTGTTTGTGTTTAGCTGTAATTTTCCTCTTACTCATGTACTGTACCCACACATATTATATACAGGTTTTCTTGCCATTTAATGGAATTTCTAAGGATACCATTATTTTTATCATATCTTATCATTTACTATAAAAAAATTATAAAATATGATGAAAAAATTGAAAAAAACACACTTTTTCTAACTTTGACCCCCAAAATTTGTTACACATCTACAACCACCAAAAAACACCCATGCTAAATAGTTTCTACATTTTTTTTCCTGAGTTTAAAAATACCCAGTGTTTACATGTTCATTGCATTTTTTTTTTTTTGCAAGTTATAGGGCAATAAATACAAGTAGCACTTTGCTATTTCCAAACCATTTATTTTTTAAATTAGCGATAGTTACGTTGTAACACTGATATCTGTCAGGAATCCCTGAATATCCCTTGACATGTATATATATTTTTTTTAATAGACAACCCAAAGTATTGATCTAGGCCCATTTTGGTATAATTTCATGCCACCATTTCACCGCCAAATGCGATCAAATAAAAAAAATTGTTCACTTTTTCACAAACATTTTTACAAACTTTAGGTTTCTCACTGAAATTATTTACAAACAGCTTGTGCAATTATGTTTGTAAATGCTTCTCTGGGATCCCCTTTGTTGAGAAGTAGCAGACTTATATGGCTTTGGCATTGCTTTTTGGTAATTAGAAGGCCGCTAAGTGCCGCTGCGCACCACACGTGTATTATGCCCAGCAGTGAAGGGGTTAATTAGGGAGCTTGTAGGGTTAATTTTAGTGTAGTGTAGTAGACAACCCAAAGTATTGATCTAGGCCCATTTTGGTATATTTCATGCCACCATTTCACCGCCAAATGCGATCAAATAAAAAAAATCGTTACATTTTTCACAATTTTCGGTTTCTCACTAAAATTGTTTACAAACAGCTTTGGCAATTATGGCACCAATGGTTGTAAATGCTTCTCTAGGATCCCCTTTGTTCAGAAATAGCAGACATATATGGCTTTGGCGTTGCTTTCTGGTAATTAGAAGGCCACTAAATGTCGCTGCGCACCACACTTGTATTATGCCCAGCAGTGAAGGGGTTAATTTAGGTAGCTTGTAGGGTTAATTTTAGCTTTAGTGTAGATATCAGCCTCCCACTTGACACATCCCACCCTCTGAACCCTCCCTGACCCCCCTCAAACAGCTCTCTTCCCTCCCCCACCTCACAATTGCCACTGCCGTCTTAAGTACTGGCAGAAAGTCTGCCAGTACTAAAATAAAAAGCATTTTAAAAAAAAATCTTCTTCAATTGATTCTGCAGTATTGGATACAATCTTAGCCCTCAACCTCCCTGATCCCCCCATACAGCTCTCTAAACCCATCCCCTCTCTACCTATTTACTGCCATCTTGGGTACTGGCAGCTTTCTACCAGTACCCAGTTCGCCCCCAAAAAACTTGTTTGTTTGTTTGTTTTTATATACAATAAGATATTTCTGTAGTGTACCTGCCCCCCTCCTCAATATCCTACCTCCCTCTTCCTCCCAGAACCCTTGCCTAACATCACAGATATCCCCACAATCACCTTCTTAGAAAAAAATTACTGAAGAAATCTTGATTTTGCCCCACGTCACGCGCGTGCAGGCACACCTACCCGTCCCCCACAGGCAGCTTCCGCCAAGTGATGCACACATGTCCTACACCAGAACAGGATGCCAGTACCTCGTTGGGCCGCCCATCTGCCTCCCTCTTGCTGCTCCCACCCACCAACAATCAGCACCATCAATGCCCGATGCAGGGAGGGCCACAGAGTGGCTCTCTCTGCATCGGTGGCTACAAAAAGGGTTTACAGTGATGCCTCAATCCCGAGGCATCACTGCAACCCCTTGAAAGCGGTTGGAAGTGAATAGGATTGCTTCCAACACTTGAAACCCCTGAGGACGTACAGGGTCCTTGGTCACTAACTTTGTAGGGCATACCCTATACATCCTTGGTCCTCAAGGGATTAAAGGGACAGTCTAGTCCAAAATAAACTTTCATGATTCAGATAGGGCATGTAATTTTAAACAATTTTCCAATTTACTTTTATTACCAATTTTGATTTGTTCTCTTGGTATTATTAGTTGAAAGCTAAACCTAGGAGGTTCATATGCAAATTTCTAATCCCTTGAAGGCTACCTCTTCTCTCAGGGCATTTTGACAGTTTTTCATCACTAGAGGGTGTTAGTTCATGTGTGTCATATAGATAACACTGTGCTCATGCACGTGGAGTTCCTATGAGCCAGCACTAATTGGTTAAACTGCAAGTCTGTAAAAAGAACTAAAATAAGGGGGCAGTTTGCAGAGACTTAGATACAAGATAATCACAGAGGTAAAAAGTTTTTTTTTTTATATAACGATGTTGGTTATGCAAAACTAGGGAATGGGTAATAAAGGGATTATCTATCTTTTAAAACAATACAAATTCTGGTGTAGACTGTCCCTTTAAGCTGTTGCTGTCTGCAATTTGCAATCCAGGGAGAACAGGTTTACTAACTGTGGACCTTGTCTGTGTGGAGAATGGTAAATATGCACCTACATCTTCCATTAATATTAATATATTTTCTGTTTCCTACACACCTTATCAATATAGTTTTAAATCCTGAAACCTGCTCACTGGTAATAAAAACGTAAATGTGTCACTTTAGTTACTTAGAGTTATAATTCAAGCAAATGGTTCACTGTGATATTTTATATGATTACTGTAGAAGTGTTTTTCACAATTTTAAGTCTTAGTAATGGCTTAATCATTTCAACTCAACGGACAAACTAATCTATTTTATGCATTTTCAGTTGCAGGTATAATTAAGGCATCCAATTAAATTAAATGCTTGCTCAGTGGTTGCAAACTGATATACAGTGTTATGATAAAAAAAACAAGAAATGTATAACCTCTAGATTAAAAAATACAAAATATTTAGATTTAAAGAATATGATGTGATGTAAGTGGTTAGTATAGACATGCAGAACATTACATCTGCTTGAAAATATTTAGATTCATGAAACTGGGAAATTTTAAATGAAGCTGTTGATTTATAAAGGTAAACTAGACTGAAAAAATATCTATTGCCAGATGGTTTTATAGAGAAACCCTTAACTTTGAAGAAAGATTGAAGCCTGTCTATTTGTTACGGGATCCATTGAGGCATGTTCCTAGCACAAAAAAAACTCATTTGCTATTCTACATTAAATAGTCTAGTTTAGAAAGAACATCAATTTGCACAGTTCACAGACTTTTATGTGAAATTTATGGATTGACTATATTTTAGTAATGGTGTTTGACATTTCAAGGGTAACATTTCTGAGTCTTATGGCTCATCCATTTTATCAATATAAGTAAAGTAGCCACATAAATGTAAAGGACAGGTGGCTAGTTTTCCACTAATTCTGTTAAATATTTATTCAGAGGAAAATATTTATGTGCATTCATGTCACCACATGATACGTATATAGAATAATGATTTCCTTCAGGAGTATTGTAATGTTCAATGCAAAAAAATGTATTTTGTGTAGTAAAAAAATTAAATTACAAGTGGAGCACAATGGATAAATCAGGGCTCTGTCTTTTGCTCAACCTAGCGCAAACAATAACACACAATTTGATATTACTAGTGGATAATTAAACATTTTATGGAAAGCATCTTAACACATACAAAACTTTTTTAGCATGCCTATACGTTTCATGTATAGCCTCATTAGCACGCTGACTGCATTTGTGTTACAAGTTGTGAGTTAAGGAGATAGAAAGGTCAAAATTTAGATGTGCATGAATTAATTTCAATTTTAAAAAGAACAATTTTTACAATATACATCCATTTGGATACTGTTTCAGCAGCATATGTACATATGGTATGTGTAAATAATGGATCAGAATTCAGCCACCATGCCTCCCAGAGAGCTGGTGGTGAGGTATATTGCATCAGTAAAGTCTTGATTTGTATCAAACACGTCACTGCTGACTCTCTGAGAAGCTGGGGTGTTCGACTGTTCGTGCACTGTGCACTTACAGCGTATGTGCGTATGCCTCTGAAATAGTAATCAAAAAACTAACTTTTTCTTGAACCACCCATGAAGACAATGAACACCAAAATTCAAAACTATATCATACACTGAAAAAAATATAAAAATGAATCAAACGCATACAAATATGATTCACAGAATGATATTACATTAAAAACTATTTCTAGGTCTTAGGTTTTGATAAACACGTTATGGCAACTGTACATATATTGATATCTAAAAATATAAAACTTAGAAATATATCTGTGTTTGCTGTTTTAGTCATAATTGAACTGAAAAAAAAAAAAAAGTAACTTTATGAGTAAAAATCCCCTATTTAATGATTATATAATACATATGAAACCCAAAGCTCATTTTATTCACTGGAGTTGTAAAAATAGGGGGAAAGAATCACAATTCTAATAATCATGCAATTTACCCAAGCTGACTTTTGTATCCACTCAAAAGTCTCACTTTTAAGCTGCCTACAAATTAGTTTATATTATGATAAAGAAAAAGCCTCATACAGTTGTTTAGATGCTAATCAAGCCTTTTGTCCTTTATCTGGATGAAATAGTTTTCTGAAATATTTCATCATAATTTGTCAACTCTTGGAGAAAGAAAAGATTACTCTGCCCTCTGGATTTTAGCTGGATGAAAATACTAATGATGCTATGCAACATAAGCATGTATTAAAGAACAAATATGTTCTGCGAAACTATGTTATCTACCAAGGGGTAAATTTATCAATGTGCGGGCGGACCGGATCCACTGTAGCGGATCATGTCCGTTGCACATCGATAAATGTTGACAGCATACGCTGTCTGCATATATCATTGCACAAGCATTTCTCGTGAAATGCTTGTGCAATGCAGCCCCCTGCACATTCGCAGCCAATCAGCCACTAGCAGGGGGTGTCTATCAACCCGATCGTATCCGATCGGGCTGATTGCTGTCCGCCACCTCAGAGGTCATAAGTCATAAGACCGCTGCTTCTTAATTCCTGATTCCAGTGAGCCTGAAGGCTCATGAGGAATAAGCTGGTTGACAGCTTCATAAATCAGCCCCCATACGTCAACTTATTTATGCATTTATTCCTTATAAGGAAAACTGGGCTTCATATCCATTCATAGTGGTCATCCCACATGAGATAAGACATCTGGCTTTAGTACTTTGGTGTAGGTGGAGATCACAGAAGTGACAGTGATCCAGTTTTTCTATATTATCATAAATTTGCATCTGCAGCTCTTTTTCCAAGACTGAAATCAGCCATGGGTTGTACTCTCAAGTTTTGAACTATACATTCTTCAAAAATATTTTGCCTATACATCTAAGGTGCTTATGAAGTATTGCTGTATCAAAAGTTGTATGCTGGATGTTAGGAGGACAAGTCTTTATTTCTATTAATGATCATTAGACCCCTTTCCAATCCATCAAAAATAAGGTGTAAACACATAATATGCAAGTGCTAGATTACGAGTAATGTGTTAACTGTTTTGCGCAAGCAATAAGGGGTTTATTGTGGGTGTTTGTGCTGGTCAGAAGTAGTGCACTTATTACAAGTTGAAAGTAAACTCATTTCACTCAAGCGCAATTCATTTTAACATGCTTTGGGATAGCGCAACCTCAGAGCTATGGTTATGTATATGTGTATATATACAGTATATATATATATATATATATATATATATATATATATATTATAAACTCAGAGTGTATCCAGGTTTGGCTGCTCCCATATGGATACACAAGCAGGCAGACACAGGCCATTAGTCTTCAAAATCTCTTTAATAAAACAGTAAACAAATCTGGCCCAAAGCTTGTGTATCCGTATGGGAGCAGCCGAACCTGGATAGACTCTGAGTTGTTGTATGGTTAGTAGCAGTGCATCAGGGTGTTGAATTTGATTGTTTTTGACATTCTACAAGGATTTGTTATGATGATGTGAGGTGCATCAGGTGTGAAGCTGACATACAGGAGCTGGAGGAGACTAAAGGTGAGCCTCCCCTTAATATATACCATAAATTACTACATTTGGAGAAAAAAAGAAATAGACTACTATCTACATGCTGTTTATCTTTTGAAATATCATAAAGATAAATATATACCACAAGGTTTTAGGGTAAAAAACATCCCCACACTAGGTAGGACAGGTATGGAGTTCTTTAGAAGGTGGTGTGGAATTTTAAACAAATGTTCACATGACCTAATGCTTTTTGTCATAGAGGAAGTTTCCAGGCTTAAAACCATTGTCAAAACTGATATTACACAGATCAAGAATAAATTGTTACATATATTAAGTAAAGATTCTGAGACTGATTGGTTAAATAAACTGTCTACCCAGGTATCCAAATATAAACAGGAACTATTATCTTTTAAAAACAAAATATATACTACAGTGGAAAATGATTACAGGGATAAAAAGGTCTATAAATGGCTATACGGTAAGAGTGAGACACCATACCAGAGAAAAGGTACATTTTATAAGAATAGAGATAGTAATTTTTATACCATTGATAGCAGTGGAGGGGATTCCTCAGGTAGTAAAATTGATAATACTACACAAAAGGGGACAATATCCAATAGTGGAGTTACCACTCGTTCCTCACAGAGACCCCCTTTACCCGTGGGTTCGAACACAGACAGTATAGGAGGGGCGGTAGGAAACATCAAAAGTAACCATACGCAAACCAAAACAATAGTGTTTAATTTAAGTACACACAAACTCACTGATGATGAACTCTCACTACTTAATAAAGTGACCCGTTTGATATACAGGTTGATTTACATTGATTTCAACGCCAATTAAAATCGAAAGATTTTTTTAAGAATAACACTGAATACGAGTCTAACCCCTTTAAGGGTACTAGTTCTTTTGAACCATCCAACAATCATTTGTCAATTAAGACTTTTACTCACATGTGCAATACTGATATTTGTAGAAAAAATACCTCCACAACTGTTGCATGGGATAACCTAACACCACTCGAAAGAGGAGCTTTTAAATCTCTGACTGAGGACAGCTCAATTGTGATAAGGCCAGCCAATAAGGGTGGTGCCATTGTGGTGTTAGATTACTCTATGTATTGGTTGGAAGCACTCAGACAATTGGATGATGGACTCACCTACCGTAAACTGACCTTTAATCCAACTAACACATTTAAACAAGTTGATAAACTCTTAAGTTTAGCTCTTAATGCTGGGTACATTGATGAAGATGTTTTTACATTTTTGAATGTGGATAATCCGATCTGCCCGATTTTGTATTTGTTACCCAAGATTCATAAGAGTCTATCAAATCCACCAGATCGCCCTATTGTTTCAGCAAGGGGTTCACTTTTTCAACCCCTGGGCCCTGGCTGAATACATTGATCACTTTCTTCAACCTGTAGTCAAATCCATGGCTTCATATTTGAGAGATTCATCTGAACTTATCCATTTATTGAATCAGATGGATGACATTTGTTCAACAGACATCCGGGTAACCATGGATGTCATCAATTGATATACTATCATTCCCCATACACACGGGATGGAGATGGTCAGAAGGATCCCATCCACTAATCCTAATTATATAGGTCCACCTATAGAGTTTCTCCTTCACCTATTAGAGCTTTGTCTGGTTAAGAACTATTTTTGTTTTGAGAACAGTTATTTTCTGCAGACATTAGTTACTGCAATGGGGTCAAATATGGCCCCATCGTATGCTAATATCTATATGTTCATGTATGAACATAAACATATTCTGTCTCCTGAACAGAGCACTATTAGATTCTACCGGCGTTACATAGATGATGTGTTTCTAATATGGAGGGCAGACCTGGAATATCTTAATTTATGGTTCAATCATTTAAATTCCATTAATTCTACTGTACGGTTCAAGATGGATATTGATAATGAAAGAGTACACTTCCTTGATTTAGAGATTTACAAGAGTATGACATGTGTTGGCCTGAGGTTGCATAGAACACTCTATAATAAACCTATGGATAAAAATTCCATTCTACATTTTAATAGTTTTCATCCTAGCTTTCAGAAAACAGGGGTTAGCTCCTCTCAGCTCCTGCGTGTTGTACGCAACAACACTGAGGAGGCTCACAAGAAACAACAACTTGACATGATGTCACAGAAGTTCATCAATAGAGGATATCAAAAACCATTGATAATGACACAAAGTGAGAAAGCACACTCATTAAGCCAGCAATAAATCAGCAGTAAACCACTGAAACTGGCTGACAAACTGTTGAACTTTGTTACCACATACACACCAGCATCTCATACAGTGCAAAAAACCATCACACAACATTGGCCTATTTTATCCACGTATTAAAGTCTTTCCTTTGGTGACATGCCACCTCCAAGACTAGTATACAAGAGATCACAGAATCTTAGGGATTTGTTGGTGAAGACTGACCCTATACGAAGTTACCAGAGAGATACCTGGTTACCTCAAAGAAAAAAGGGCTGCTACAGATGTGGAAGTTGTGTCACCTGTAATGGGATGATTGTTGGTAATAAATTTCATCATCCCCATTCCAACAAAACCTTCCACATAAGACACCAGCTGACATGCACTTCGGAACATGGTGTTTATGTGATCATCTGTCCATGTTCTCTTTATTATGTAGGAAAAATGACCACTACTTTCAGAGAGAGGTTGGCAAACCACAAATCAGCCATCAGGCTAGCCTTTGAGAAAGATTCTTCAGATCAACCGGTGGCACGCCACTTCCAGCAAGCGGGGCATGCTATCTCTACTATGAGAACTATACTTATTGATCACATACCTAAATCCAGACGGGGGGCTGATAGGGCTAAGGCCCTTTTAAGAATGGAATCACATTGGATCCATCGATTGGACACCATTACACCAAAAGGCTTAAATGTGATGATCGACTATAGCTGCTTTTACAAGTGACTTTGAGCTTCCTCTCATCAATATATTCTGTTTCTACCATCTTCTTGGAACACTCTGTTTTTTTTTATTTTTGTACATATGATGTATATTATTGGTCAGACAGCATGTTAAACCGATATGTTGATAGTAGTATTATACCTACAATGTTATAAGGTTTATGTGACAAGGAGTCACAAGATAGTTAATTTCTATTTCCCATAGTTTTTTGGACCTATTCACTCATGTTGCTATGACCTGTTTTCTTTTTAATAGTTTAATGTTATATAGCTATTCCATGATATGCTTGTTTTGTCTTCCGCTTGTTAGCTTTGTCTGTTGTCATGACAACATATTTTCCCGTTATATGGACGTATTGTCCAACATTGTGATTATGGTACAGCAGATGGCTGCATTAAACACAATAGGGTTTATATAGTGGTTCTCATGACAACATACATCGTTTTTAGTAGGGTGGATTATATATTCATTCTATGTTTTTGCTATATATCACATTACAGGGTGGCTGATCAGTTGACATGGTGACACATGGTAGATATATTGGGGGCGGTTTTCCCGCTCTATATTTGTTCACTATATGATGACGAGAGTATTGTATGTGTATATACGCGTTACCATGACAACCTGGTCTGCTCGCTAGATCCTTACAGGGACAGTCTACACCTTGCGAAAACAAGAGAGGATAAGCCGCACAACAAGAGGAAACAGCAAAAGAGGGCTGAAGTAAAAATCAAAAAACACTTTATTGGTATGACATTAAAATAAAGGTACGTGGCAAACAAACATCCTGACTAGTTTTGTGCTCTTCTGAGCACTTAATCATAGAATACATTTGCAAGACGCATACTCCCTATTTAAAGGGAGCGCAGCCCCTTTTTAACAAATTAAAAATAAGTACTATGTACATAAAACACGTGTAAATCAATTACACTGATATTGAATGTATGAAGAAAAATGAGTTAAACAGTACAGCTTAGTTCAATGCTAGACAAGAGTATGAAAAAGTGTTATTAACAATGCATATATTATCATAAACAAGAGATAGTCCTCACCTCTAGTTAAGAAGAGTACCTAAGTTTGGGCCAAAAAATAAATAAATTATTCTCAATTGAATTTCCAGATCTACTTCAGAAGAATATCAGAGGCATGAGTAAAGGGTAATTGAAATGGAGTTAGCACCAAAGCATATAATAGTAATTCAAAGTGCATGTCAACCATAGTTATGATGATGATAGTAATTAATAAAGTCAGAAAATATTTAAATATCCCTGAAATCAAAATTTAAAAATAATGTATAAAAAAAGAATAACACCACTATTCAATAAAGTAACTCATCATGACCACACTCACGATTCAATCCCAGAGGTGGGATCACCACCACTGGCTGGAATGTTCACTCTATCAATGACCTGTCCTTTCATGTTAAATACACTGGTCATATGAACCAAACTGAAGTGTCTAGCTATTGCTGATTCTTTAACAGATTCTTTGTTATCTCTAATATGTTCCCTGACCCTAGATCTCAACTCCCTCAAGAAATACAAAGAAGAAAAAAGGGCGCCTCCTAGTGTAGCCAATATGTCACAAGCAATAAGTGTAAGGTAAAATCATACTCACAATGTATGAAGGCAGAGATAATGCCTAGGATCACACTCTGGGAACTCAACAGTGTCCCAGCAAACTGTGCACCTGTGCCAAGGCTGCTCCTCCTGAAGTCAGAATAAAATTCAGCAATCTGGAATGATGAAGGAAAGAAGAGGGCGACCCCTAGTGCAGATCAATCAGATATACAATTCACACCAACTGTTCACGACAAAAGAATACTCACAGATTGGATTGCACACTGTAGTGCAAATGAAACATACTAGGTATATTGAAGTGACCTAGTGCACATATAAACCCAGGTGATATTCAGCTGCAGCGGTAGATGTGCTCCAAGTGGGGCAATAAAAAATGAAATGATCATTTGCCTGAGGAAAAAGCGTGGTTAGCGCTTAGAAACGCGTAGCATTTTTATACTGACCACAGGTTTATACTATATATCTGTGAATTGTTCTTAAAATCTTTTTTATTAAATATATGTGGTTTTTTTTATATACTGGAGTCTCCTTTCATTTTTTATTGCCCCACTTGGAGCACATCTACCGCTGCAGCTGAATATCACCTGGGTTTATATGTGCACTAGGTCACTTCAATATACCTAGTATGTTTCATTTGCACTACAGTGTGCAATCCAATCTGTGAGTATTCTTTTGTCGTGAACAGTTGGTGTGAATTGTATATCTGATTGATCTGCACTAGGGGTCGCCCTCTTCTTTCCTTCATCAACTCCCTCGAGGTTTGTCCTACATATTGAAGGGAACAAAATTTACATTTTAGCAGATAGACCACAAACGTGGTCCTACAATTAGCATATAATTTGTGGATAAACTCTTCACCAGTTACTATGCTTTTAAAACTATTACCCATGTGTAATACCTCACACGTAATTCATGGGCCATTCCCACATTTATAGGTGCCTTTTCTTCTAATCCAATCACTCTTCATGTGCAAACTAGACTTGGAGATAACCTAGTGGATAATTTTGACTGTCTCTTGGAAACAAATTTGCACTTCTCAATAAAGGCGATTAAAGTAACATCATCTTTCAGCATGTTCATATTCAGTCTACACCTTAGTCTTACCTTACATTAAGCTGCAAATTGCCTCTTCCACCTTTTCTATATCATGCAGCAGGAATGGTAAAAATGTTATTTTAAAATGAATATTGTTTCTGACCATTTTGAAATGGCTGCTAAACTCAGCCCACAGATGATATCGTGATCTGGGCTGCATATGGTATCCAATAGCAAAAGGCTAACTAGTTGGATGCAACAGACTGTCAGTGCTATTCAGCAGAGTGCCTACATTCAGCCCAGATTGTGACGTCATCAGTGGGCTGAGCTTAGCAGCCATTTCAAACTGGACAGAAACTATATTCATTTAAAAATAACTTTTTTACTGTTCCTGCTGCATGATATAGAATGGGTTCAGGAGGCTATTTGCAACTTAATCTAAGGTAAAACTTTAAGATGACTAAGGTATAGACTGTCCCTTTAATCACTAAGGCCCAGAAGCTGCATCCACCCCTTAATTAATGTGGCCCATAGTGCTTAGTGCCACTTTTATTTATCAAATTTTGGAATTTTATCACATTTAGTTTCTGATTTTAAAAGACGCATTTGTAAAAGAGCTTGTGCAAATATACAATTGTAAAAATGAAACTACTCATTCTAGGAGGTGGCACCACTCTTTCTCAGCACCAGTCCCAATTGAACATGTCCAATAGTTCACAGATCATATTCATAAATGAGTCTGGGATTAAACGACAGTTATCACATGATAAAGCTGTCATGGTGCCGCGTGGAACTTACCTGTCCTTGTTTGCCCATGGTTTGCTAGGCATTGGCCCATGATGATCTGCACGCCCGGGGCTCAGTCCCTTCCAACCACCACCTCCTGTGCTCCAAATAAGGGCCAGGCACACGCTGCTTTGACATCTGCCCAAAAAAGGCAGCCACCATGCAAAACGGCATGCTGCACAATGTGGGGGGCATGATGAGAGGCGGAGCTGGGACCATGATTCGTCCAAGATGGTGCTGATTCCTAGGGCATTATTTATGGTCTTTGTGGAAGCCCTGCCTACAGGTAAATCCTGGCCATCTGACCTGTATACCCTGTATTACACCAGTGCATGCCCCAACAGTTGCTTGGTTATTCCTGCTCTGTGTTGATTTCTGTCATTCATCTAGCCCTGTATGCTCAGTTCCTGTCCTGTTCCCATTCATCCTGCCTCTCATTGATACAGACTCGGATTGTTTATTGACATGCCTTACTGCCACCTGCCCTGATCTACGGAACCTCCTGACCAGGAGTTCTTCTCTACCCTGTATTTGATTCTTACCTGGTTTTGTTCACTCTGTTCTTCTGCAGCTGAGTTCTACTCCACTACCATACCCCTGGTGGGTCGTGAAAACAGGGGACAGGGATATAAAAGTAAATTAGGAGAAAAAAAAAATACTGCTTCTTTGAGGATATGTTCAGTAAGCTCTCTGTGGTGCCTAGCTGCTCAAACAAGCAAGGATATTGTTTAAAACAATTTCCCATAATATCATATTTATACACAAACTATGATTAACAAAAAAGGTCCCTTTGAGACACAATCTATAAATATTTAACACTTATGGTTATGTCTTTATATGTTTGCTATTATCTTGCTTATTGTTTGTATGCAAAAATGTAATATGTTTTATCAGATTAAGTGATCCTAATAATAATATATGATTTAAGGTCTGAATTGAAGAATGAAGCTGCTGCAACCACACAAGAGCACAGTGATGTGCAATATCCCAGTGATGAGGAGGAGGATTTGTTTTTGCAAACTACCTCCTATCTCAGTCTACTTAAGGACACACAGCAGCCAGTGGATTATCAAGTGGAAGATGCTCCTGTCCCTTCTCCTTCTTTGTCTAAACAAACATATCAGATGCTAAAATATGGTAAACAGCAGCAGATGCAGCCACATCCTCCTCAGCAGCCACATCCCCCTCAGCAGCCACAATCCCTTCAGCAAAAACAGCAGCAGATGCAGCCACATCCTCCTCAGCAGCCACATCCCCCTCAGCAGTCACAATCCCTTCAGCAACAACAGCAGCAGATGCAGCCAAATCCACCATATCAACAACATCTGCCACACAATATGTATTACATGCTGCCAACACATCAGCTGAATCCCCCTCAAATGGGACCATGGGAGCAGGATACTCCATTGGCACCTCCACAGCTCCCTCCCATGGCATGGCAATAGTCCCCGCCACCCACAACCACCAATGTTTTCCCACTATGCCACCGGGACACATCCCAAGATTATGAGGCCCATTTATCAAGCTCCGTATGGAGCTTGTGGGCCTGTGTTTCTGGCGAGTCTTCAGACTCGCCAGAAACAGCAGTTATGAAGCAGTGGTCTAAAGACCGCTGCTCCATAACCCTGTCCACCTTCTCTGAGCATGCGAACAGGAATCACCACAAATCAACCCGATCAAGTACGATCGGGTTGATTGACACCTCGCTGCTGGCGGCCGTTTGGCCGTGAGTCTGCAGGGGGCGGCGTTGCACCAGCAGCTCTTGTGAGCTGCTAGTGCAATGCTGAATACAGAGAGCGTATTGCTCTCTGCATTCAGCAAGGTCATGGGGACCTGATCCGCACTGTCGGATCAGGTCCGCAAGACCTTTGATACATAGGCCTCATTGAGTCCACTGCCTCACCACAGCCGTTCGGCCCAGAAACTCCCACACAGCCTCAGAATACCCAGGCACCTGGGATTGTGCCTTCCCATCAGGATGGTCTGCTTTAGGCATTCAGGAGACAGCAAAGTCAATTAGATCTCCTGAATGCCACACTTGTCCGAATTGCTGAGGCTGTTGAGAGGCACATGGACAGGCCTCAAACTCCCTCCTCATTTAGTGCTGCATCCTCCATCATCTCCCTGCAGGACAATGAGTCATGGATGATGCCCTCCCAAGCAGCTGTTGGGCGTTGCTCGAGACATCACACTCCCCCCCCCCCCAAGTACCTCTTCTCCCAAAGCAAAGTCCCACCGCAGGCAATACATTTATTTTCCCTTTTCTTCACCTTTTTTTCCCTTTTTTTATTTTAAAATATATAACACATTTTTTAAGTGTGACTTCCATCTCACTCCTATGCCATATTTATAATGTTAAATTTTTTGCTGATTAATACCAAAAATTGTTTTGGTTTTCAAAATATTTTGAAAAGCTGTTTATTTGCTTTACAAAAAAACAGCTTTTTTCACATGATGTCAATTAATATGCATGTGTACATTGTTAGAAAATGTATGTGTCCTTATTTTAACAATATTATCCCATTTAAGAATACTTGAGGATACGTTTGAGGAATTCATACGGTTAATGCTATTTCACATTAGTCAACTTGCATGTGCAAATCATTTTATAACTAATGATCTTGGAACAAATGTTGGTTGCTCCTTCAGAACAAGCCAATAAGGGTTATCCAGTTGTAAAAATCCTTGGAAGCAAGTCCTCATTCCCATTGCATTCATGCTTTTAGTCATGTTTTAAATGAGCATTTTTAAAATTATACTTAGCATGACTAATGCACTCCTTTTTGACAAATATATTAAACTGTATCTATTATATTTAAGTACTGTGATGTATGTGGAGCATAGATTGTGATTTCCTTGATATAGTAGTGATAAATACCTTTTTTATTTACATCATATGAACATACACAGGCTCTCCCTGGGACCAATGTACAATTTACTTTGAGAAAATGTAACTAATTCCATGTTAAAGATTAGACTTCCACATTTGTGAAATTATTTTAAAATTTTCACTCATTTATCTTTATCTGATATCCCAGAATATTGCTAATGTATACTCTGCTTGAGCAGACTTAATTACACTGTTAAAGGGACATAAAACAAGTTGGGATAAAGACAAAATATAATAATATGTACTTTTATTACTTTACCTGTAAATTTATACTGCAGTGCCTCGCTATTAACCCTTTCATTTAAGGTTCCAAATTGTACAGCTCTTACTCCCCTCACACAATTCCTTATATCCACCTTTGATTTGGTAGAATGCAGAGTTTAACACTCATGGGTGCCAATTTACCAAAGTGCGAGCCGACATGATACGATGTAGAGTATCAAGTCCGCCACACATGGCGTATGCTGTTGGCATTTATCATTGCACAAATGTGTTCTGGTGAACTGCTTGTGCAATGCTGCCCCTGCAGATTTGCAGCCAATCGGCCGCTAGAAGCGGGTGTTAATCAGCCCGATCATATAGGATCGGGCGGATTGATTTCCGCAGCCTCAGAGCAGCGGACCAGTTATCAGAGCTTGATAATCAGCCCCATTATCTGCTGGAGCATGCCTAGGAGCAAATAAGCTGCTGTGAACTCAGTTGAAATTAGGCTGACCATATTTCCTTGAGACAAAAACGGGACATTGAGATGTTAAAAACGGGACGGGTTAATATTCTTTATTCATAGGGAAGAAAGTAAGATTTTAACAAAAGTTCTTTTATGACATGAATATAAACTATTGAGCCAACAATTATCCTTAGCTGAGTTGCCCAAAATCATTGTTACATGGTGGAATAACTGAGAAAAATGTGGAAATAGTTACTTGATAATGATAATTGTTATTTATAATGTCTGTACAACAAGCACTGCAGCAGCATAATAATAAGCATAATTAATGACAATTTAATTGATTGACAGGCACAGACACTGGTCTTACTTTGGCCATGCACAATTCTTGCAGAACTTAGACATTTGATCTACTTGATCACTATGTTTGTATGTTCACACTGTGACACAAGAAAATGGTAAGAATTATCTCTCTGGTGATGGTCAGCCACTAATTCGGGTGATGGCAGAGGCAGATGATCATCACATCAGATGATGACAGATCTAGTCCGACTCCTGTCCTTACTAGGCACTAGCTAGTAGTTCTAACTTCCCTCTCGTGACCAGTCTCTCTCCTCAGCTCAGTCTGACAGCTCACGACTGAGTACTGACCTGCTGTCACTTGCTTTCAATCATGCCCCTAATTTTGAGAGCGGGCGGCATAGACGCAGTGCTGTGGATCATGTGGGCATGGCCACCCAACCCAAACCCTGCAGTTAAAAAAAAACTGCCCTTCCCGCCGGCAGGGAGTTTAAAAAATGTTAGTAAGTGGTGTGTGAGCTAAAAAATGACACTTGCGCTGGCCGCACGGCCTAATAACCCTCAAAACGGGACAAAATTAATATTATTAAAGAAACGACGGGACAGGGGAAGAAACATAAAATAACGGTACTGTCCCTTTCAAAAAGGGACGTATGGTCAGCCTAGTTGAAATACAATGCCTTTATTTCTAGAGTTAAACACTGATAGGGGGGGGGGTCAGACTACTCCAGACAGCATGGCTATGTACCTAATTTTGCTTATTTTTGAAAATTATTTTAAAATACTTGCCAGCAATTTAAAAAAAAAAAAGTATGCAAACATTTTTTTCTTAATTACCCCTTTTAGGATATGCACAGGTCTTAACATGTTTTATGGCACTTTAAATATCTATACTATAATCGTGTTTGTAATGCGTCCGTCAGTGTCGCCTCAAAGGAATGTTGGCAGCGCAAGGCAGCCAACAGAATGTTGGCAGTGCGCGCAGCCAAAATAATTCCCCTGTATGCAGCAAAGTTGCATCCAGGTGGATTCCAAAAATGGCAGGGTGGTGAAAGAATCCACCATCCTGCCATTTTCAGAATCCACCGGGATGCAGCGAAGGCAACCGAAGCAATACAAAAAAGAAACGCCTGCAATAAGTATTAAAAACAAAAAATCTAACTGCATGCAATAAGTATTAAAAAAAAAAATAACTGTCCGCAATAAGTATTTAAAATATAAATAAATAAATAACCGCCCTACTAAAAATTAAGAAAAAAAAACAACTAACCACCCGCACAAAGTATTAAGAAAAAAACAACTACCTAATAAAATTATTAACCCCTAAATCCGCAAACCCCAACATAGCAAACTACCTAATACATCTATTAACCCCTAATCCGCCAACCCCCCACAATGCATTAAACCTAATTTACCTATTAACTTCTACACCGCCAACCCCCACAATGCAAAAAACTAATTTAAAGGGCCATGAAACCCAACATTTTCTTTCATGATTCTGATAGAGAATCCAATTTTAAACAACTTTCCAATTTACTTCTATTATTTAATTTGCTTTCTTCTCTTGTTATCCTTTGCTGAAAGGTTTATCTATGAAAGAGCAGGAGCAGCAAAGAACCTAGGTTCTAGCTTCTGATTGGTGGATACATATATATACCGATTGTCATTGGCTCACTCATGTGTTAAGTCAGCAACCAGAAGTGCATTGCTGCTCATTCAACAAAGCATACCAAGAGAACAAAGAAAAATTAATAATAGGAATAAATTAGAAAGTTGCTTAAAATTTCCTGCTCTATCTGAATCATGAAAGAAAAAGTTTGGATTTCATATCCTTTTAATGACTAAGCCCCCCAACCTAACACCCCCTAAATTAACCCCTTAATTACAATAAAAAATGACTATGTTACAATAGAAAATAAAAAAAAATTACATTACATTAATCTAATTACAGAAAATAAAAAACGCTAAAATTACAAAAAATCCCACTACACAACACTATCCAAAATAAAAAAAATTAAACCTAATCCCTATGAAAATAAAAAATCCCCCCAAAATAAAAAATCCCTAAACTAATGCTAAACTACCAATAGCCCTTAAAAGGGCTTTTTGTAGAGCATTGACCTAAATTAATTAGCTCTTTTACATTACAAATAAACCAGGTGCCCCCTAACAGTAAAACCCCCACCCACCAAACCCCCCAAAATAAAAAAAGCTAACACTAATAAACCTTAACTACCCATTGCCCCTAAAGGGGCATTTGTATGGGCATTGCCCTTAAAAGGGCATTCAGCTCTTTTTCACTGCCCTTAAAAGGGCATTCAACTCTTTTGCAATTTGCCCCCCAAAAAAACCCTAATCTAAACCCCCCCCCCCCCAAATTTAAAAAAAAACTAATACTAAAGCCCCAAATAGGTACTCACGGTTTCAGAAGTCCGGCGGAGAAGGTCTTCTTCCAGGCAGGTCCATCAACTTCATCCACAGCAAAGGCGGCGGGGAACGGAGGTCCAGAGTGGTCTTCCCAGAAGTGGCGATCCTCGGTGGCGGTGGCACTCCTCGGCAGCGGCGGTCCTCGGCGAAGGCGTGGAGATTCCTCTTCATGCGATCATCCTCGCCATACTTATTGGGGTACCTAGAATTCCTAATGGCTGAAATTTTCAAAATCAGTAAATAGAATGAGAGCTACTGAAATCTTATAGGCTGATTTGAACAGCCAATAGGATTTCAGTAGTTCTAATCCTTTTGGCTGTTTTGAAAAATTTAACAGCCAATAGGATGAGAGCTACTGAAATCTTATTGGCTGATTTGCCAATTTTAAAAGGGCCTTTTGCGGGGCATTGCCCCAAAGGAATCAGCTGTTTTACCTGTAAAAAAAAAATACAAACACCCCCCAACAGTAAAACCCAACACCCACACAACCAACCCCCCTAAATAAAAACCCTGGGCGCAATCCGATATATATCATAGTTTGCGGCGCAAGCGAGGGAACCCCCGCCGCCCGTAGTTTCAGCTCGCAATTCGAGCTATCACATATACGGCGCCGTCAGATGCTAAAGTGCCGTAAGTCTGACAAACCAGCGATGTCCAGAAATCTACGTAAGTTCAAATTTCTGGAGTCGCCAGTGACTTACGGCACTTTAGAAACTGCTGGCGCCTACAAAACCTGACTAAATTATTAAATCTCCCGTACTGTCTAACATGCCTCCCAAACATAGCCTGACATGTCTAACCCTCTATCCGCTATCCCCCCTCACTTTCCTAATAATAAAAAATGTGTTAACCCCTAAACCGTCGCTCCCGGACCCCGCCGCCACCTAATAAAGTTATTAACCCCTAAACCGCCGCTCCCGGACCCCGCCGCCACCTACATTAAACTACCCCCTAATGTGAGCTCCTACCCCGCCGCCACCTACATTAACTACCCCCTAATGTGAGCACCTACCCCGCCGCCACCTACATTAAACTACCCCCTAATGTGAGCCCCTTACACTGCCGCCAGCTACATTAAACTATCCCCTAATGTGAGCTCCTACCCCGCTGCCAGCTATATTAAAATTATTAACCCCTAATCTAATCCCCCTACCCCGCCCCCAGCTATATTAAATTAATTAACCCCTAATCTAATCCCCCTACACTGCCGCCAGCTATATTAAATACATTAACCCCTAATCTAATTCCCCTAAAGTAATCACCTCTATTACCAGCCCTTAAAAGGGCCTTTTGCGTGACATTGCCTCAAAGTAACAGCTCTATTGCCAGCCCTTAAAAGGGCTTTTTGCGGGGCATGCCCCAAAGAAATCAGCTCTTTTACCAGCCCTTAAAAGGACTTTTTGTGGGGCATTGTCACAAAGTAATAAGCTCTTTTGCATCTAATCTAAATCCCCCTATACCGCCGCCACCTATAATAAATGTATTACCCCTAATCTAATCCCCCTACACCGCCGCCACCTATATTAAATAGATTAACTCCTAATCTAATCCCCCTACACCGCCGCCAGCTATATTAAATGTATTAACCCCTAATCTAATCCCCCTACACCGCCGCCAGCTATATTAACTATATTAACCCTAATTATATTAGGGTTAATATAGTTATTATATTATATATATTAACTATATTAACCCTAATTATATAAGGGTTAATATAGTTAATATAGTTATTATATTATATATATTAACTATATTAACCCTAATTATATTAGGGTTAATATAGTTAATTTCGTTATTATATATATTAAGTATAATAACCCTATCTAACTCTAACATCCCTAACTAAATTCTTATTAAAATAAATCTAATTAATATTAATATTATTAATTAAAATATTCCTATTTAAATCTAAATACTTACCTATAAAATAAACCCTAAGATAGCTACAATGTAATTAATAATTACATATGTAGCTATCTTGATAAAGCTCTTGAGAAGAGCGAAACGCGTCGAGCTGTGTGACTTGATGGTTTATATTTAAGAACTTTATATTTTAATTCTTCTTTAAGAAAAGAGTGTATATGTTTAACCCGGGTTATCTATACATATTCCTCACAATATTCTGTCAACTAACCTACAGGAACATCAAGCCAAACTGCGTGCACAGCACTAAGTGCAGTTTTTATTTCAAGTGGCTTATGATTATTTACAAGCAAAGTGACAACGGACCAGACCGGAAAAAGTGTGCACATACAAATTCCTTCCACAGGGAGTGTGATGTCAGACGCCAACACATGCGGCAGGGTTGAGAGTACTGCCAGCTAAGCGGTTAGACGGACCGCTTCTACGAAGAAGAAAAAAAGAGACACCTGTCAGAAACTTTAGAGAAACAGGTAACTTTACTTTTATGACATATCCTAAAGACTATTCACATCGCTAAGTGTGAACAAACAAAGGCTACATCACAACTGCGTGCATAGCACTAAGGGCAGTTGCACATATTAGGTACGGAATAACCAAAAAATTGTTGATACATTACGGAAACATATCACGCTGAAAATTCTAATGTGTCCATATGTTTTGATATCACTGCGTGTTTAACACTAAAGGGCGGTGTTTAACGAAGCATCAAAGAACTGCTCCTCTGCAATCAATACATTTTACAATATAACTTGTTTAAGGTGGAAATTGCCACAAAGTTTTTATATGGGAACCGTTGAGATATATTTCACTTGGGTTTGATAGTATTGATGCATCTGTAAAGTTTTACATATAGGTAAATATATAAGGCATGCGAATACTTTATTGGGAGACGTCCCAAATGTTTTATAAGATCTTTTGAACTATTATTTTAAATAAATTGCCCTTTTTTGATTTTAATACTGGGTCTTTTGCTTTAAATTGTAGGTGTTCTGGAGGTCAATTTATAAGTATATTAAATACTCCTTTGCATATCGCACTTTATATTAACCAACACATAATCTGCAACAATATGTAAAAATTGAACTTTTAACGAACTAACCACAGGCCGCTAAACTATTTAGAACTCTGCTTAGGACACATCTTTATATTTATATACATACTATCTTGAAAACTAGCAGAAATATCTGCAATCATTATTTATCCTACACAAAATACAGCACTTTAATCCATATACTTTTGAAGTTTTATTAAACCTATATTTAGAAATAAGAAATATTCACATGTTTTGCTCTTTTTGCTTTAATAATATGTTTATTGCACTTTTCTAATTTTTTGGGAAACTTTACACATCTAGACTTCTCCACTTATTCCTTCAGCTATTGTTAGCGCCCTCACTTTATCACCCTACTACTAGCTATTTTAGGGTTTATATTTATTTTACAGGTAACTTGGTATTTATTTTAACTAGGTACAATAGCTATTAAATAGTTAATAACTATTTAATAGCTACCTAGTTAAAATAATTACCAGGTTACCTGTAAAATAAATCCTAACCTAAGTTACAAATACACCTACACTATCAATAAATTAAATAAACTACAAATATCTAAACTAAAATAAAATTAAATAAACTAAACTAAATTACAAAAAAAACCCCACTAAATTACAAAAAATAAAAAAAGATTACAAGAATTTTAAGCTAATTACACCTATTCTAAGCCCCCTAATAAAATAACAAAGCCCCCCAAAATAAAAAAAATTCCCTACCCTAATCTAAATTAAAAAAGTTAACAGCTCTATTACCTTACCAGCACTTAAAAGGGCTTTTTGCGGAGCATGCCTCAAAGAAATCAACTCTTTTGCCTGTAAAAAAAAACACAATACCACCCCCCAACATTACAACCCACCACCCACATACCCCTACTCTAACCCAAACCCCCCTTAAATAAACCTAACACTACCCCCTGAAGATCTCCCTACCTTGCCTTCACCCAGCCAGGCCGAACTCTTCATCCGATCCGGGCGAAGTCTTCAATCAAGCGGCAGAGAAGAAGTCTTCCATCCGGGCGATGTCTTAAATCAAGCAGCAAAGAAGAAGTCTTCCATCCGGGCGATGTCTTCAATCAAGCGGCAGAGCAGAAGTCTTCCATCCGGGCTATGTCTTCAATCAAGCGGCATCTTCAATCTTCTTTCTTCGCTCCTCTGACGCGGAACATCCATTCGGCACGACGACTTCCCGACGAATGAGGTTCCTTTAAATGACGTCATCCAAGATGGCGTCCGTCAAATTCCGATTGGCTGATAGGATTTTATCAGCCAATCGGAATTAAGGTAGGAAAAATCTGATTGGCTGATTGAATCAGTCAATCAGATTCAAGTTCAATCCGATTGGCTGATTGGTACAACAGTCAGCATAATTCTCATGTTATCAACTATTAAGAGTACAATTCAAATTCTATTGAACAAACCTCCTAATGATAACAGTATTTTTTTTTCAATATAAAAAACTTACAATGCACTGTTCCAAATTATTACGCACAGTAAGTTTCAAAACACTTTATAGGTTGTAAAGAACTGAAAATTGTCATTTGTTGTGTTTGCAGCATATTTACTGAAATCAAAAGCTATTTCAATCAAACTTTGAACAACATTTTAACTTTTTAAAATTTTATTTGATAGCAGCTTCACAAGTCTTGCATCCATTGAACTTGTGAGTTTTTGGACAGTTTCTGCTTGAATTTGTTTGCAAGATGTCAAAATAGCCTCCCAGAGCTGCTGTTTGGATGTAAACTACCTCCCACCCTCATAGATCTTTTGCTTGAGGATGCTCCAAAGGTTCTCAATAGGATTGAGGTCAGGGGAGGATGGAGGCCACAACATGACTTTCTCTCCTTTTATCCCATAGCAGCCATTGATGCAGAGGTATTCTTTGCAGCATGAGATGGTGCATTGTCATGCATGAAGATGATTTTATTACGGAAAGCATAGTTCTTCCTTCTGTACCAGGGAAGAAAGTGGTCAGTCAGGAACTCCACAAACTTTGCAGAGGTCATCTTTACACCTTCGGGGACCCTAAAGGGACCGACCAGCTCTCTTCCCATGATTCTGGCCCAAAACATGACTCCACCACCGCCTTGCTGACATCGCAGCCTTGTTGGAACAGGGTGGCCGTCCACCAACCATCCACTACTCCATCCATCTGGACCATCCAAGGTTGCACAGCACTCATCAGTGAACAGGACTGTTTGAAAATTAGTCTTCATGTATTTTTCTGTCCAATGCAGCCGTTTCTGCTTGTGAGCATTGGTTAGTTGTGGCCGAATGGAAGGTTTATGCACAGTTGCAAGACTCTGGAGGACTCTACACCTTGATGTCCGTGGGACTCCAGAGGCACCAGCAGCTTCAAAAATCTGTTTGCTGCTATGTAATGGTATTTTAGCAGCTGCTCTCTCGAGCTGATGCATGGATCTGGCAGAAATCTTTCTCAATGTACCTTTATCTGTACGAACCCGTCTGTGCTCTGAATCAGCCACAAATCTCTTAATAGTGCGATGATCACGCTTAAGTTTTTGTGAAATATCTAATGTTTTCATACCTCGTCCAAGTCATTGAACTATTTCACTCTTTTCGGCAGCAGAGAGATCCTTTTTCTTCCCCATATTGCTTGAAAATGGTGCTCTGCTTAATAATGTGGAACACCCTCCTTTAGTACTTTTTCCTTTAATTGGGCTCACCTGGCAATCTAATTATCACAGGTGTTCGAGATTGTTTTCAGTGATCAAAAGAGCCCTGAGACACAATGCCATCGATGAGTTAAACTGAAAAAAAAAAATTATCTTTGTGACACTGAAATAGAATTTGCATAATAATTTGGAACAGGGTGTAAACCCTAAAATAGCTACAATGTAATTATTAATTACATTATAGCTATCTTAGGGTTTATTTTATAAGTAAGTATTTAGATTTAAATAGGAATATTTTATTCCAAGTTCTTTTTTATTGGAATTTTTTTTAGAAATAGTTTACAAAGTAAAGTATGTGAAAACAAAATAGTCAAATACAGTCCAATTTGAATAACATAATCAGATTCTAGCATTTGTAACTTATAGGACTAAGTGGTTAGAACTAATAAAGTAGTTAACGTAACACAAGTAATGTAAGAAATAAAATAAAGTTAAAGAAAATAAAATAGGCCCAATTCGGCCTGTTACTGTTCCAGTTATAACCATCTAAATGAATCACTGTAAGACTGTTTCAAAAATGCAATAACAAGAAAATGAAAGAATTAGGTTTCCGTCTGTATGATGTTACAAAGTCTAACTACCTATCAAGGTAAGCGGGCAGGTAAATTGTGAATGGATTTAAGGTACTGATTCCACATGTCTTGGGCAAGTATATAGTGGTCTCTATTGTCTAGTCTGTATGCTCTGTATTCCTCTAGTTCTAAGAGGTCTGAGACTTTGGCTTTCCACTGTATTACCTCAGGGGGATTTTGGGATTTCCAATTTTTAGTGATAAGTGATTTAGCGCCATTTGTGAAGATGTGAAATAATATAATATGGGTTTTGGTTGGAAGTTTAATATTTTTATGCAGTAGAAATATTTGTGTGTCACAGGGAATCGTTTTTTGAAAAATGTTCTGAATTTCAAGAATGATAGCTCTCCAGAAGGAGTTGATGACACCACACCACCACCACATGTGGCCCATACCACTACCTACATGGTAGGGTATAAAATGCATACGTCGTGGCGTGAGGTACCAGTTATGAAGGATTTTGTAGTTCATTTCTAATATCCCTGCTGATGAGGAGGAAGTTTTAGTGTTAGTAAATATGGAGGAGGCCATCTGAGGGAGAATGATAACCCCCAATTCCCTCTCCCACGATTCCAAAGAGGAGGGCAGATTACCAGGGGGAGGATGTGTTAGAATAGAGTATATCTTAGTGAGAGTGTGACTAAGTGCAGATGTGGATGATAGCAGTTTTTCTAAATTGGTCAAAGGTCTTAGCATGTTGTGTTGGTGTTTGTGGGTGGTAATGTAGTGGTGGAGTCTCCTGTAGGTAAACCAGTTATGAGCCCATGTGAATTCTGTGTCCCTTAACTGTGTTAGGGAGAGGAGGTGTTCATTTTCAGAGATACGGTATATGGCAATGTCTGGAGAAGGTGTATGGACCCTGGAAGGCCATCCTCCATCTAGCAGGGAAAACTCGGGGTTATGAGTCAAGGAGGTCAGGGGGGAAGGTCTGGAAGAGAGATAGGGGTTGATTCTATTGATATTTTCCCATTGGGTGAAGGTCTCTTTAGTTATCGGGTTTTCTAGGCCTCTAATCCACTCCTCGCCGCCCGGAGCCCAGCAACTAGATTGTAAGTTTAAGCCATCATTAAGGAGTTCCTCGAGAGTAATCCATCTTTTCTGGGATTTATGTAGTCTCCAGTCAAGAATTCGCTGGATAAAGGTTGCGTGACTATGTAGATTCAAGTCGGGAACGCCCAATCCACCATGAATGCGGGGGCTCATCATTATCTTCCTATTAATTCTGGAGTATTTTCCCCCCAAATAAAGGAGTTGAATAACTGTTGGAGATTATTTAGAAATCGGGGTTGGAGGGGGGGAGGGAGAGCTTGTAGTAGATACTAAATTTTGGTAAAGGCTGTCATTTTTATTGCATTGATTCTACCCAGCCAAGAAAGGCATCTGGAGTGCCAAGAGGATAACTCACGCTCCAGGGAGAGCTTTAAGGGGGCAAAATTTAAGTTATAGATTAAGTCTAGCTCGTCTGTAAGGAACGTACCTAGATATTTTAAGGAGGATTTGCACTGGCGGAAAGGGCAGGTGGTTTTAAGTTGCTGAGCAAGGGTGGGCAACAGGGAGACCCCCAGGTATTCCGATTTGGAATGGTTGATGAGAAAATTAGACAGACTATTAAAGAGTGAAAGTTTGTCCAGTAGGGAGGGGATGGAGTTAGTAGGGTTAGTGAGGGAAAACAGCACATCATCAGCGAACAGGGACAATTTGTAGGATTCCCCCCCAATCGAAACACCCTCAATCTCCGGATTTTGTCGGATTTTGGCAGCAAACGTTTCTAGGATACAGACGAACAGTAATGGAGATAAGGGACACCCCTGCCTAGTACCGATCGATATCTGAAAGGGGGTGGAGAGTGTATCATTAATTGATATTCGAGCACTTGGGCGGTTATAAAGAGTGAAGATTCTATGAAGCGTAGAGTCCTCGATACAAAGGGTTTTAACGGTAGCTTTGAGGAAGGGCCAACTAACGCGGTCGAAGGCCTTCTCCGCATCTGTGGAAAGGAATATCGTGGGGAGGCCTTGTTTTTTAGAGTGCCAGAGGAGATGGAGATTACAGACCGTATTGTCTCTTGCCTCTCTGAAGGGGACAAAGCCGACCTGATCTTGATGGATTAAATCAGGGAGATAATGGTTTAGTCTGTTCGACAACAATTTAGCGTACATTTTTATGTCCGCGTTCAAGAGGGATATCGGTCTATAATTGGGGATGAGGTCAGGGGACTTATTTGGCTTAGAGATCACAGAGATGTGTGCTTGCAGGGAGAGGGGGGGGGAAGGAGGAGTTATTATTAATGTCAGTGAAATGGGCCAGGAGTGGAGGGGCCAATACCTCTAGGAATTTGGAGTAGTATGAGTGGCCGAAGCCGTCTGGGCCTGGGGCCTTACCAGAGGGAAATGAGAGGATGGCCTTCTGTAGTTCTTTTAGGGTAAAGGGGGAGTCTAGTTCTGATTTTTGGTCCTCAGTAATAGAAGGGAGCTTAAGGGATGCTAGGTACTCTGTAATTGCTGAATGAGTAGGTGGGGCCGTATTTCTGTGTAAGTTGTAAAGGTCTTCATAGTATGTTCTAAAGTTATTGGCTATGTCTGAGGAGGAGTGCCAAACCTTACCCTTAGCATCTTTTATGGACATGATGTAATTCTTAGAGGATTTAGTACGTAAGAGTCTCACCAATAGCCTGCCTTGTTTGTTTCCTCCCTCATAAAATCTCCTTCTAAGAAAGAGGGCCCTACGCTTGGCCTCCCTACCCAAGAGGAGGTCTAATTGCTGTTGTTTGTGTTAGATATGTTCAAGTAAGGAGTGTGCCTTTGGGTGTCTCTTATGTGAGTCTTGTAATTTCCCCAATTCTTCAAGCAGATTTTTAAGTATTAGTGAATTTTGTCTATTTCTGTCAGCTTTGATTGCAATAAGGTCTCCTCTAATAACGCACTTGTGTGCCTCCCAAATATGAAGAGGTGAAACCTCAGGGGTAGAGTTTAAACTAAAATAAGTTGTGAGCTTGTCCAGTATTTGTAATTTAATCATGGGGTCAGTCAGTAGGAATTCGTCTAGTTTCCATGTTCGGTCAGGTCTCTGGGATGTAGGCCATTTCATTGCGCAGCTGATCATGGCGTGGTCGGACCAGGTTATGGGATGTATGTCTGTGGATTGGACTAGGGCTAGGCTAGTGACATCTACCATCAGGTAATCGATGCGGGAATAGCTTTGGTGGGGATATGAATAAAACGAATAGTCTTTTACTTGTGGGTGGTATATTCTCCATGAATCATGGACATTTCATTTTGACAAGGATGACTTAATTGCTTTTAATGTGCCCTGGGGGACAGAGGAGGAACCAGACGAGCAGTCCAGGCTGGGATCTAAAGCTACGTTGAAGTCACCCCCTAGAATTAGGCTGCCTCTTGTGTGTTCTGAGATTATGTTACATGATTGGAGGAAAAACCGTGTAGGACTGGATTTGGGGGCGTAAACATTGGCGATAGTAATAACCTTGTTAAAGAGACGTCCGGTGATCACTATTAATCTGCCCTCTCTGTCCCTGTAAATGTTTGTGGGAAGGAAAGAGATCTGTTTTCTAATCAAAATTCCCACTCCATTGTGTTTTGTTGAGTGAGAAGAGAGGAATACCTGACCAAATTTTCGAAGAGATTGTAGGGGTTCCCTACCTTTCTTGAAGTGGGTTTCTTGTAGTAGAACAATATCGTATTTAAGTTTTTGGAATTCTCTTATGGCACTAGATCTTTTCTGGGGGATGTTGAGCCCTTTGACATTATGGGAAAGGATAGTAATCGCTCTGAGATCCTTATCCATAGCTATATTTAAAGGTGTGGACTAGTGTTGAGAATGGGAGATCTGAGTGCGTGTGTGTGTATCTATCATATAGGTGACGGTGTGTGAGTGTAAGATGTTGGTGATACTGGAAGGTAGAGACGGCAACCAGAGGAATGAGTACATATTGATATACAAATAAGGGGTTGTAATTACCTGGCGTTCTTGTAGATCTGACCTGAAACGATTAATTAATATCAAAATAAGAGTGGAAAGACTTTGAGATAAACACTGCATGGAAACATTAAAAAAAGTAACACAGTCGGAACGAGTCAAACATGAACATACACAATCAAAAACATTGGAACTTGTATAGATGAGCTGGAAGAACAGCAACAAAGAAAAACAAAAATCAAAAAATAAGTCACTACAACAACCCTTGTGACAAGGGAAGAATTGTAAGAACATCATCCAAGGGGGAGGAATGATGTTGGGTAACCTTTAAGGGTAAACATGAAAATAAAGTCAAAACAAATGGCATGTTAGGAATAATAAGCATAGTTCAAATGGGCTAGTTGATGTGATATAGTGAAAACAGAAAAATAACTATGTACGCCCAATCTTGATGAGTCTATACTATACCACCATGGTAAGGCACTTGTGGTCCATCTTCTGAGGGGCCGGTCCTGGAGGGGCCCTCTGGAGTTGTGGTGTCAAGTATAGCATTCTTTATTAACTAACATCGAGCTGGAGACAGGAAGAGGTTTTCCTTGGAGAATACCAGATGGATCACTAGCCTGAAGATGTGGAGAAAGGGCCTGTCTTGCGCCTCTAGGATACTATTTTTGACCAAATATGCCTCTGATCTCTTGGAGATTCGTCATCTGGCTGTTCCACTTGAAGTGGGGTTTCAATGATTTTCTCAGGAGGGGGTTCAAAAGTAATGTTAAGTCTTTTAGAAATGTTATCCAGATCCGAAAAACTTTTATATACAATTTGAGCACCGTTGTGGGAGATGATAAGGCTAAATGGGAAGCCCCAACGATATCTGATGTTGTTTTCTTGGAGAGTTTTAGTTATGAAGCGGACCTCTCTTCTGCGTTGAATTGTTTGGGGGCATAGGTCTTGAAAGACTTGTAGAGTGTGATTGCGAAATTGAATTGATCTTCTAGTTCTAGCAGCCTGCCAGATATCTTCTTTGGTGGTGTATTTTAGGAATCTAAGGATTACATCCCTTGGTGGGGCCGGTGGCTTAGCAGGAGGACTTAAGGCCCTATGCACCCTCTCAATGTCATCATTTTGAAGCGGTGGGGCTTGAGGGAGAAGAAAATGTTTTGAGTTGGTCTGAAGGAACATCCTCAGGGATTCCCCTCAGGCGAAGGTTATTTCTTCTACCTCGGTTCTCAAGGTCCTCAATTTTATCGTTCAAGTTTTGAATCATAGAGTCATGGATGGAAATTTGCTGAGTGTTAGAGCTGACCATAGTGTTAAGGTGTTTTTGCCCTTCTTCTATATATTCCATCCTATACCCCAGATCATTAAGGTCTTTTTTTAGGTCTTTAATTTCCTCCTTAATGGACTTCTTTAGTGATTCAATGTCAGATTTGGAGGGAAGCCCAGCTATCTGGGATTGAATAGATTGGAGAGGATCATGTGGAGTGGCAGTTCCTGGGGTATTAGGGGTAGGGTCTGAAAGATGCATTGTATCCATGGCCGCCGTTTCTTGTGGGTGAAAAAATGAGGAAACAGAGGGACCCAGGGAATGTGATTTTGTTTGTTTGTCAGGTTTGTTACCCTTTTTGCTGGCCATTATATGAAGAAGTGGAGAGATGGTAGATTATCGTAATAATTGAGCAAAAGGGGTCGTTTCCAGCTCCACTCCGCTAGTGAACAATAGCTGAGGAGACTGGGAGTATTAATATGGAGTGGTAACCCCTGATCAGCTGGGTGAATATATAGGACACTACTGTGTCTGAGGTATTGAATCCTTTATAGAGATATATGTCCAAAAATATGTAAAGTATGCGCTAGTAGCTTAAGTGGGAATAAACAATTGTAGGTCCAACCGGAACCTGTATAGCTGAAGATGATATAGCTTGTACTAGCTAAGAAGTCAGGAAGGCCCCAGGTTCACTGTAGACTCCGGTTTGGATTAACTGAGGGGTAGCTTCTGTAACAATAATAATGTAAGCGCAATACCTGCCAGTTATGATTGATGAGAAATAAGTATTTCCATTTATGGGAATATTGTGTTTATGTTATAACTTCTTATAAGCCCCAATAAGTAAAGCCACCGTGAGCTCATATATGGCCGCTCTCATAAATGCGTAGCCCTGGTGTGGCATAAACCAGGTAAACAAGAGAGGTTCTTTTTACATGTATATATTGCCCCCTTTTAGTAAGGCTTGTTTTAAATTTGTATCCCCATGGGAGTCTGCTGTTGTTAAGAGCGGTAATTGTATAGCAGCAAGAGAGATGTACCTGGGACCACCACGTGGGAGTGTAGGAGGCGACCGGGAGCTGCTGAGGGAGTCTGCTGGTGTTCAGAGCGGTAATTGTATAGCAGCGTGAGAGATGTACCCGGGCCTACCACGTGGGAGTGTAGGAGGCGACAGGGGGCTGCTGAGGGATCTCTCCATGCGTCTCCAACTGAGCCGGACTCGACGCACAGGGGGGATGGTCTGGATGCGAGGTCGAGGTAAGATTACTTCAGGTTGAGTCTTGCATAGACAGCTTCTCCGATCTGGTCTAAGCGGCTGTAGGGTTCGTGGCTAAGTGGCAAGATGGCGGCCGCAACCTCTGCTGTTACAGCTCCGTAGGGTCTCCTCAAACCGCCCTCCTCCGATCCAGCCAATCAGATTCAAGTTCAATCCGATTGGCTGATTGGTTCAGCCAATCGGATTGAACTTGAATCTGATTGGCTGATTCAATCAGCCAATCAGATTTTTCTACCTTAATTCCGATTGGCTGATAGAATCCTATCAGCCAATCGGAATTTGACGGACGCCATCTTGGATGACGTCATTTAAAGGTACCTCATTCGTCGTTCAGTCGTCGGCCGGGATGGATGCTCCGCGTCGGAGGAGCGAAGAAAGAAGATTGAAGATGCCGCTTGATGGAAGATGCTGCCGGATGGAAGAAGACTTTGCTGCCGCTTGACTAAAGACATCGCCGAGATGAAGACTTCTTCTTTGCCGCTTGGATAAAGACATCGCCGGGATGAAGAATTCTTCTTTGCCGCTTGGATAAAGACATCGCCCGGATCGGATGAGGAGTTCGGCCCGGTTGGGTGAAGAGAAGGTAGGGAGATCTTCAGGGGGTAGTGTTAGGTTTATTTAAGGGGGGTTTGGGTTAGATTAGGGGTATGTGGGTGGTGGGTTGTAATGTTGGGGGGTGGTATTGTGTTTTGTTTTTTTCAGGCAAAAGAGCAGTTTTCTTTGGGGCATGCCCCGCAAAAGGCCCTTTTAAGGGCTGGTAAGGTAAAAGAGCTTTGAACTTGTTTAATTTAGAATAGGGTAGGGCATTTTTTTATTTTGGGGGTTTATTATTTTATTAGGGGACTTAGAATAGGTGTAATTAGCTTAAAAATCTTGTGATCTTTTTTTTATTTTTTGTAATTTAGTGTTTTTTGTTTTTTTGCAATTTAGTTTAGTTTATTTAATTGTATTTTAGTTTAGATATTTGTAGTTTATTTAATTTATTGATAGTGTAGGTGTATTTTTAACTTAGGTTAGGATTTATTTTACAGGTAAATTGGTCATTATTTTAACTAAGTAGCTATTAAATAGTTATTAACTATTTAATAGCTATTGTACCTAGTTAAAATAAATACCAAGTTACCTGTAAAATAAATATAAACCCTAAAATATTTGTAGCTGTTGCTAAGTAAAAGTTAGCTTAGATATAGAGATACAGTAGCTTGTAGTCCCAGTACAAAGGATTCAGGAGTCGACTGTCACACACTCACACAGTCAGTGACTCATGATTCAGGAATGAATCAGCACTGCAGGAAACGGATCTGCAAATCTGCGGCTCTACCTCATGTTCAGTAGGTGAACTGGTGAATCGGTTCATGAACCGGTTCAGTTAATCGAACCATCCGAAATGAACCGATTCACCCAGAAGAACCGAACTTCCCATCACTACTGCAGCGGCACTGCCTGGGGGAGCATGAAGCAGCACAGCGCCAGATGAGAGTGCAAGGGGATGAGGTCATGGAAGTTGTAGTCATGGTGTCCTCTGGCAATTGTACTACAGCTCCCACAGTGCTCTGTGAGTGACCGGTCTACATAACAACAGGTTGTGTGAGTTAAAGGCAGACATGGGACAAGATTACCATGCAGTGCTTAAAATAACATGCAGTGCTGCTGGCTATGCGGACATGAAACAAGTGTGAATAAACTCACCAAAGCGGGTTTCTGGAACAGTTAGCTTCCCAAGCTTTATTATAAGACTGGGATCACAGTAAAAAATAAAATGTGCTCTTTAATTCTGCTAATTTTCCTACACGTAGTCCTCCATTTTCCTGGGTGCAAAGGATGCCTCAGTTTAAGGGTTTTGAAGTCTCTTATGTTAGCCCATTATAACACTAAATAGCTGGCACCCGCCATGTGTTTTTAGCTGCTTGCAAGGTAAGAAACAAGTCACAGTGTGCTATTTTTTTGAGAATTCACATAGCTGTGTAGCCCAAAATGTATTGCAGACACTTACTTTTTTACAGCACCACGCTCTCATACGGCTCCTCTTTCTGCACCTATTTGCAATACCTGATAGAGCTGCGAGAGTGTTCTGCTGCAAAAAGATATATAGTGTGGGGGTATATCTATTAGACTAGAACGAGCAGTAGATTTTTGTTAATTGTCTGTTTGTTTTGTAGCGTGTACTGTCTGTCACTTAATGTTCAGCAGCTCAAACAGTTGAAAAGGGCTGGGCAAGAGTCAGGTAAAGGGAGAACGAAAAAAAGTTAAAGTGATTGCAAATCACAAACCTAACACCCACATATCTGGCACTGCCAGTGCCAAGAGGGCAACAGTGTGAGAGCAAACTGCTGTAATAAACGTGTCTGGGTGCCGGTGGTTATGATTTGTGATCACTTTAACTTTGAAGGGACGGATTTTCTTATGTCTTGCTTGACTGAAAACAGCACACAGTTTGCAGGCTACTTGCATAACAGCTGCTATTTTGGAACTCAACTTTAGTTTAGCCCCCAATCCTTCAGCACTGCTAAAACACCAAAAAAAAAGATATACTGTACATTCTTTTAAAATGTATGGTTTGGCGATTTTTTTCTCCCTGTAACTACATGATTCCCAGACAGAACAACACATTGCATAGCCACCCAGTCTACATTGTGAATATATTCCTCAGAAGGATTTAGAGACAAGTTCTTACCATGCACATTAGACTCTTTCAAGTTTAAACAACAGAATAGCAAAAGCTCAAATATGCTTTGCTTTAGGGGGAAATGTATTTTTAAAAACCCTTTTTGATTTCCCAGTGTATCATTCACTTGGCTGATATATATTGAGATATACATTTTTGCTGTAAACCATATTTTCAATGCATATCCCTAGGTTGGTGATATGCTTTTATGTAAATGCCGAATGTGTTGGGTGGGGGCGCAAAAAAATATTTTTGCACCAGGGTCCTCTGAGCATTAGATCAGCCACTGCATGCCATCAAGGGTGAAAGCTGATAATTCACACTCTGCTAGAAGGGAAGGAGCAATAATTCAGATCTATGCTTCATAGAAGTAGTATTGTTTGTAGACTTAGGCCTTGTTTCCATTGAGGTGGTAAAGTTTGGAAACTGGGCGTAAAACCATTTATCTCCATTAAAGTCAATGGAGAATTTTTAGGTTACCAAAGGTTTCCAAACTTTACCAACTCAATGGAAACTAGCCCTTAGTATGGGTGGTGGTGAGGCTAATGGGTTAATATCTTAGCCTGTAATTTTACTATGGGGGGGGGGGACCAGGCAGCACAATGTCTTGAGCTGGCCCTGTAGGGGAGGGAGTTTGTAAAGCTCACTTGCGCAGCGTAATGCGGAGAGACTGTGCATGCACAGACAGTCAGTCAGTGACTTGGAGGCGATGGAGCACTGTCTGATTTGATATGCAGCACTACCACTGTCTGATTTGCTATGCAATACTACCACTGTCTGATTTTATATGCAGCACTACCACTGTCTGATTTTACATAGCGTGTAAAAAAGAGAATGCGAGGAGCACAGGTATAAGTGTGTTGAAAAAAATGTTTTATTAAACATGCGCTAATGAGTGAATAAACACACACAAAGCGGTTCATAAATATTGAACAAAAAGCAGACAAACAGTGTGAGGGGGGGAAAATAGAACCACCCCGGGGTTAAGACTGAACAGAAAAAACTGCTATATTTACAGACTGCAAGTGAACAGGTATACGCGTTTCAGCATATTGCCTTACTCATTACCTGATTAAAACAATAGTGTGTGCTCCTTAAAAAGAGAAGCAGTCCGCTCCCATTGGCTAGAAGGGACCCACCCTTTTACTATAGGCACCAATAGGAACAAATATCGAAAATAATGCACAGTAATTCCTACTAAACTCAAGGTAAGGATATTAACTCCCGATGCACAGATGATAACTAAACTTAAACATCAAAAATAAAGATATCGACTAGTTGCTAGAACCTAATTGATATAGTTGAATTATAATTAATATTAATAATGTCACTATTACACATTACAATTTATAACAGTCATGCTATTGCTTCAATCTCTTGAAAGTTGCTTGAAAATTGCTCAGATCATCGATTCCCTGCAGCTCAAAAATGGGGCCCCTGCATCCATACGGCTAGATTTGGAGTTTGGCGGTAAAAGGGCTGTTAACGCTCCGCGGGTTTTTTTCTGGCCGCACCATAAATTTAACTCTGGTATCGAGAGTTCAAACAAATGCTGCGTTAGGCTCCAAAAAAGGAGCGTAGAGCATTTTTACCGCAAATACAACTCTCGATACCAGAGTTGCTTACGGACGCGGCCGGCCTCAAAAACGTGCTCGTGCACGATTCTCCCATAGGAAACAATGGGGCTGTTTGAGCTGAAAAAAAACCTAACACCTGCAAAAAAGCAGCGTTCAGCTCCTAACGCAGCCCCATTGTTTCCTATGGGGAAACACTTCCTACGTCTGCACCTAACACTCTAACATGTACCCCGAGTCTAAACACCCCTAGCCTTACACTTATTAACCCCTAATCTGCTGCCCCCGCTATCGCTGACCCCTGCATTACACTTTTAACCCCTAATCTGCCGCTCCGTAAACCGCCGCCACCTACGTTATCCCTATGTACCCCTAATCTGCTGCCCTAACATCGCCGACCCCTATGTTATATTTATTAACCCCTAATCTGCCCCCCACAACGTCGCCGACACCTACCTACACTTATTAACCCCTAATCTGCCGACCGGACCTGAGCGCTACTATAATAAAGTTATTAACCCCTAATCCGCCTCACTAACCCTATCATAAATAGTATTAACCCCTAATCTGCCCTCCCTAACATCGCCGACACCTACCTTCAATTATTAACCCCTAATCTGCCGACCGGAGCTCACCGCTATTCTAATAAATGTATTAACCCCTAAAGCTAAGTCTAACCCTAACACTAACACCCCCCTAAGTTAAATATAATTTTTATCTAACGAAATAAATTAACTCTTATTAAATAAATGATTCCTATTTAAAGCTAAATACTTACCTGTAAAATAAATCCTAATATAGCTACAATATAAATTACATTTATATTATAGCTATTTTAGGATTAATATTTATTTTACAGGTAACTTTGTATTTATTTTAACCAGGTACAATAGCTATTAAATAGTTAAGAACTATTTAATAGTTACCTAGTTAAAATAATTACAAATTTACCTGTAAAATAAATCCTAACCTAAGTTATAATTAAACCTAACACTACCCTATCAATAAAATAATTAAATAAACTACCTACAATTACCTACAATTAACCTAACACTACACTATCAATAAATTAATTAAACACAATTGCTACAAATAAATACAATTAAATAAACTATCTAAAGTACAAAAAATAAAAAAGAACTAAGTTACAGAAAATAAAAAAATATTTACAAACATAAGAAAAATATTACAACAATTTTAAACTAATTACACCTACTCTAAGCCCCCTAATAAAATAACAAAGACCCCCAAAATAAAAAATTCCCTACCCTATTCTAAAATACAAAAATTACAAGCTCTTTTACCTTACCAGCCCTGAACAGGGCCCTTTGCGGGGCATGCCCCAAGAATTTCAGCTCTTTTGCCTGTAAAAAAAAACATACAATACCCCCCCCCCAACATTACAACCCACCACCCACATACCCCTAATGTAACCCAAACCCCCCTTAAATAAACCTAACACTAAGCCCCTGATGATCTTCCTACCTTGTCTTCACCATGCCAGGTTCACCGATCCGTCCTGGCTCCAAGATCTTCATCCAACCCAAGCGGGGGTTGGCGATCCATAATCCGGTGCTCCAAAGTCTTCCTCCTATCCGGCAAGAAGAGGACATCCGGACCGGCAAACATCTTCTCCAAGCGGCATCTTCTATGTTCTTCCATCCGATGACGACCGGCTCCATCTTGAAGACCTCCAGCGCGGATCCATCCTCTTCTTCCGACGACTAGACGACGAATGACGGTTCCTTTAAGGGACGTCATCCAAGATGGCGTCCCTCGAATTCCGATTGGCTGATAGGATTCTATCAGCCAATCGGAATTAAGGTAGGAATTTTCTGATTGGCTGATGGAATCAGCCAATCAGAATCAAGTTCAATCCGATTGGCTGATCCAATCAGCCAATCAGATTGAGCTCGCATTCTATTGGCTGTTCCGATCAGCCAATACAATGCGAGCTCAATCTGATTGGCTGATTGGATCAGCCAATCGGATTGAACTTGATTCTGATTGGCTGATTCCATCAGCCAATCAGAAAATTCCTACCTTAATTCCGATTGGCTGATAGAATCCTATCAGCCAATCGGAATTCGAGGGACGCCATCTTGGATGACGTCCCTTAAAGGAACCGTCATTCGTCGTCTAGTCGTCGGAAGAAGAGGATGGATCCGCGCTGGAGGTCTTCAAGATGGAGCCGGTCGTCATCGGATGGAAGAACATAGAAGATGCCGCTTGGAGAAGATGTTTGCCGGTCCGGATGTCCTCTTCTTGCCGGATAGGAGGAAGACTTTGGAGCACCGGATTATGGATCGCCAACCCCCGCTTGGGTTGGATGAAGATCTTGGAGCCAGGACGGATCGGTGAACCTGGCATGGTGAAGACAAGGTAGGAAGATCATCAGGGGCTTAGTGTTAGGTTTATTTAAGGGGGGTTTGGGTTAGATTAGGGGTATGTGGGTGGTGGGTTGTAATGTTGGGGGGGGGGGGTATTGTATGTTTTCTTTTACAGGCAAAAGAGCTGAACTTCTTGGGGCATGCCCCGCAAAGGGCCCTGTTCAGGGCTGGTAAGGTAAAAGAGCTTGTAACTTTTTAAATTTAGAATAGGGTAGGGAATTTTTTATTTTGGGGGTCTTTGTTATTTTATTAGGGGGCTTAGAGTAGGTGTAATTAGTTTAAAATTGTTGTAATATTTTTCTTATGTTTGTAAATATTTTTTTATTTTCTGTAACTTAGTTCTTTTTTATTTTTTGTACTTTAGATAGTTTATTTAATTGTATTTATTTGTAGCAATTGTGTTTAATTAATTTATTGATAGTGTAGTGTTAGGTTAATTGTAGGTAATTGTAGGTAGTTTATTTAATTATTTTATTGATAGGGTAGTGTTAGGTTTAATTATATCTTAGGTTAGGATTTATTTTACAGGTAAATTTGTAATTATTTTAACTAGGTAACTATTAAATAGTTCTTAACTATTTAATAGCTATTGTACCTGGTTAAAATAAATACAAAGTTACCTGTAAAATAAATATTAATCCTAAAATAGCTATAATATAAATGTAATTTATATTGTAGCTATATTAGGATTTATTTTACAGGTAAGTATTTAGCTTTAAATAGGAATCATTTATTTAATAAGAGTTAATTTATTTCGTTAGATAAAAATTATATTTAACTTAGGGGGGTGTTAGTGTTAGACTTAGCTTTAGGGGTTAATACATTTATTAGAATAGCGGTGAGCTCTGGTCGGCAGATTAGGGGTTAATAATTGAAGGTAGGTGTCGGCGATGTTAGGGAGGGCAGATTAGGGGTTAATACTATTTATGATAGGGTTAGTGAGGCGGATTAGGGGTTAATAACTTTATTATAGTAGCGCTCAGGTCCGCTCGGCAGATTAGGGGTTAATAAGTGTAGGTAGGTGTCGGCGACGTTGTGGGGGGCAGATTAGGGGTTAATAAATATAACATAGGGGTCGGCGATGTTAGGGGCAGAAGATTAGGGGTACATAGGGATAACGTAGGTGGCGGCGATTTGCGGTCGGAAGATTAGGGGTTAATTATTTTAAGTAGCTTGCGGCGACGTTGTGTGGGGCAAGTTAGGGGTTAATAAATATAATATAGGGGTCGGCGGAGTTAGGGGCAGCAGATTAGGGGTACATAAGTATAACGTAGGTGGCGGTCGGCAGATTAGGGGTTAAAAATTTAAATCGAGTGGCGGCGATGTGGGGGGACCTCGGTTTAGGGGTACATAGGTAGTTTATGGGTGTTAGTGTAGTTTAGGGTACAGTAGTTAAGAGCTTTATGAACCGGCGTTAGCCAGAAAGCTCTTAACTCCTGCTTTTTTCAGGCGGCTGGAATCTTGTCGTTAGAGCTCTAACGCTCACTGCAGAAACGACTCTAAATACCAGCGTTAGAAAGATCCCATTGAAAAGATAGGCTACGCAAATGGCGTAGGGGGATCTGCGGTATGGAAAAGTCGCGGCTGTAAAGTGAGCGTTAGACCCTTTAATCACTGACTCCAAATACCAGCGGGCGGCCAAAACCAGCGTTAGGAGCCTCTAACGCTGGTTTTGACGGCTACCGCCGAACTCTAAATCTAGGCCATACATTCTGAAACATAACATGATAATAAAACAAAATAAATAAAACATGCTATGACGATGTATGTTTCAACAGTGTAAGCAAAATCAATAAATAAGTGAGATAATATACATAACCTGAGTATGCATGCCCTATACAAATTATGAATAGACATGAATAAACAAGTACCCTACTTAAGTTTTATGTTTATGAGCTGTCCCCTGCATTAACTCCCCGTATTTCACAGGGCTGTCATACCCTCACTAGATACCAATGGAGTATAAAAATAGGGTACTCTAACCATATGCAGTGTCCCTATTGGGTCAACAGAAGGGCCACAGTTGTGTGAGATATGAAGCTACTAGTAGAATATTGTCAATAGAAAGCGACTGTGACTGTTAATGTATCAGTGGGTAAGTTGATATATAAGATTTAGAAAGCTCAAACAGTATAATTACTATATGTACATGAACATGAGGGGTTACTGGTCCAAATAATTGGGACAAGTTACTACCAGCTTATATATATTCAGATGAATAGTCAGACCTCAAGGGTCCAATGGTTAAGAAATATGGAAGCTAGGTTGTGTAACTACAGGGTCACAGGTAATTACTACATGGCCACGTTAATGAGAATTGACCCCATCAGAATTGTCACCAGACCAATGGACAGAACATTTATTTATTTAATCTTAATCCTGGGTTACCATAAAGAGGTGGGGAGACAGGAAAAAGGGGAGAACCCAGGCCAGAGGAGGGAGGTGGATCATCGCAAAGTGGATGAACTGAGGGTCACCAAAAATTGATCAAATCATATTCAGAGTTGAGACCCTCTGGGACCCTTGTCCTCAGTTTAAAGATCCAAAAAACCTCTCTCTCCCCCAGCCTGCGGTTCCTATCCTGTCCCCCCTTAACTGGGGGAACTCTCTCTATAATGGTCCAAGAGAAGGATGCTGTATCCTTAGAATGTACACCTGAAAAGTGCTGTATAAGTGGTGTGGTAAGTATCCCAGCCCTGATATCAGCTAGGTGTTCCTTAATACGGACCCTAGCCTCTCTTGTGGTGAGACCCACATACTGAAGGAAACAAATCTTACAGCTGATGACATACACCACATAAGTAGATCTACAATTCAGACATGAATCTATTTCGAATACCTGGCCTGTTATCAGTGAGCTAAACTGTCTTCCGGTTGCCACCTTTTCGCAGGCCACACAGGTACGATGGTGGCAGCGAAAAGTACCTTTGCAACTCAACCATGACGAGGTGTGCTCACCTTGCTTTCTCAGCCTGGTAGGTGCTATCATATTACCTATGGATTTGTTCTTCTTATAAGAGACTCTCAAACCTCTCTCTACCACCTCCTGTAATTTATCATCTGCAGACAACATGGCAAAATTCTTTCTTAATATTTGACAGATGTCATCATATTGTTTGGAATATTCCGTAAGAAAGGTAATTTTGTCATCTTTCATGCTTAGTAGGTTAGAACCTCTTTTTTTGGTCCTAGAGGTTTCAAGTAGTCTTTCCCTGGGTATGCTTTTAACAACATTCCTTGCCCTCGAAATAACTGAGTTCTTGTAGCCTCTTTCCTTAAGCCTTTTCTCTAGGTCATCCGCCTGTTTACTAAAGACTGCTGCATCGCTGCAGTTCCTTTTCAGGCGGATGAACTGTCCTTTAGCAACCCCTTTGAACACCCCCTGTGGATGACAACTCTCTGCATGTAAAAGGGAGTTGCCTGAGATTGGCTTACGATAGGTTTCTGATGCTATAACCTGTCCATGTTTGCCTGTCAGTGACACATCAAGAAAATTGATGGTTTCACTCTGGACTTCATGGGTAAAGTGAATGCCCATTTCCTCATCATCCAAACTCTCCAAGAAGGTCTGCAAGTCAGGTCTATTGCCCCCCCATATAAATAGGAGATCATCTATAAAACGGCCGTACCAGATGATACCTTCTTTGAGGGGATTCCTGTCTCCAAAGACGTGGGACAGCTCCCACCAACCCATGAACAGGTTGGCATAGGAGGGGGCAAACTTCGCCCCCATAGCTGTCCCACGCCTCTGGAGAAAGAAATCCCCTTCAAATTCAAAGTAATTGTGACTCAGTAGGAAGTGGGTAACTTCCACTACATAGTTCACAAAGGGTGAGTCTGGTCCACACTGCCTTTCCATAAAGAAACGTATGGCCTCCAATCCCCTCTCGTGTGGAATGGAGGTGTACAATGACTTAACATCAGCAGTTACCCATTCAAAATTCTCTCCCCACTCCACACGCGAGAGGAGATTGAGAACATGCTTAGTGTCCGAAAGGAAGCTCCACAGGGAACTCACCAACGGCTGTAATACCTGGTCCAGCCACTCTGACAGGTGCTCCAAGAGGGAACCAATGCCGCTGACAATTGGTCTCCCCTGCACATTGTCAACAGACTTGTGGACCTTGGGCAGATGATTAAATGTTGGTATGGCTGGATTAGACACCATCAGGTAATCCCGTGTGTTCTCATCTATGTAGCCCAGTTCCACACCATCATCCACAAGGGAGGCCAACTGCCGCCGATATACCCTTGTAGGATCACCTGCCAGAGTGGCATAATCATCAGGATTGCCCAACTGTCTATATGCCTCCTTCCTAAAGCTATCTGCATTGAGCACCACTATAGTGCCACCCTTATCGGCGGCCCTCACTACAATGTTATCATTACTAGCCAAGCTATCTAGAGCTCTCTTGTGGTTGATAGAGATGTTACTTCTTTGTCCTCTCTCTGAACTATAGTACAGGGACCTGACTCCTCAGGATGGGACCTGACTCCTCAGAAACCAGTGCTCCAGACTTGTTATGAGAGCACTGTGTATATGCGAACTGCAGGTTGTAATTTCTACTGCGAAGCACGCCGCACCAAAGGCTACTCTCCTTTGAATTATTTTCCTTATTTTTTTCTTACTGTCTGATTTTATATGTAGCACTACCACTGTCTGATTTGATATGCAGCACTACCACTGTCTGATTTGCTATGCAGCACTACCATTGTTTGATTTGCTATGCAGCACTACCACTATTTGATTTGAATTTAGCCACCAATCAGCAAGCTCTACCCAGGTGCTGAACCAAAAAATGGGCTGGCTACTAAGCTTACATTCCTACTTTTCAAATACAAATACCAAGAGAACCAAGAAAATTTATAATAGGAGTTCATTAGAAAGTTGCTTAAAATGTCATGCTCTATCTGAATCATGATATTAAAATTTGGGATTCATATCCCTTTAACTAGCAAGGGGTCAGTATGTAATCGGCGGAGGGGGGCAGCAAAATGTATCCTCGCTTGTGTGGCTAAAAATCGTACCACCGGCCCTGATCGCAACTGTTGATAGAAAGCTACATGCTAATTTATGCAAATGATATATTATTTCTGGTTGAAATTAACTTCAGACTATTTAAGGCTGATAGATATAGATGTGTTACTGTGAAGGAAGTACAATACTTATGTCTTCGAAGTATTGTGTGAGAAATGAAAACAGTGGATTGGGCAGTCACTAAATTGGGTAGTCACAGTGTTAGTATATGCAGTAATACTAAACAGTACACAGGATTTGTCTCCTAGGAGGGTGTCTGTGTAATGTGTAGTAACAAGGCAATAAAGTATAGATAAGGTACCTGTATACAATGAGATCTCATCAGTATAGCGCATGAGAATTGCATGAGAATTACAGTCCTTGTAGTTGAAGAGACAGGACACAGCTGTAACAACTCACTAGTAAGTGTGGCAGTGTGAGAGCTCTGATCAGAACGGCTGCTGGCAGGCAAGAGAGTCCGGATGTGCAGGAATCGGTCAGCTGACTTCAACAGGCAGGGGAAGTCAAACAGAAGCTCCAGATAAAAGTTAGTGCTCTGGAATGTATCAAACTGCAGGCCTTTGGTTTATTACAGGGAGTCTGTATGCAAAACTGCTATGAAACGATACTGTGAGTTCAGGAATAGCATAAATACAATAACAGAGAAAATGAACTCCAAACACAGGTGACTCAGGATCAGGAAGGAATCCAAAATACCAAGCAGTTAGGAACAAGAAAAGTAAGGCTTTTAACAGGTAGAGGTAAAAGTTGTAACTCCCACTCTTAAAGAGACATAGCGGCCTGTTCCGATCAGCCAATAGAATGCGAGCTCAATCTGATCGGATTGAACTTGATTCTGATTGGCTGATTCCATCAGCCAATTAGAATTTTCCTACCTTAATTCCGATTGGCTGATAGAATCCTATCAGCCAATCGGAATTCGAGGGACGCCATCTTGGATGACGTCCCTTAAAGGAACCGTCATTCTTCAGTTGGACGTCGTCGGAAGAAGATGGGTCCGCACTGTAGGTCTTCACGATGGAGCCGGTCCTCATCGGATGAAGATAGAAGATGCCGCTTGGAAGAAGATGGTTGCCGGTCCGGATCTACTCTTCTTCCCGGATAGGATGAAGACTTTGGACCCTCTTCTGGACTTCTTCAGCCGTCGGATGATGGATGTCTAGCCCCCGCTTGGGCTTGGATGAAGATTTTGGAGCCAGGACCGATCGGTGAACCTGGTATGGTGAAGATAAGGTAGGAAGATCTTCAGGGGCTTAGTGTTAGGTTTATTTAAGGGGGGTTTGGGTTAGATTAGGGGTATGTGGGTGGTGGGTTGTAATGTGGGGGGGGTATTGTATGTGTTTTTTTACAGGCAAAAGAGCTGAATTTCTTGGGGCATGCCCCGCAAAGGGCCCTGTTCAGGGCTGGTAAGGTAAAAGAGCTTTGAACTTTTGTAATTTAGAATAGGGTAGGGCATTTTTTTATTTTGGGGGGCTTTGTTATTTTATTAGGGGGCTTAGAGTAGGTGTAATTAGTTTAAAATTGTTGTAATATTTTTCTAATGTTTGTAAATATTTTTTTTATTTTTTGTAACTTAGTTCTTTTTTATTTTTTGTACTTTAGTTAGTTTATTTAATTGTATTTATTTGTAGATATTGTATTTAATTCATTTATTGATAGTGTAGTGTTAGGTTTAATTGTAGATAATTGTAGGTATTGTATTTAATTAATTTATTGATAGTCTAGTGTTAGGTTTAATTGTAACTTAGGTTAAGATTTATTTTACAGGTAATTTTGTAATTATTTTAACTATTTTATCTATTAAATAGTTCTTAACTATTTAATAGCTATTGTACCTGGTTAAAATAAATACAAAGTTACCTGTAAAATAAATATTAATCCTAAAATAGCTATTATATAATTATAATTTATATTGTAGCTATATTAGGATTTATTTTACAGGTAAGTATTTAGCTTTAAATAGCAATAATTTATTTAATAAGAGTTAATTAATTTCGTTAGATTTAAATTATATTTAACTTAGGGGGGGTGTTAGTGTTAGGGTTAGACTTAGCTTTAGGGGTTAATACATTTATTAGAATAGCGGTGAGCTCCAGTCGGCAGATTAGGGGTTAATGTTTGAAGTTAGGTGTTGGCGATGTTAGGGAGGGCAGATTAGGGGTTAATACTATTTATTATAGGGTTAGTGAGGCAGATTAGGGGTTAATAACTTTATTATAATAGCGGTGCGGTCCGCTCGGTAGATTAGGGGTTAATAAGTGTAGGCAGGTGGAGGCGACGTTGTGGGGGGTAGATTAGGGGTTAATAAATATAATATAGGGGTCGGCGATGTTAGGGCAGCAGATTAGGGGTACATAGGGATAATGTAAGTATATGGAGCGGCAGATTAGGGGTTAATAATAATATGCAGGGGTCAGCGATAGCGGGGACGGCAGATTAGGGGTTAATACGTGTAAGGTTAGGGGTGTTTTACACTCGGGGTACATGTTAGAGTGTTAGGTGCAGACGTAGGAAGTGTTTCCCCATAGCAAACAATGGGGCTGCGTTAGGAGCTGAACGCTGCTTTTTTGCAGGTGTTAGGTTTTTTTTCAGCTCAAACAGCCCCATTGTTTTCTATGTGGGAATCGTGCACGAGCACGTTTTTGAAGCTGGCCACGTCCGTAAGCAACTCTGGTATTGAGAGTTGCAGTGGCGTTAAATATGCCTGTACGCTCCCTTTTTGGAGCCTAACGCAGCCATTCTGTGAACTCTCAATACCAGAGTTATTTAAAAGGTGCGGCCAGAAAATAGCCAGCATTAGCTACGCGGGTCGTTACCGACAAAACTCTAAATCTAGGCGTAAGAGTTTTGTTTTTTTTTTAAATAAAAATAATAAAATCTTTTAGCTGGGATGGACCCCTGCCTTAGCCCCAACCTCCCTGATCCCCCCTCCAGCTCTCTAACACTCTCCCCTACCTAATTACTGCCATCTTGGGTACTGGCAGCTGTCTGCCAGTACCCACTTTGGCCCCAAAAAACAAAGTATTTTTATTTTATTTTTTAATTAACTCTTTCTGTAGTGTAGCAGCCCCTCCACAATACCCCCACCCCCCTCCCCCTCCCAGATCCATTTCTATTTGAAAAATTTTTTTTACCTTTCTCTGGCTTTCTGCCCTCATTGGTGTCAGTGTGGCTAATGCACGCGCGTGCACGTGTACATGTGCGCGCATCGTGCACGTGCACTGTTTTCACGCACACGCACGCACGTCTCGTGCACGCGCACGCACGCTCCCTCCCACCTGGACAACGGCACCATCACTACCGGTGCAGAGAGGGCCACAGAGTGGCTCTCTCTGCATCGAAGGCTTGCAAAGGGGTATTGCAGGATGCCTCCATATTGAGGCATCACTGCAATACCCTCAGAGCTGCTGGAAGCGTTTGTGATCGCTTCCAGCACTCTGTTATACAACTGACGTACCAGGTACGTCCATTGTCATTAACTGTTAGTTTTTGCATGACGTACCTGGTACGTCAGTTGTCATTAAGGGGTTAATATAGTTTAATGTAATTTTAGTATAATAGTTAGGGTAGATTAATTAATAGTTTAATATAGTTTAATTTAATTTTAAAGGTAAGTTTAAATTTATTATAAGATAGGGATGAGTTAATATTTAATATAAAGTTAGCGGGTTGTTAGGTTTAGGGGTTAATAGGTTAATTTAGTTTATGGCGATGTGGGGGGGCTGGTGGTTTAGGGGTTAATAATTTTATTTAGTTGCGGTGGGCTCCGGGAGCGGCGGGATAGGGGTTAATAACATAATGTAGGTTGCGGTGGTGTAGGGGGCAGCAGATTAGGGGTTAATAACATAATGTAGGTTGCGGTGGGCTCCGGGAGCAGCGGAATAGGGGTTAATAACTTTATTAGAGTGGTGGTGGGCTCCGGGAGTGGCAGAATAGGGGTTAATAACTTTATTAGAGTGGCGGTGGGCTCCAGGAGCGGCAGAATAGGGGTTAAACAGTTTAGTATAGTGGCGGTGTTTAGTGACAGTATACAAATAAAGCTGTGAAAAAGCCAAATAGCAGCGAGATCGATGACTGTTAGTTAACAACAGTCCACTGCTCATCGCCCCGTACTTGGTGCACAGCTTTTTGACAGCTTTTTGTTAAATATGGAGAGCGTATTCAGGTCCGCGGCCACGATGTCAGGCGAGCGTATTGGTGCCGTCAAATGCAGCACAGTTGATGGCTTGATAAATAGGCCTCATAGTCCTGACATGTCCTCAATCAAGCCTTACCACCACTGGTCATCATAGAGACAAGCGACACAGTCATTTTCAGGGAGACAAATGTCATCACTTCAGGTTCTTCAAACTTTTGCAATGCAGATATAAAGAAGCATCTCATAGTACTCTCTGATACTGCCTCAAAATCGTGAAATTTTCTTGTACCTGTAATTCTCTCACACTTGCAGCTTTGAAAAATTTGTTTCGGTTTGGATCGATTCGGATCAATTCGAATTTCGGTTCGGATCTATTCGAATTTGGAAAAATTCAAATGAATTTGTTTCGGATTCATTCGGATTCTTTCGGATTCGGAAAAAATTTGGTTTGGTTCGATTAGGTTTGGTTCGATTCGGAAATTCGGAATTTCGGTAAGTGTTAGGTGGGATGTGCTGTGTATTACACTAGTATTATGTACTGTATATTAGGTTTAACCCATAGCAGAGTGATAAAACCTAATATACTGTACAATACTAGTGTAATACACGGCCATCCGAATCTACCGAATACATCCGAATTGATTCGGATTTATTCGGTAGATTCAGCAGTATTTTAATTCGGAAATTCGAATCGATCTGAATCTCCGAATTTTCAGAATTTTCAGAATTTCCGAATCGATCCGAAATGAATCGCACATGTCTATCAAACGTGTCCTTGAGTTTCAGTTCATGAAATTCAGTTACTTCCTTGCTCTTGACATAGATGTATGTAACCCCCTTATCTTCTTATGGCAAAAGAGAAACATATCTTCAGGGGCCAGGATTTGACCCTCTGTTGTCTTCTGCAAACTGGCTTTAGTTGTTTCCCGCTTAGTTGTTCCTCCAACCCCGTCACATGCATTTTTGCCATGGGACATTTCAAAGACTTTTCATTTGGCTTTTATACCAAAGTTCTTCTCATGGTCAAACAGATTGGCAAAATTCTTCCTGTTTTTTTTTTATATTGGCTTGCAGATCCATCAGAAAAATAAATGATCTTTCCTGTCTCTGTATCCTCACTGGTATTCTGCTAAGTTTCACCAAATGTTCTGAGACATTGAATTCCTTGTTGATTTTGTTCCAGGACCATGACTTGGTAATAGACTGAGAATTTTAACTTTGTTTCCTTTAAGAGCCTCAATTAGGGCTAGATTATGAATAGAGTGCTATTTATCGCTCCCACTCACAGGCTAACTTTTTGCGCACATTAGTTACAATTTGAAAGAAAAAAAGATTTTGTGTTGAAAAAGCTGAAGTTACAATATTGTGACCATGTTAATGTATTCTCCCATAGACTTCAATGAATGCGAAAAGGGGAACAAAAAATTAACACCAAACAAGTAGCGCACTTTCTCAAGTCCACTAATGCGACATGAAATGTTAATATTTCACATTCCAATGTTCTTCACATTGCAGAATATATTTATTCATAAATACATATTTCTTTATATATATATGATAATGTTTTGCTAATATATATATATTTATAAATAGAATTCCAAAAAATAGCAAGAATCCAGGATTTGATGTTTTAATTCAAATCCTGGTATGTTGCTATTTTTTAGATTTCTATGATATACAAGCAGACCAACTAGATTGTTGACCGCAGGGGGGCAGATTCATACTGGGACTTTGTTTATATTTAATAAATATATATATATATATATATATATATATATATATATATATATATATATATATATGATTTTATATAGGTATTGATAAATACAGATTTATATAGGAATATCTATTTAGAACATTTTCCCCTTTGTGAAAAATATTGTAATGTAAAACATAGTTAAACACTTTATTAAATATGAATATTGCATAAATATGATTTTCAGGTTTTCTGCTACTTGACTGCAAAGGGCTGCAATGAACTTATATGTATGTCTATATATGTGTACATATGTATTTGTGTTTATATGTATATATTTATATATGTATGTATATATATATATATATATATATATATTATATATCTATGTAAATACATATATACACATTTAAATACATAAATACATATGTACATATATATATATATATATATATACAGGGCTTTTTGGGGGGCAAAAGGTGCCGGTACTCTTTGATAGGCATGGGAGATATGCTGGATGACACATGGGGGCTATATATTATGCAGGGGGAGATGCCTATCTCAATGATAAACAACTAGCAGCAATGCTTTCCCTAGTTAGCCTATCTCGCAGTTACTGAGACACCGGGCAGAGACATAGGGGAGGGGCAGGGGAGATGCTGCACTGTAGTGTGTGTCAGATCATTATCAGTATGAGCGGCAACGTGGGGTTACGTGACAGTTACATCATGTGCTGATAAATTGCATGCCCTATAGATCAGATCTCTCAAAATTTCAAGGAGAAGACTAAGTCAGTAACACATGATCACGCTAGCTAAGGAGCTGCAGCCTGCTACTTGCCGGGCAACTATGCTGCTCCACCTCAGAAGTTCATGATCACTCACCACAACCTGCAGAAGTTAATTGCTGGCACTCAAGACGTCACTCTGTGTTTGCAATCAGTGTTCCACCTCAGGAGTTCTCTTAGAGCGGGAACTCCTGAGGTGGAGCAGTGATTGCAAACACAGAGTGAAGTCTTGAGTGCCAGCAATTAAATTCTGCAGTTTGTGGTCAGTAAGCAGGAACTTCTGCGGTGGAGAAGTAATTGCAAACACAAAGTGAAGTCAGTGATCTTAGCTCATAGCATACATTGGTAGTAGAAGAAACCACCCTTCATGTGAGTTATAGCCGCTTTCTTAACCAGATTGGAAGAAGATCAGTGCAGTGCTCTATCTCCTTCTCACTGATCTTCCAATCTGCTTCAGAGAGCGGCGTGTTTCCCACGGAGTGTGCCAAAGTTAACAAAGTATAAAAGCAGTAGTAGCACTGCAGTATATCCCAGTGCTAGAAGCGTCACATAAAAGAACAGTCTTTGCAGGTGTTATTTTGCTGGAGCCTGAATGTCAAAAATAATATATATAAAAAACATAGCCCAAAAATGGTCAGCTCAGTTGTGTACAAAATAGGAGCAAAGCATAATATAAATGAAATAGTACTCACTACAAGCAACCATTCACCAGTTATTCCAGGTGATGTTTGCGTGCAGTGTCAGATGCTGTCTCTAACTATACCAAACTCAACTCTGCCCCCTATACACCCCAATAAAAAAATCCCTATTGATCTAACAAAGTGAATGCTTTGAAGAGGTGCCGGTACTGCGTGCAGAGGTATCAGAGTTCAAAGGTATGCAGTAACCTTTTTTGCGTGCACACTTGTTCTGCTTTGGTGCTGGATCTCCCTTGGGACTGTGTGCAGAGGCGCCGGTAAGGTGTACCGTTGCATACCGGCAGAAAAAAAGCCCTGTATATATATATATACACAAATAAAAACTTAGACATGTATATGTATGGATATATCTCTATGTTAAAGCCCTTTGCAGTCCTTTTGTTTTCTAAGACCCGAGACCTCATATCTTTTGAGTCCTGACAAGGTTTTTATGCACTTTTCTTCAAATAATTTTTATTAGACAGCGTTATTATAAGTGTAACTGTACTTTTTAATGTATTTTTTATATGTTTTGCGCAATTTTTTATTTGAGCGTAACAGTTAACAAGAACTCTGAGGTTGAGCTATCCCAGCGCATGTTAAATTCAATTGCACTTGAGCGAACGCATTTACTTTAAACTTGTAATATGCATGCAACTTCCGACACTTGCAAACAGACGTGACAAACCTAATGTCCCTCGATTGCAACAGTTAGCTCGCCACTTGTAATATAGCCCTTAATAGGTCATATTCTTCTGTGAATAGAGTTTTGGCACTGTTATACTCTGCTGGAATCATCTCATCAAACAATTCTTACAGATTTATTTTCAAAGTTTCAGAAATCTTTCATACTTTAGCTCTCAACGCACTTTGTCTTTTTTCTGCACTTATCTTCCTAATCTTGGATGCAGGGGATTCCTGCTGAGTAAACCTTCTGAAGATAATCTTTGGGTAATACATAGTTCTCTCTCTGCTCCATACATGTTTCTTTTTCAATCACAATTTTTTGTTGCAGGTGGGACACAGTGACCTAACAGCAACATTATTTAGAGGTAGTTCTTGTGAACTGCTGGTGCAATACCGCCCCCTGCAGATTCGCGGCCAATACCGCCCTCTGCAGATTGGCCGCTAGCAAGGGATGTCAATCAACCTGATCGCATTTGATCGGGTTGATTTCTGCCCGCCACCTCAGAGCAGGCGGACAGGTTATGGAGCAGTGGTCTTTAGATCGCTGCTTCATAACTTCTGTTTCCGGCGAGCCCCATAGTTCTTTTAATAGGTTTGTTTTGATATTTCAAGAAATTACAACAACTGTTACCAAATAGGTGATGATATTTCAATAGAAATTTGTTTTCATGAGGGCAGAGCCAGTGCTTAATGGAGGCGGCTGCACCCTAGGTGAGCTCCAGCTCTGGATCCAATGTAGATTAATAAAAAGCACCTTTAAAACTTCACCCCCAGCATAAGATGATGGACCCGCATGGAAGAAGACCTTCTCTGCCGGACCTCTGAAACCGTGAGTACCTATTTGGAGCTTTAGTGTTAGGTTTTTTTTATTTTTGGGGGGATTTTGTTTTTTTAGATTAGGGTTTTTTTGGGCAAATCTCAAAAGTGAAAAAGAGCTGAATGCATTTTAAGGGCAATGCCAATAAAAATGTCCTTTTCAGGGCAATGGGTAGATTAGGTTTATTAGTGTTAGGATTTTTTAATTTTGGGGGGATTGGTGGGTGGGGGGTTTTACTGTTAAGGAGGACTTTGTTTATTTTTAATGTAAAAGAGCTGTTTAACTTAGGGCAATGCCCTACAAAAAGCCCTTTTAAGGGCTATTGGTAGGTTATCATTAGATTAGAGGGTTTTTTTTATTTTGGGGGGCTTTTTTATTTTCATAAGGATTATGTTTAATTTTTTTATTTTGAATAATGTGTTTATTATTTTCTGTATTTCTATTTTTTAATTTTTATAGCTTGGGGGGGTTGTATTTACAACACATAGACTGCCCTCTGGGCAGGCTTATCAACTAGTACATATAATTGGTGCTGGGAAGATCCTCTTTATTTCTTGAACCTTTAGAAAAGTATGCAACACTTCAGAGTTATTAGAAGTGTTTATGTTGAAGAGGCTAAATCAAAATAACAATACCTGCAAGTACTTAATATAAGAAAGGAAGAAGGTATATAACTTGATAGAAGCATATCAGAATCAATACACAAATACCGAATCGGGGTTATATACTTTAAACATTATGTCACCAATAAAAAGAAGCAGGAAAGACTGTCAGGGGAAAGTTACAACAACAAGTACTCCATCAGTCAATACATTTTTTTCAAAACACTAGAACTGTCTACTCCTCTCACTGCATAAAAAGCAGCTCAAAAATTAAAAGAACACATGACATCTTCAGAATCAAAAGAAGAATCAACTACTGAAGTACTTACAATTCCAAAATCACTATTGAATTTATTACCCTCAAAGAAAGATTTCTCTTCCTTAGTTACACAAGTCAATCAGTGTATAAAAGAGGAACTTTTGGAAATCAGGAAAGATATCACTGAAATGGGCCCCAGAATAGAGAAAATAGAAACTGATCAAGACACACATAATACAACTATATCCAAAATATACTCCCAACTACAACAAAGAGACAAAACAATCCAAGAACTAGAGAATAGAATGAATGACATAGAAAATTGCAGCCGGAGACACAACATAAGAATTAGGGGAATACCTGAGACTATCACGACCCCAGATATAGAGAGGTATTTACAGGGTCTATTTAACTTCCTGAAAGAAGATGATTCAGCTGATATTGTGGAAATAGACAGAGTCTTGCGCCCCAAACCCCTTAATTCACAACTGCCAAGAGTCATCATTGTCAGAATTACCAAGTATTCTGTTAAGGAAAACATCATGAAAGCAGCAAGGCAAAAACAACCTATCCAATATGATAACGCTGACCTGCAAATATTCCAGGATTTAACAATTCGAACTCTACAAAAAAAAATATTGCATACACTAGAAGATATCCCTGAGATATGCAAAACCCTGGAGATACCTGAGCCTACACCTATACATAACCAACAGAAATCTTGATCCAAGTCTCCTCATCAGGATCTAGCTCCAATGCCACAGAGACCTGAGTGGCAACATTCTCAAGCCAAAAATTTTTGCAAACAAGTGACCAGATCACCAACTAATTTAATCAATGGAACCTGAACCAGAGAACTCTATGGGGGATATTTATCAAAGCGTCAATCTCAGTGCATTTGCGGGCATCAATACGCTTGCCAGACATCGCTGCCATGGATCCACATACAATGCCCTTATTTATAAAAAAAAGTCAAAAACATACGCGTCAAGTACAGTGCAATGAGCATCAGACTGTTGTTAACTAACAGTCATCGATGTTGCGGTAATTCAGGTTTTTCCCAACTTTATTTATACCATTTCATTACTGTCCATGAACAAGCACATTTCTCTAAAGCTAATCTTTTATTTTTCATCTATTAATGCCCAAGAAATAGCTACATTTATACCTCAACAAACAATATCTCATAAAAAGGTTTTTTTATATTTATTTGTTATATGATACTTTCACATAAATTAATGTGTATTTGTATTTCTAGAAGTCATGATATTCTTTTATCTCTTGTTTTTTTTTATAAATGATCATTAATGCTAGAATTTGAACATATATGTTTGCACATACTTGTGTGTGTATATATATATATATACATATATAAATATATATACGTTGATTGGAGTAGCCATGTTAGTCCAGAGATTTAGATATCAAAATAACAAGAGTATTGCATTGAGCAATGATACTTTTTTTATTGGACTAACTATACATTTATAAGATGACAAGCTTTCGGAAGAGTTCCTTCCTTTATCAAGTCTGAAGCAATACTAACCAATTCAATGGAATTTACAGATTGTATCTTAAAACACAGAATAGCTAAGAAGACAGTGCAGGGAGAGGAGGAGGTGTCGTAAAAATCATGAGGGGGGCTTAGGTAACAGGCAGACAGTGTCCAGTGTAGGAGAACAGACAGGGGAAATATATAGCTTTACATAGAGCATATACTGACATAAAGTTATATATCAACATTGAATCAATATCTATAGAGATGTGAAATTGTATAAACAGGGGGAATACAAAAGTTAAGAAAAGACAAAAGTGTGGACATAGGCTTACCTGTGTACCTATGTATAAAGAATGTGGAATATACAATGTAATTGACTAAATGAAAGTACATTACAAAAAATTTTGATAATGTGTTAAGAATCCAGAGTCCACATTTAGTCCAGAATTAAACAGGTTGAAGTGCATTATCATTTTCATTTCAAAGGTTTTTCTTTCCATGGTGTTATTGAAGTTGCCTCTGAGAATTTTGATTTTGAGGTTTTGGATGGAGTGGTCAGGTTGGGTGAAATGGTGACCAACAGGGGTGCAGTATTTTGTTTCACAGTGGTTTTTGATTGAGTGTCTGTGTAAGTTCATTCGAAGGTGCAGTTTTTGGCTTGTTTCTCCAATATAGCATCCCATTTCACATGCAGTGCAATGTATCATGTATACCACATTTGCAGATATACATGAATATGCCCCTTTAATGTTGTAAGATTTATTATTGTGATTTGCTGTGCTGCTTTCACAAACGTGTTGACACAGTTTGCAGCGAGCTTTATAGCAGCACTTGGTTCCATTCTGAGTGTTCTTTTTCTCAAGGGGTAGCTTCCCATGTACCAGTTTCTGCTTTAGGTTAGGTGCTTGTCTGTATGCCAGGATTGGGGGTTTTGGAAAGATTTTTTTGAGTGTGGGATCCTCTAAGAGTAGTGGCTGTAAGTCTTTTATGATTTTTCGTATCCCTTCCACAGCAGGGTTGTATTTGACTACTAGTGGTATACGTGATATGTTTTTCTTCTCCCTGTATTGTAGTAAGTGTTCACGTGGGGTATTGAGGGCAGAGTTAATTTTTTTATTTATAATCCTTGTTTTGTAACCTTTTTCTCTGAATGATTGGGACAATGTGATGAGGTGTTTGTCACGGTCCTTGGTATCTGAACAAATTCTGTGGTATCTTGTAGCCTGACTGTAGATTATGGATTTTTTAATGTGATTGGGGTGGGAGCTGGAGCTGTGGAGGTAGCTGCATCTATCTGTTGGTTTCCTGTATACAGATGAGTGCAGTTTGCCATTTGTGATGGATATTGTTGTATCCAGGAAGTTGACACAGTCTCTAGAAAAGTTCATTTTAAGCTTGATTGATGCATGAAATAGATTAAATGATTTATGAAAATGTTCCAGGTTTTTTTCTCCTTCTGTCCATATGATGAAAATATCATCGATGTAGCGAAAGTATTTGAATGGTTTGTGAGGGTGAGTGGCTAGGAATCTCTGTTCTAAGTCAGCCATGAAGAGGTTTGCGTACTGTGGTGCCATTTTGGTGCCCATGGCTGTTCCCATGATTTGTAAGTAGATGGAGTGGTTGAAGATGAAATAATTGTGAGTAAGTATAAATTCTGTAAGTTTACTGACTGTAGAAGCACTATATGTCTGGTTAAGGCTGTTGCAGGAAAGAAAGTTTAAGCAGGCATCAATACCATCTTTATGTGGAATATTGCTGTACAGGGATTCCACATCCATTGTCACAAGTATAGTATCCTCTGGCAATTCTGTTATCTGGCTGATTTTGTTAAGAAAATCAGTGGTGTCTTTTATAAAGCTAGTGGTGTTAATAACTAAGGGCTTAAGAATATTCTCCACTAGGCCCGATAGTTGCTCAGTCAGAGTGTCCATGCCTGTTATTATTGGTCTTCCTGGGTTCCCTGGTTTGTGGATTTTTGGGAGCATGTAGAATGTCCCTATGCTTGGGTTAGAGGGCACCAGTTTGTCCAGTTTATGTTGCGTGTGTTTAGGGAATGTTTTAATTAGTTTTCTAAGTTGCAAAGTGTATTCCTGGGTGGGGTCCTTTTCCAGTTTTTTGTAATAAGTTTGATCTGATAATTGTCTATTTCCCTCTGTGATGTAGTCCTGTGTATTCATGATCACCACTGCTCCTCCCTTGTCCGCAGGCTTAATGGTAATGTTTTCATTATTTCTTAAGTTTTTTATAGCATTTTTTTCTAAGTGTGAGAGGTTATACATTATTTTTTTCTGCTGTGTGTTGAGCAGAGATGCAGTTCTCAACCGGAAGCTTTCAATATAGCTGTCCAATTTTGTGTTGCGTCCTGGTGCAGGTGTAAAGATTGTGTTCTTTTTCCTTCCATTGTAGTCCTCCATAGTGCTGGTATTTTCTTTGTTATAGAAGAATTCTTTTAGCCGCAATCTCCTGAAGAATTCTTCTAAGTCTGAGTACAGTTGGATTTTGTCTAGATTTGTACTTGGACAGAATGATAATCCTTTACACAGTACTGATATCTCTGGCTCTGACAGGTGGTATTTTGAAAGGTTCACAATCCCTGAGTTTTCTGTGTGGTTTTCTTGGTTGGTGACAGTTTGTGTTTTAAATGAGGTGCTGTTATTGTCTGTGGACGTTTGGTCATTTGTTGTTGAAGTTGTAGTTGATCTGTCACCTGGAGCTCTGTTTTCTTGCATTTGGTGTTTTATTCTGTTTTGTGACAGGCATGCAAGTTTCTTCTTTTTCTTCTTGATAAAATTTTGTTGTTGTGCTTTGTGGAAGTGTTGCATTTCTTTTTTAATTTCTTCATTGTACCCATTATTTTCTTGTAGTTTTTGTAGTAGGAGCTGCTTTTGGTCATTTATTATTTGCTTTTTGCTGTATAGTTGATGAATTAGGTTATTTCTCAGTTTCTCACTGGTACGTCTGCAAAGTTTTTCAGCATACTCACAGTTATGAGTGGTTGCAAGTGGATTCTTAATTTTCAGTCCATTTGGAATGAGATTCATTTTTTTGCAGGATGATAGGAAGTATATATCACTGTTGATCTGTGTTTCTTTTGTGATCAGTTTCATGATTTGCTTCTTATTATGGCTATATTCAGTATCTTCCATAGTCACGTTGATTGGAGTAGCCATGTTAGTCCAGAGATTTAGATATCAAAATAACAAGAGTATTGCATTGAGCAATGATACTTTTTTTATTGGACTAACTATACATTTATAAGATGACAAGCTTTCGGAAGAGTTCCTTCCTTTATCAAGTCTGAAGCAATACTAACCAATTCAATGGAATTTACAGATTGTATCTTAAAACACAGAATAGCTAAGAAGACAGTGCAGGGAGAGGAGGAGGTGTCGTAAAAATCATGAGGGGGGCTTAGGTAACAGGCAGACAGTGTCCAGTGTAGGAGAACAGACAGGGGAAATATATAGCTTTACATAGAGCATATACTGACATAAAGTTATATATCAACATTGAATCAATATCTATAGAGATGTGAAATTGTATAAACAGGGGGAATACAAAAGTTAAGAAAAGACAAAAGTGTGGACATAGGCTTACCTGTGTACCTATGTATAAAGAATGTGGAATATACAATGTAATTGACTAAATGAAAGTACATTACAAAAAATTTTGATAATGTGTTAAGAATCCAGAGTCCATATTTAGTCCAGAATTAAACAGGTTGAAGTGCATTATCATTTTCATTTCAAAGTTTTTTCTTTCCATGGTGTTATTGAAGTTGCCTCTGAGAATTTTGATTTTGAGGTTTTGGATGGAGTGGTCAGGTTGGGTGAAATGGTGACCAACAGGGGTGCAGTATTTTGTTTCACAGTGGTTTTTGATTGAGTGTCTGTGTAAGTTCATTCGAAGGTGCAGTTTTTGGCTTGTTTCTCCAATATAGCATCCCATTTCACATGCAGTGCAATGTATCATGTATACCACATTTGCAGATATACATGAATATGCCCCTTTAATGTTGTAAGATTTATTATTGTGATTTGCTGTGCTGCTTTCACAAACGTGTTGACACAGTTTGCAGCGAGCTTTATAGCAGCACTTGGTTCCATTCTGAGTGTTCTTTTTCTCAAGGGGTAGCTTCCTATGTACCAGTTTCTGCTTTAGGTTAGGTGCTTGTCTGTATGCCAGGATTGGGGGTTTTGGAAGGATTTTTTTGAGTGTGGGATCCTCTAAGAGTAGTGGCTGTAAGTCTTTTATGATTTTTCGTATCCCTTCCACAGCAGGGTTGTATTTGACTACTAGTGGTATACGTGATATGTTTTTCTTCTCCCTGTATTGTAGTAAGTGTTCACGTGGGGTATTGAGGGCAGAGTTAATTTTTTTATTTATAATCCTTGTTTTGTAACCTTTTTCTCTGAATGATTGGGACAATGTGATGAGGTGTTTGTCACGGTCCTTGGTATCTGAACAAATTCTGTGGTATCTTGTAGCCTGACTGTAGATTATGGATTTTTTAATGTGATTGGGGTGGGAGCTGGAGCTGTGGAGGTAGCTGCATCTATCTGTTGGTTTCCTGTATACAGATGAGTGCAGTTTGCCATTTGTGATGGATATTGTTGTATCCAGGAAGTTGACACAGTCTCTAGAAAAGTTCATTTTAAGCTTGATTGATGCATGAAATAGATTAAATGATTTATGAAAATGTTCCAGGTTTTGATGGTAATGAAAACATTACCATTAAGCCTGCGGACAAGGGAGGAGCAGTGGTGATCATGAATACACAGGACTACATCACAGAGGGAAATAGACAATTATCAGATCAAACTTATTACAAAAAACTGGAAAAGGACCCCACCCAGGAATACACTTTGCAACTTAGAAAACTAATTAAAACATTCCCTAAACACACGCAACATAAACTGGACAAACTGGTGCCCTCTAACCCAAGCATAGGGACATTCTACATGCTCCCAAAAATCCACAAACCAGGGAACCCAGGAAGACCAATAATAACAGGCATGGACACTCTGACTGAGCAACTATCGGGCCTAGTGGAGAATATTCTTAAGCCCTTAGTTATTAACACCACTAGCTTTATAAAAGACACCACTGATTTTCTTAACAAAATCAGCCAGATAACAGAATTGCCAGAGGATACTATACTTGTGACAATGGATGTGGAATCCCTGTACAGCAATATTCCACATAAAGATGGTATTGATGCCTGCTTAAACTTTCTTTCCTGCAACAGCCTTAACCAGACATATAGTGCTTCTACAGTCAGTAAACTTACAGAATTTATACTTACTCACAATTATTTCATCTTCAACCACTCCATCTACTTACAAATCATGGGAACAGCCATGGGCACCAAAATGGCACCACAGTACGCAAACCTCTTCATGGCTGACTTAGAACAGAGATTCCTAGCCACTCACCCTCACAAACCATTCAAATACTTTCGCTACATCGATGATATTTTCATCATATGGACAGAAGGAGAAAAAAACCTGGAACATTTTCATAAATCATTTAATCTATTTCATGCATCAATCAAGCTTAAAATGAACTTTTCTAGAGACTGTGTCAACTTCCTGGATACAACAATATCCATCACAAATGGCAAACTGCACTCATCTGTATACAGGAAACCAACAGATAGATGCAGCTACCTCCACAGCTCCAGCTCCCACCCCAATCACATTAAAAAATCCATAATCTACAGTCAGGCTACAAGATACCACAGAATTTGTTCAGATACCAAGGACCGTGACAAACACCTCATCACATTGTCCCAATCATTCAGAGAAAAAGGTTACAAAACAAGGATTATAAATAAAAAAATTAACTCTGCCCTCAATACCCCACGTGAACACTTACTACAATACAGGGAGAAGAAAAACATATCACGTATACCACTAGTAGTCAAATACAACCCTGCTGTGGAAGGGATACGAAAAATCATAAAAGACTTACAGCCACTACTCTTAGAGGATCCCACACTCAAAAAAATCTTTCCAAAACCCCCAATCCTGGCATACAGACAAGCACCTAACCTAAAGCAGAAACTGGTACATAGGAAGCTACCCCTTGAGAAAAAGAACACTCAGAATGGAACCAAGTGCTGCTATAAAGCTCGCTGCAAACTGTGTCAACACGTTTGTGAAAGCAGCACAGCAAATCACAATAATAAATCTTACAACATTAAAGGGGCATATTCATGTATATCTGCAAATGTGGTATACATGATACATTGCACTGCATGTGAAATGGGATGCTATATTGGAGAAACAAGCCAAAAACTGCACCTTCGAATGAACTTACACAGACACTCAATCAAAAACCACTGTGAAACAAAATACTGCACCCCTGTTGGTCACCATTTCACCCAACCTGACCACTCCATCCAAAACCTCAAAATCAAAATTCTCAGAGGCAACTTCAATAACACCATGGAAAGAAAAACCTTTGAAATGAAAATGATAATGCACTTCAACCTGTTTAATTCTGGACTAAATGTGGACTCTGGATTCTTAACACATTATCAAAATTTTTTGTAATGTACTTTCATTTAGTCAATTACATTGTATATTCCACATTCTTTATACATAGGTACACAGGTAAGCCTATGTCCACACTTTTGTCTTTTCTTAACTTTTGTATTCCCCCTGTTTATACAATTTCACATCTCTATAGATATTGATTCAATGTTGATATATAACTTTATGTCAGTATATGCTCTATGTAAAGCTATATATTTCCCCTGTCTGTTCTCCTACACTGGACACTGTCTGCCTGTTACCTAAGCCCCCCTCATGATTTTTACGACACCTCCTCCTCTCCCTGCACTGTCTTCTTAGCTATTCTGTGTTTTAAGATACAATCTGTAAATTCCATTGAATTGGTTAGTATTGCTTCAGACTTGATAAAGGAAGGAACTCTTCCGAAAGCTTGTCATCTTATAAATGTATAGTTAGTCCAATAAAAAAAGTATCATTGCTCAATGCAATACTCTTGTTATTTTGATATCTAAATATATATATATATATATATATAGTCCCTAAATTCCTTTTTTTGATCTAAACAATGTTGTCTTTCATATCTCTGTGTTTATTTATACCACTATATGTATATAGCATAAATTAATTATTATTCTGGGCAGGAATAATTGCAAATATAACATGTAGTCAGGGTATCATATGTATTTATTTTCAATCAATGGATATTTTAAGAGCTGGGCCAGTTTTCTCTCTGTACCTGTGTAACCCCTCCTGATTGCAATTTAGTTTTAAAAACCACCCCTACACAGGTGTTATAAAATGGGCTGGCATATAAGATGACATTTCTTACTGAAAAAGAAATTCAAGAAAAGGAAGAAATACACAGAAAATAGCATTACAGTAAAGAGGTGATTTTAATTTCTGCTGTATCATGACAGTTTAATGTTAGGTGGCCTATCCCTTTGAGCTATCAGCTTAAGATTATATTGAATCAAACATCAATTTGAATTTTAAAATCATTGTCTAAAATATTACACATAAGGGCCCATTTATCAAGCTCTGTGTTTCTGGCGAGCCTTCAGATTTGCCAGAAACACAAGTTATGGAGCAGCGGTCTAAAGACCGCTGCTCCATAACCTGTCCGCCTGCTCTGAGGAGGCAGACAAAGATCGCATAATAAATGGCACTTACAAATTCTGGTGAGTGATCAATAACACAAGTATCGAGCAATTTGATTAGTTATTGATAGTTTAAAATTTATATTTGAATCAGATTGGCTGATGTCATAAATCATGTGATTAGGCATATTTCAATCAAAAGTGATTGAAAAATTCACTAGTGTGTGGGTTGTTTAGGAATTTGCGTCATAATTGGTGCGAAAAGTGTTGCATCAAATTTGGTGCGAAGTGGAGAGTGGGACTTGTATTACATGGCTTAAACATGGTGCAAATAGATTTTCCCCAAAAAATAAAAAGGAAGTTAGCTATATTATGTATTTATTTTATTTTTATCTCTATATCTATTAGTTCAACAAGTTTGGGGCAAAACTTTGCAACAAATTTGGAGAAATAATATAGTCCCCTTGCTTTGTAATGAGAGACAAAGTTGTAACAATCCATAAGTAGTAATGTATTTTTCATTTGTATCCCTATATCTACTAGTGCACCAAATGTGGAGCAATAATATTGTTTTATTTAGAAAGGGTATACAATTTTAATAAAGTTTCTAATTCCGCGGCCTAAAGGGTGGTGGATTGAAAACTAGGTATGCTGCGTCGGAATAGACGCAAGCGTACCTGTTAAATGTTTGAAATATTGGGAAAAGGGTCAAATAGAGTCGAATATTTTAAACATCTGTAATGACGCAAGCATCGATCTGCATCGGATTGAGATCAGGAGCGTATAGTATGTCTCAAAGTTCAACATTTGACGATCTTGATGCTTTGATAACTACGGCAGATCAATCTCGCGACAAATACGCTGCGGGATTCAAGCGTATTTTCAGTTGACGCTTTGATAAATATCCCCCTATATCCTTTATCAAAAAGTTAATAACATGTCTGGATAGGCATGTAGTCATGTGTTTGATTCACATTTTCTTGTTCTTTACCTATTATGTGAACCCTTTGAAGTTCTGCTGAAACTGGGGTGGAGAGTTATCTACAATCTGAGATTTAAAGTATAATATACACAGATCAATCAGATTGCTCTCCTCCTCAGTCAAAAATTATAAATATTGACAACTGTTATTACTGTTAAATTTAATACATCTACATGGTGAGGATGATGAATATCCTCAATTTTTGTTGAATTGCTGAGTATGGTTTATAAATGTTTTTACTATGCTAGTTATAAAGTTTTAAGTTATAAAGTGTTACATACAAAGAACACGTATTTTCAAACTACCAAGTTTATGTTCATAATATTATCTAATGTACTCTTACATTTAACAAATGGCTGATATAAAAAAAAAAGTAATAACCCTACTCACACAAAATGTGAAAGGTTTCAACTGACCAAACAAAAGGTGAATGGGGCTGCGAGATTTACACAACGGGGGAGGATATAATTATGCTTCAAGAAACGCACTTTAAAACAAAAAACATACCTAAATATTTCTCTTCAAATTATATACTGCATTACCATAGCTCAAATCCTTTAAAAAAACAATGGCATCAGCATTTTAATTAACAAATCTCTACCTTTCACATTATTGCCACTAGATAAGGACAAAGATGGAAGATATATTTGTATTGTAGGCCTTGTAAAAGGCAAACCAATAACTATAGTCAATCTGTATGTTCCAAATAAAAACCAAGATATTTTCATATAAAAATTTGCTTCCAGACTAATTCCATTGATAAAGGGGACTTTGATCCTGGCAGGGAATTTGAACGTCCCATTAAATCCTATCATAGATTGTTCTACAACTCACTCTAGATTATCCCAAAATGCATTATTATCTATATGGAAAAATGTCCAACTCCTCACTTTTCATGTTACATGGAGATACCTTCAACCACAGAAAAATATTACACTTTTTTCTCACATCCTCAGAAAAATTACTCTAGGCTAGATTACATTATGGTAGATCATCTTGCTCTATCATTTGTCACTAATGCCCACACCAAACACACAACCTGGTAAGACCACTCTATGACCACTTGTGATACCAAGTGGCCATGCATGCCTTTAAAAAGTTTCAATTGGAGGCTAGATGAGTCTATTCTCCTAGACCATAGAAATAGACAAAACCTTGAAAAACAAGTAGATATCTTTTTTGAAATTAACAATAATCAAGAAGTTAATAGGGGTATATGAGAGGTGAATTCATAAAATTGAAAGCACAAAAAATAAACAGAATAGACTAGAATACTTCACCCTTGCCCAAAAAATAGTAGATCAGGATTACCTGTATAAAAGACACCCCGCGGATGAAAATATATTTACACAGCTAAATAATTATAGAGATAGCATAAATAAATTACTTCACATCAAAGCACAGTAACAACACCTATTCACCCAGCAAAGATTGTATAATGAAAGTAACAAAGCAGGCAGAATGCTAGCAAAAACTTTAAAAAAATAAAACATTAAAACTTATGTGCATTCACTAAATAATAATAATTGACCTTCTACTGAAGACACAACAAATATTGCAAATCTATTTAAACAGTTCTACCATAAATTGTACAATCTCTATGTGAACAATACCTACATACAATCCCTGTTCCAACTATAGCTTTAGAATTAAAAACCAAGCTAACCCAACCAATTTCAGAGAAAGAAATTAGAGATGTCATCAAAAATCTAAAACCTAGTAAGTAGCCCTGTCCATATGGTTTTACCAGTTTATATTACAAAACGTTCATAAATCATATTGCTCCTCACCTTACATCGTTATTTAATAATATTCCACAACTAATCCACTTCCCAGACACAATGCTGCAAGCATATGTGTCTTGCCTATACCTAGGAAGACCCCTAACATGCCTGCTAATTTTAGACTGAGATCTCTGCTGAACGTATATCTAAAACTCTATGACAAAGTTTTGGCTACGTATAGGAACTACATTCTCCCACATATAATCCATCAGGATCAGGTTGGGTTTGTGCTGCAGAGAGAGGTTAAAGACAACAGTATTAGATTTATTGGAATACACCTCTTCTAGGAAAAAAACAAGCCATATTTTTTATCCACAGATGCTGAGAAGGCATTTTGATTGCTTAGATTGGACCTCCTTGCAAACTACTCTCTTAAATTTTGGTTTTCCAATTAGCTTTATTGAACAAATTATGGCTTTATACCAAAACTCAATAGCTCAAATTAAAGTTAAAGGATGTCTATCTGAACCATTCGAAATTCGAAATGGGTCCAGACAAGGATGTCCCTTATCACCTTTGCTGTTTATCTTATCATTAGAACCTTTATCTATTAAAATTAGACTTAACCATCACATTAAAGGAATACAAATTAAAGATCAATCCTACAAATTAGCAATGTTTGCAGATGATGTCCTAATGACACTTACAGACCCATTGTTGTCTCTCTCTGCGGTACTAGACGGACTGCCACAATATGGCCAAGCTTCCAACTTCTCTGTTAATCTCAGTAAATCAGAATTACTTCCTATCAACACCCCTCCTAAAGTAATAAGTGATGTAGTGCAAATTAGCCCATTTCAAATCCAAAAAACATCTCTAAAATATCTAGGCCTATATATTACCCCTGGTACTACACTATTATGTAAACTTAATTATGGCAAATTGGTGGAAGAATTTCAACAACTCACCTCGGAATGGTTCCGAAATATCTTTCATGGATTGGTAGAATCCAGGCAGTCAAAATGATGCTTCTACCCAAAGCACTTTATTTATTACAAACTCTGCCAATCACAAGGGCCACACAGGACCTTTACATATTACAAAAAATATAAATTATTACATTTGGAGACGCAGGCCTCTGAGAATATCTAAACAGATATATTAATTAACAACACATGGAGGACTGGGAGTACCAGACCTTCTGGCATACAAGCCAACAATCTATCTACAAAGGGTAGTAGAGTGGTCAACTTATAAATCGGATTCCTGCAGAAGATGGGTACAGTTAGAAATGCACCTATCAGACACTCCACATTTGGGAGCACAATGCTGAAAACCCTGAAATCACACATAAGATTGCGATTTCAACAGCTTCAAATGTAAATGAGACATGGTGAGAATGGAGGCAGCTAAGTAGCAAACAGCCTGCAATAACAACCAAATATTCCCCACTTACACCTCTACTTAATTGCCACAGAAACAGCAAAACAGGGGTTAATCAGAAGAGTGGTCAGAGGCAAGCAGAGTTCAGCAGCAGTAGGGCAGTCCAGCAGTTCAGGGGTTAAACAAGCAGAGTGGTCAGACAGGCAGAGTTCGGTTACAATCAGGCAATCCAGCAATTCAGGGGTTAAACAGGTAGAGTGGTCAGACAGGCAGAGCTCAGTAACAATTAGGCAATCCAGCAATTCAGGGGTTAAACAGGTAGAGTGGTCAGATAGGAAGAGTTCAGTAACAATTAGGCAATTCAGCAATTGAGGGGTTAAACAGGTAGAGTGGTCAGGCAGAGATCAGTAACAAATAGGCAATCCAGCAATTCAGGGGTTAAACAGGCACAGTGGTTAGACAGGCAGAATTCAGTAACAATTAGGCAATCCAGCAATTCAAGAAATACAGCACCCAGGAGCGCACACATTAACACCTATACTTGGGTGATGTAAGTAAGGAACAGAGGTATTTACATAGCCTTAGGTTCGCGCCAAGAAACAGTTCCAGGAGGCTCAGAGGGATGACATTGCGGCAAGTGTGCCCAGAGCCCCGCAGCATCCATGGCAACCAAGAACAGCCGCTTGTGTCCGTGGCAACGGCAACAAGGAACGGAGCATGCAGCGTGACATATGCATTTTGGTTTTCCCAATAAAAAAAATAAATTAAAAAAAATAAATTTGTTTTTATGGTAGTAACAAACTGATGTATCATCACATCCTACCCCTGAACTCAGTGACTCCTTTTTGTCTGAGCTGTAGTCACTTACTGCTTTTATCACAGGAGAAACAACACCATAGCTCTGTTTATGACACTGTTCATTTGTAAAACACCCAACTGAACACATTTTTTCTATATTTGGATAAGATCTATTCCTGCATCCCTTGAAACTAACACCCTTCAGCATCTAATTTAGAAGAATGCAGCCAACACACTGACAAGCTGTGTCCCTACACTTGCAGGCTTGGGCATGCCCAGACATGCAGAGGTTAAACAAGCAGAGTGGTCAGACAGGCACAGTTAGGTCTTACTGCATTATGCTTTGTGCCTGCACCAACATGACAGATCATGCTTCACTGTTGCCAATATCAAATGTAGTAACATTTTAGAGCTCATTGACAAGCATAAGCTATTGTAGGTCAATCATAAACATAATTAGAATAAATTACTGGTAATTTATATAATTTGCTATGCCTATACTGCATCTTGTCATATCTTAAAATGCATGAATTAATTGGATTTTTCCTATATTTCTACTAGACCTAGCTCTGTAACCATTGAAGTCTCAAATTCAATTTTTATACAGCAAAATGTAACCAATAGACTTTTATCTGTAAACATTTCAGGTTCCTATCTGGTCCCCTACCTGAGATAATTAACCTGAAAGTGAGGGGAAATGTTACAAAATTGCACTTTCTCGACCCAATAAAAAAAAGGAGAAATCTTAAATGTTCTGCCTGCACACTATGCATAACTAGGTACCCCCTAAAAGAAATGTAGGACTAAGACTTGAACCTTTGCCATAATAAATTCACCCTAAAAGTGGAACTTTCAGTGATTTTCATCATTACATTAGGACGTATGTTCCAAGTCTAAGGATCAAGAATATGCAAAAAAGTGTACCTTGTAATGCAATCTAGAGATCAGTTTTTGTTGACAAAGAGCTTGGACCATCCAGAGCTGAGATACAGTGGGGCAAAAAAGTATTTAGTCAGCCACCAATTGTGCAAGTTCTCCCACTTAAGAAGATGAGAGAGGCCTGTAATTTTCATCATAGGTATACCTCAACTGTGAGAGACAAAATGTGGAAACAAATCCAGACAATCATATTGTCTGATTTGGAAAGAATTTATTTGCATATTATGGTGGAAAATAAGTATTTGGTCACCTACAAACAAGCAAGTTTTCTGGCTCTCAAGACCTGTATCTTCTCTTCTGTCCTCCACTCATTACCTGTATTAATGGCCCCTGTTTGAACTTGTTATCAGTATAAAAGAAACCTGTCACAACCTCAAACAGTCACACTCCAAACTCTACTATGGTGAAGACCAAAGAGCTGTCAAAGGACACCAGAAACAAAATTGTAGACCTGCACCAGGCTGGGAAGACTGAATCTGCAATAGGCAAGCAGCTTGGTGTGAAGAAATCAACTGTGGGAGCAATAATTAGAAAATGGAAGACATACAAGACCACTGATAATCTCCCTTGATCTGGGGCTCCACGCAAGATCTCACCCCGTGGGGTCAAAATGATCACAAGAAAGGTGAGCAAACAACCCAGAACCACACAGGGTGACCTAGTGAATGACCTGCAGAGAGCTGGGACCAACGTAACAAAGGCTACCATCAGTAACACACTACGCCGCCAGGGACTCAGATATGGCAGTGCCAGACGTGTCCCCCTGCTTAAGCCAGTACATGTCCGGGCCCATCTGAAGTATGCTAGATAGCATTTAGATGATCCAGAAGTGGATTGGGAGAATGTCATATGGTCAGATGAAACCAAAGTAGAACTGTTTGGTAGAAACACAATTTGTCATGTTTGGAGGAGAGAATGCTGAGTTGCAACCAAAGAACACCATACCTACTGTGAAGCATGGGGGTGGCAACATCATGCTTTGGGGCTGTTTCTCTGTAAAAAGAACAGGACGACTGATCCATGTACATGAAAGAATTAATGGGGCCACGTATCATGAGATTTTGAGTGCAAACCTCCTTCCATCAGCATGGGCATTGAAGATGAAACGTGGCTGGATATTTCAGCATGACAATGATCCCAAACACACCGCTCGGGCAATGAAGGAGTGGCTTGGTAAGAAGCATTTCAAGGACCTGGAGTGGCCTAGCCAGTCTCCAGATCTCAACCCCATAGAAAACCTTTGGAGGGAGTTGAAAGTCCGTGTTGCCCAGCGACAGCCCCAAAACATCACTGCTCTACAGGAGATATGCATGCAGGAATGGGCCAACATACCAGCAACAGTGTTTGACAACATTGTCAAGACTTACAGAAAAAGGATATATAACAAAGTATTGAGATGAACTTTTGATATTGACCAAATACTTATTTTCCACCATAAAATGCAAATAAATTCTTTGCAAATCAGACAATGTGATTGCCTGGATTTGTTTCCACATTTTGCCTCTCATAGTTGAGGTATACCTATGATGAAAATTACAGGCCTCTCTCATCTTCTTAAGTGGGAGAACTTGCACAATTGGTGGCTGACTAAATACTTTGTTGCCCCACTGTATATGATTTTCCGTAAACATCTGTATCACAAAAAATTGTCGTGAACCATGACACAAATATTTCTGCCGTGGATAAACCAAGTAAAATAAAAATAAAAAAACTGATGTTTTGCATTACCAACACATAGAGGTAGTTACACAAAAACAATTATGAAAATTAAAAATGGTTAAGCAACATTTGTTGGACAACTTGAGATGGATTGACCATAAACTGACATAAAATTCAGCTAAACAGCTTTCAATTTAAAAGCCTTTTCTGAGAAAGGCCAGCTTTAATGTTATCTGTAGGTTGTATATGTAGAGAAAAATTAGATTTTGAGTGGTGCAGAAGTCTTGCACTATATGGAAGGGTAGAGAGAGAGGAAAAGAAAGATTTTACCTTGAAATCAAACATTTTTATGTCGGCTATAACTGGTTTGGGGATGATATGTGAAAGAAAACAAATTTTATGGAATGATAATAATTATATAGGTAAATATTTAAACTAATAGAAAGTATTCTATAACTAAAAGTATAGAGTTAAGGGACATTTAAAATTTTTAACGTTTTTAGCACAAGCACAAATTGGAGATAAGAAAAATCATGAAAGCATTATGTTTAACAAAATATAATCTCAGTTTTTATATCATCATGGCCCAGGAGAACTTTTCTTTCATATTTTGTCATCTTAGCAACATATTTCTTACTCCCACTATAGCTGTCAAAGTATGAAATCTTTCCTTTACAGTGTTAAACTATGCTTGTAGTGGCTGCCCTGTGAGCTGCTCAGCACACATGCTGTGGACTCTCAGAAAATAGTCTCCTGATTCTCGTGTGGCTTTCAGTCTGCCAATCCTCTTCCCGTCAGAGTTTTCTCCAGGTTCCAAGTTAATTTTGATGATGTAAGACAGTTGGGTCACTGAAAATTTAACTTTTTTGTAATTTCTCTAAAGGAAAGGCCTACACGTTTAAGAATTATAATGGTTCTTTGACTTCCTTTGTTAATTCCCTTTATCTCTAAATGATAATAATATACTACTTCATGTTGTATAATACTGTGCAAATGATGCTTAAGAGGGTGTAGTTGGATCCAACACAGCTTTTATATAGATGGAAGGTTTGTAAGTAATCATGTTGGAACACTTGTTGGAACACTTGTAGAAATTGTTAGCAACAATTTTCAAGGCCTAATCTACTTTCCTTGGTAAACAACCATACTCACAATTGAGACAGCACCCAATGTGCTAAATCATCCAGATTGTGATTTCTCAGTGTCCCTACTTACTGACCAGTGGTTTGGGATGTTGTCCACTCTGCTCCCTTCAATCCTGGATACGGACAATAGCTTGTGCTTCCAATTTTAATTCGTACTAACATTTTAATATTAAGATAACATAAAATGTGTTTGGCTGTACAGTGACCCAAAGTGTTAAAATACAATTTCTGCACGTTTCTCATCTTTACCAGCTGTTTCCTCAGGCATCTCTCATTACATGTCAAACTCCATTGAAGTCTATGGAGTTGGAAATGTGAACAGACAAAGCTTACCAATCAAATGTAATCTAAATCTAGTCCTATAATTGTAGGATGAGTGTTCATAGAAATTAACTTAATTTTGTGCGTGCGCTGGTATTACAAATGGAGCCCAAATATCTTGCTTGCAAAAGTGCAATTTAGCGCTCCACTAGTAATCTAGCCCTTGACTGGTAGTCTATGTTAATACTTATTAATACTTATTTTGTCCGCTTTCCCTGTAAATAAATTCTGCATATTGTAGGATTTACAATTCCTGTTAAAAGCAAAATTCCAGACTCCAAATTAAAACTACAATTTTACACAAAATTATTGGTTTTATTCTAGTGACTGATTTATAGCTCTTTCTGATTAGTGTCCACAGAGAAGATTAGATCAAGGAAACCAAGTTTAGAAAATGGTTGTGGCTTTTGCTTTATGGACATTAAAACATTAAAGTTACTTTCCAATATTTATATCTAAATATTATATATATACAGTATATATATATATATATATATATATATATATATATATATATATATATACTGTATATCTATCTATATATATATATATATATATATATATATATACCTCTGCATATTATTCTATCTAGAATTTACATACACCTAGATTACGAGTTTTGCGTTGCAGCTTTTAACGCTGAAAAAATGGCAATTTCAGCGTAAAAGCAGTAACTCACTATTGGGAGTCGTGTCGGTAGCTATACTGCAAGCATTTTAGCCTGTAACGCAAAACACTAAATTAATCAGCCAATAGGATATTTCCAACCTTAATTCTGATTGGCTGATAGTATTCAGCCAATCGGAATCTAAGGGACGCCATCTTGGATGACGTCATTTAAAGGAACCTTCATTGTAGAAGAAGCCGTCGATTGAAGAGGATGCTCCGCTTCGGATGTCTTGAAAATGGAGGGAGCGGCTCCGCATTGGAAGGACGAAGATAGAAGATGCCGTCTGGGTGAAGACTTCTGCCCGTCTGGAGGACCACTTCTGCCGGCTTGGATGAAGACTTCTCCCGGCTTTGTTGAGGACTTCCAAATCAGATTGCCTGGATTTGTTTCCACATTTTGTCTCTCATAGTTGAGGTATACCTATGATGAAAATTACAGGCCTCTCTCATCTTCTTAAGTGTGAGAACTTGTGGGTGGCTGACTAAATACTTTTTTGCCCCACAGTATTTTAATTGGTAGTATTTTCTATTTTATTAGAATAGTAAGGTTAGGTTAATTTATAGTTAATGTTAGGTTTATATTTATTTTGCAGGTAAGTTTTTATTTATTTAAATAGTTATATTGTAATTTTAATTTAAAGTTAGGGGGGTGTTAGGTTCACAGGTTAATAGTTTCATTTAGTGTTTTGCGACGTGGGGGGGGCGGCGGTTTAAGGGGTTAATAGGTTTATTTAGTGGCCGAGATGTGGGAGGCCAGAGGTTTAGGGGTTAATAACTTTATTATAGTGGAGGCGATGTTGGGGAGTGGCGGAATAGGGGTTTATAACTTTTATTAGTGCCGGCGATGTCGGGAGCGGCAGATTAGGGGTTAATAACTTTATTTAAGTGGCGGTGATGTGGGGGGCAGCAGATTAGGAGTGTTTAGACTTGGGGTTTATGTTAGGTTTTAACGTAACTTTTTTTTCCCATAGCCTTTAATGGGGTTGCGTTACGGAAATATTTCATTCCGCGTTTCAGGTGTTAGGTTTTTTTTTTCTAACACTCTCTCCCCATTGATGTCTATGGGGGAAAGTGTGCACGAGCACATCAAAGCAACCCTTGGCTTTTGTGCAGTATGGAGCTTAACGCCACCATATCGCACGCACAAGGAGGCTTTTCAGTAACTCGAAATGGCAGCACTATGGAGGGTGAAAAAAACGCAACTTTTGTTGCGTTCAGTTCGCACCCTATTTAGCGCAAAACTAGTAATCTAGGTGATAGTGTTTAATATTTCCTTATAAAAAATGGAAGAATAAAATGAAAAGCTGCTACAGTTTATATCTTATGCAAAGGTGTGTTATGAGCTACCTAAGTGACAGAGGGATTTTTTGGAGAAATCCCTTTAGTAACAAGTTCAAACAATATGCATGTAATAGATTCATAAATTTAAAATGACCTCTAGTGTTCAATCGAATTGAATGTGCAAAGAGTTTCTGTTCCATTGAAGAGCACTCGAGCGTGTTTAACATTTTATTACGGATCACTGTGTCATAAGTCTTCTGTAATGCCTGTATATGTTTAACTGTCCACTGCAGCATTGTGCCTATTTTATAAAGTGTAGCAAAAGACCTATTAACACCAGAACAAAATTATAAAAACAACGTAAGTGTGCACCTGTTTGAAAGACTCTTAGCAACAAACAGTGTGTAACATTTTTTGTAGCAATTTAGCAGCTTAAAGGGATACTAAACCCAAATTTTTTTCTTTCATGATTCAGACAGAGCATGCAATTTTAAGCAACTTTATAATTTACTCCTATTATCAATTTTTCTTCGTTCTCTTGCTATCTTTATTTGAAAAAGCAGGAATCTAAGCTAAGGAGCCGGCCCAATTTTGGTTTAGCACCCTGGATAGTGCTTGCTGATTGGTGGCTATTGATAACAGCAGTGAATTAGAAAGTTGCTTCAAATGGCCTGCTCTATCTGAATCATGAAATAAAAAAAAATGGGTTTAGTATCCCTTTAAGAAACTTTTTTAAAAAAAGTTGTTAATTGTTAAACGGTATTGGCCAAGTTTACAACTGGCACGCTAATTCTAGCGTGGAACACACAAGCAGCATCGCTACAGTGCGTTAAAAAGCGTGCAAATTAATATTACAAGCCTATTAGTCAGTGAAGATTTAGCGCAGTCGACATTGCTCTAGTGCATCCATTGCTTTCAATGGGAGCACATATATAGATATAAATATACACTTTTGAGCCCTTCCCAGTCCTATAGCTTGAAACATGCAATATCATTTTCATTAAATTTCATTCAGCTAGATTACGAGTTTGGCATTATGAGTCAAATAGCAGCGTTGTGGCCCATAACGCATCATTTTCCCTAAAGCAGCCATTACAAGTCTTGTCGGTATAGGTGTACCGCAAGCCTTTTAGCTCGTAACGCAACGTCAGTACCGCACTCTTAAAAATTACGTTTTTTCATGGGATTCCCATAGTGCTGGTATTGCGAATTTTGCGTTCTGGCTAAAAAAACGGCGTTACAGCCTAAAACAACAAGATCTGTACTGCCATCTAAAGTCAGTATTTATGAGTTTTACGCTACAAAGCTGTAACATAAAACTCATAACTAAAGTGTTAAAAAGTACTCTAACACTCATAAACTAACTATTAACCCCTAAACCGAGGCCCTTCCGCATCGCAAACAATATAATAATAAATGTATTAACCCCTAATCTGCCGCTCCCGACATCGCCAGCAATAACATTTTTTATTAATTCCTATTTCGCCGCTCCCCGACATCTTCACCACTTTAATAAAGTTATTAACACCTAAACCGCCGCCCTCCCGCATCGCAAACATTATTTAAATATTATTAACACCTAATCTGACGTCCGCCCACATCGTCCCCCACTATACTAAAGTTATTAAGTCCTACACTGTCGCCACATTAATAAAACCATTAACCCCTAAACCGAAAGCCCCCCACAATTAAATATAATACATTAAACTATTAACCCCTAAACCGGAAGCCCCCCACATCGCAATTAACTAATTTAAACTAGTAACCCCTAAACCTAACGCCCCCCTAACATTATATTAAAATTACAATTCCCCTAGCTTAAATTAAATTAAAACTTACCTTACCTGTCAAATTAAAAAAAATAAGTTTAAATTAACAATTAAACTAATATAATTATTAAACTAACTACCAATTAATTAAAACTAAACTACACATTAAAAAATCCTAACACTACTCTAAAAATTACAAACTATATAATTACAAAAAAAAAAGAATAAATTACAAAAAAAAACTAATAAATTCCAGAAAATAACTAACGAAAGTATCAAAAATAAAAACAAATTACACCTAATCTAATAGCCCTAACAAAATAAAAAAGCCCACCCAAAATAAAAAAAACCTAGCCTACAATAAAATACTAATGGCCCTTAAAAGGGCCTTTTGTGGGGCTTTGCCCCTCTTTTACCTGTAAAAAAAATACAAAGCCCCCCCCCAACAGTAAACCCACCACCCAACCATCACCCAAAAAAAAAAAAAAATCTAAAAAAACCTAAACTACCTATTGCCCTGAAAAGGGCATTTGTATGGGCATTGCCCTTAAAAGGGCATTTAGCTCTTTTACATTGCCAAAACCCTAAACTAAAAATAAAACCCACCCAAATAACCCTTAAAAAAACCTAACACTAACCCCAGGCCGATCCACTTACAATTTTTGAAGTCCCGCTTGAACAATCTTCATCCAGGCGGATAAGTCCTCATCCAGGCAGCGAGAAGTCTTCATCCAGACCGCCTCTTCAATCTTCATCCCGGCGGAGAAGTCCTCATCCAAGCGGCGAGAAGATCAAATCAGCCAATAGGATTTAAGCAGCTCTAATTCTATTGGATGATGAATCATTGAATGAAGATTGGAGAGGCCACCTGGATGAAGACTTCTTGCCGCCTGGATGAGGACTTCTCCGCTGGGATGAAGATCGTTCAAGCGGGACTTCAAAAACTGTAAGTGGATCGTCTTAGGGTTAATGTTAGGTTTTTTTTTTGGGTGAGTTTTATGTTTTATTTTTAGATTAGGGTTTGGGCTGTAAAAGAGCTAAATGCCCTTTTAAGGGAAATGCCCATACAGATGCCCTTTTCAGGGCAATGGGTAGCTTAGGTTTTTTAGATATTTTTTTATTTTTATTTTGAGGGGTGTGGGTTTTGTAATGTTAGTGGGTATTTGTATTTTATTTTATTTTTTTCAGAAAAAGAGCTGCTATGCCCTACAAAAGGCCCTTTTAAGGGCCATTGGTAGTGTATTCTAGATTGGTTTTATATTTTGGGGTGTTTTTTTTTTTTAATGGGTATTAGAATAGAAATAATTTTTATTATTTTTGGTAATTTGTTATTTTGTGTAATGTATTTTTTTAGTGGGTATTTGTTTTTCTTTTAGAGGAAAGAGCTATTATCTGTTCTTTTTTTTGTAGCAAAAAAAGCTGTTTAACTTAGGGCAATGCCCTATAAAAGGCCTGTTTAAAGGCCACACAAAAGGCCCTTTTAAGGGCTCTTGGTAGTTTGGGGGGTGGGGGTGGTATACTGTTAGGGGGTGTTTGTTTGGTTTTTGCAGCAAAAGAGCTGTTTAACTTAGGGCAATGCCCTACAAAAGGCCATTTTAAGGGCACCAAAAAGGCCCTTTTATGGGCCCTTGGTAGTTTATTTTAAAATAGGATTTTTTATTTTGGGGTGTTTTTTTAAAGGGTATTAGAATAGGATTTTTTTTTATTTTGGTTAATATTGTTTGTTTGTTTTTTGTAAGGGTAGATTTTTTTTAATTTTTTGTTATGGTAGGTTTTTTTATTTTTTGTAATTTTAGGTTTTAGTTGTTGCAATGTGGGGGCTGGCAGTTTAGGGGTTAATAGGTTTATTAAGTGGTAGTGATGTGGGAGGCCAGAGTTTTAGGGGTAAATACCTTTATTTAGGTGGCATCGATATCGGGAGCAGCAGATTAGGGGTTAATTGTAGGCAGGCATTGGCGATGTCGGGGGCAGCAGATTAGGGATTAATTGTAGGCAGGCGTTGGGGATGTCGGGGGCAGCAGATTAGGGGTGTTTAGACTCAGGGTTTATGTTAGGGTGTTAGGTTTAAACTGCATTCAATTTTCCCCATAGACATCAATGGGGCTGTGTCTCAGAACTTTTCTTTCCGGGATCGCAGGTGTTTTTTTCTGACCCGTTCTCCCCATTGATGTCTATGGGGAAAGCGTGCACAAGCACGTCAAATCAGCACTTGCTTTTGGTGCAGTATGGAGCTTAAAACCCCCATATTGCCCGCACAAGCCTGTTTTTTTTTTTAAACATGTAATGGCAGCGCTATAGGGGATTAAATAAAGCCACTTTTGTTGCGTTCATTAATATCCCTATAGCGCTCAAAACTCGTAATCTAGGCGAATGTGTTTTGAATAGAAATGCTTGAAATGTCTTTGTTATTCACTTAAAATAACATGTTCGTTTTATCTTTTTATTTTTAAATATATATATATATATATATTTTTGATACAAGGGATAGGGTGCACACAGATAGAATTAGAGGGTAAAGCGTGTTGTGCTGGCAATCCTAAATGAATATAAACAAATTAGTTAGAAAAGAGCTCTAATATATCAAAAGAGCTAAAGCGGATACCTGGCCGCACCAACACACCCCTACAGTATACTAAGGAATGACATCCTAAACAGGTATGCTGAACATATGCTTTTAATAAAAACAAAGCCAAAAAAGATACATGCTGAGAATAATGGCAACAACAAGATTACAGCACACAAACATATACCAAGCGTAGTGCACTACTGTCAACTGTGAGCTAGCATTTGCAAAGTAATTGTTAACTCATGAGAAAGTCCGTCCTTGATGCCGGGCACTTAAGTGTTAAAAACACGCTCCGGTTTAAAGATTTAGACAAATTACCGTCCTTGATATCTCATATGTATATTCGTTCCGGTACCGGATTAAAGATGTAATGTGAGAGTCCAAAGGATGGTACTAGTACTATTGCAAACTTGATCCCATGTGCTAATGACAACTCCAACTTTAAACTTTCAGTGTGCAAGACTTATTACTGCATGGCTTACCTCCGCTATCTTCACACACTCTACGGTATTACCTGACAGGATCTCATCCGTGGTGTGGCTTACAGCGATGTATTCCGCCTATGCAGCTCTTCACTTGCTTGGTTGTGTTCACTTGATATCGTCAGATTCACAGCATATCCACCATGCTGGCGTCCTCCACACTGTGTCTTGTTCTACACATTACGCGTTTCGCCCCTCCCCCTTTCCGGGCTGAACTCAGGGCTTCATCAGATGTGTCTAATTAGACACCACAGCAGACTTTATAACACTTGTGCAGAAACAAAGTTACACCTCCTTCATATATGTTAAAGGGAAGTGTATAGTGCATGTACATTTCAATGGCTACAATTAGATTACATTACACATTTAATATACAACTAATCTATACAAATATGGCATATTGCAATTCACACATTTTTTGAAAACTGCTTATTATATACTGATGAAATACAGCATTAGATTTAAATGTACACTGAGAACCACTTATGTGAACATGTTTCCATACTCATTACTAAGCAACCGTGTATTATTTCATACACATTTTCTAACAGTGTTAATAAGTAAGGAATATTTATAGAAAACAGGAAAATTCGATTTTTTCATTCAAACCAAAGGGAGAGAGGGTATTGAGTCTGTACATCCAGCGTGACTCATGCTGGAGCAATAATTGGTCAATATTACCTCCTCTCCTCCTTGGTTTGATGTGTTCAATACCCAATACTCTTAGGAGAGAGAAATCAGAGTCATGCATTTTTTGGAAGTGTCTGGCTACTGGACTGTCTGAGTCCTTATCCTTAATGCTATCTCTGTGTTCCCTCACCCTTTCTTTTAATTCACGTGTCGTTTTCCCAATGTAAAATTTGGGACACGAACAGTGTAACATATAAATGACATTTGAGGTATTACAGACTATTCTTTCATTGATGTGGTAAGACCTATCTGAATATTCAGTGCAAAAATTTGAGGCTTTAACGATGTACTTGCAGTACACACATCTGCCACAAGGTTCGCAACCTTTCCTAGTTTGTGCTTGTGTTAGCCAATTTTTTGGAGTGTCTCTTTGGAACTCACTACGAACCAATTTATCCTTAATACTGGGAGCTCTTTTGGCTGTAAGCAGTGGGTACTCAGAAATATATTTAGCAACTGAACTATCATTTAACAAAATGTGCCAGTGTTTGTTAAGGATATTCCGCAATTTGTTCCAATGGGAATTATATTTTGTTATTAAACGAATACTATTCTCTTCCTTAGGCTTTTCAGTTGTTCTATATAGTAATTCATTCCTGGGTTTCTGCCTGGCTCTAAGCCATCCTTTCTTAACTTGATTCTTCGAGTAACCTCTCTGAAGGAACCTCTGAGCCATCTCTCCGGCCTGCCTTTCAAAATCTTGTTCAGTGGAACAGCACCTCTTGAGCCTCAAGAACTGTCCCACTGGAATACCATTTTTTAAGGCCTCCGGGTGGTGGCTGGAACCATATAACAGATTATTAGTTGCTGTTTCTTTTCGAAACACTTTGCTTTTTAATAATCCATCTTCAATGGTGAGTTTGAGATCCAAAAAAGTAGTTTCCTTATTGCTAATCTGGTGAGTTAAGAACAAATTTCTGTTGTTGTTGTTCAGAATCTCAACAAATTTATTGGCTGAAGTTTCATCCCCTTTCCACAGAACTAGGATGTCATCCACATAGCGCAGCCATAGGACGACGTGAGCCTCCACCCATATATCTAATTCCTGGAAGACATCAACTGCCTCCCAGACACCTAGATGGAGACAGGCATAGGTGGGGCGCACGCAGAGCCCATGGCTGTGCCTCTTAACTGTCTAAAAAATTTGCCATCAAACATAAATATGTTATTGGTTAACACAAATTCCAATAATTTGAGTACCAAGGTGGTGTTGTCACTGTACTCTTCTCCACGTAGCTTAAGGAAGTGTTCTGCTGCTTCCAGACCTACTTTATGTGGAATAGAAGAGTACAGTGACTCCACATCAAGAGTCAGTAGAAGCATATCTGGTTCCATTTTAATTTTATCCAATTTTCTTAAAACGTCCCCCGTGTCTTGCACATAGGAGGACAGTTCAGTTAAGAAGGGACGTAGAAAAAAATCTACATATCTACTTATCCCCTCTGTTGGTCCCCCAATCCCAGACACCTGGTGGGTGTGTGATGCTTTTGTGCACCTTGGGGATGCAATAAAAAGTAGGAGCTACTGGGTGAGTCAGACTCAGAAATTCAAATTCTTTCTTAGACAATAACCCTGACTCTTTTGCTTGTCTCAAAATGATGAATAGATCATCACAAGATTTTTCATAAGTTTGTCTAGTGACAGCCTCATATTGTTCTTTTACACCTAGCTGCCTCAGGACTTCTTTCACATAGTCAGCCTGGTTAAGGATGACAATATTCCCACCCTTATCGGATGGTTTGATCTGAATTTCTTTTTTACTCATCAAATCTTTAAGAGCACTTCTCTCTTTTTTGCTCAGATTGTCACTCACTATGCCTGAAATTCCTATGTCACCTACTTCTCTTTCCACACATTTGACAAAAGTGTGGACACTGGGAGATAAGGATAGTTGGGGCATAAATTTAGACGTAGGTTTAAAGTATGATTTTTTGGGGTAAATGATACCTGTATCGGTTTCTTCCTGTTCTTCTAATAAGGATACTAGGTTTGCAACTGCCTCTGCATCCTCACTCTCAACAGGGCCATAGCTCTGGGATCTGTTACCCCAAAGTTTTTTCAATAGTATTTTCCTTGCAAAAAGGTTTAGATCTTTCACGAATTCAAATTTATCTAAGCCATTAGAGGGACAGAATGATAATCCTTTCTTTAACAATTCAATGTGTACCATATTTAGACTAACTGAGGAGAGGTTAATTACTGACATTTCCTCTTCTATGTTAGTTAGTTTGTGTTTTCCCAGAATTGACTCTCTTTCCTCTGATTCCTGGTTGTCATGCGATACTGGGGATTGCTCCTGTATCTCCCTCCTCTGCTCCTTTGTCTCTGTCTGCTGGAATAAGCTCGACCACCTCCCCCTCTTTCGTCTGCCTCCTCTCCGGGTCCTACCCCTAAAGGGATTCTCCCCTGTAATGCAGTTCTTATATTTTGGGGGGCATTCTCTAATTCATTCTCAGAGTTGTCTGTACCTGAGTCATATGCATATCTGGTACTATTGTTATTTCTATATATATAGATGGTACCTTTTTTAAAATCATCCTGATCCCTAACCATTTTACGCCTTTTCCTAAATTTAATTTCACCTTGCAAACGTTCTAAGGTTTTTTGAGCCTCCTTATTAAGTTTGTCAAAAGCTGGGTCATTGGCATAAAGATTTACCTGTTCATAAATTTTATTTGTCTCAATTTTGCTTTCCTCCAATCTTTTTTCATCCTCATCAATCATTAATTGCATCAACTCTAAGGTGCATCGTGTTAATATAGCATTCCATTTTTGAATAAAATCAGTATTTGCTTCCACCCCTCTTAAATTTATTCCTGGGTCTAGTCTAATCCTCAGACCTCTGGGGATCAATTCTTCTTTAACATACCTTTGTAAGCTTGCTAGCTCCCACTTGATTTTAAGTTTACAGACAACTCTGAGAACGAATTAGAGAATGCCCCCCAAAATATAAGAACTGCATTACAGGGGAGAATCCCTTTAGGGGTAGGACCCGGAGAGGAGGCAGACGAAAGAGGGGGAGGTGGTCGAGCTTATTCCAGCAGACAGAGACAAAGGAGCAGAGGAGGGAGATACAGGAGCAATCCCCAGTATCGCATGACAACCAGGAATCAGAGGAAAGAGAGTCAATTCTGGGAAAACACAAACTAACTAACATAGAAGAGGAAATGTCAGTAATTAACCTCTCCTCAGTTAGTCTAAATATGGTACACATTGAATTGTTAAAGAAAGGATTATCATTCTGTCCCTCTAATGGCTTAGATAAATTTGAATTCGTGAAAGATCTAAACCTTTTTGCAAGGAAAATACTATTGAAAAAACTTTGTGGTAACAGATCCCAGAGCTATGGCCCTGTTGAGAGTGAGGATGCAGAGGCAGTTGCAAACCTAGTATCCTTATTAGAAGAAACCGATACAGGTATCATTTACCCCAAAAAATCATACTTTAAACCTACGTCTAAATTTATGCCCCAACTATCCTTATCTCCCAGTGTCCACACTTTTGTCAAATGTGTGGAAAGAGAAGTAGGTGACATAGGAATTTCAGGCATAGTGAGTGACAATCTGAGCAAAAAAGAGAGAAGTGCTCTTAAAGATTTGATGAGTAAAAAAGAAATTCAGATCAAACCATCCGATAAGGGTGGGAATATTGTCATCCTTAACCAGGCTGACTATGTGAAAGAAGTCCTGAGGCAGCTAGGTGTAAAAGAACAATATGAGGCTGTCACTAGACAAACTTATGAAAAATCTTGTGATGATCTATTCATCATTTTGAGACAAGCAAAAGAGTCAGGGTTATTGTCTAAGAAAGAATTTGAATTTCTGAGTCCGACTCACCCAGTAGCTCCTACTTTTTATTGCATCCCCAAGGTGCACAAAAGCATCACACACCCACCAGGTGTCTGGGATTGGGGGACCAACAGAGGGGATAAGTAGATATGTAGATTTTTTTCTACGTCCCTTCTTAACTGAACTATCCTCCTATGTGCAAGACACGGGGGACGTTTTAAGAAAATTGGATAAAATTAAAATGGAACCAGATATGCTTCTACTGACTCTTGATGTGGAGTCACTGTACTCTTCTATTCCACATAAAGTAGGTCTGGAAGCAGCAGAACACTTCCTTAAGCTACGTGGAGAAGAGTACAGTGACAACACCACCTTGGTACTCAAATTATTGGAATTTGTGTTAACCAATAACATATTTATGTTTGATGGCAAATTTTTTAGACAGTTAAGAGGCACAGCCATGGGCTCGGCGTGCGCCCCCACCTATGCCTGTCTCCATCTAGGTGTCTGGGAGGCAGTTGATGTCTTCCAGGAATTAGATATATGGGTGGAGGCTCACGTCGTCCTATGGCTGCGCTATGTGGATGACATCCTAGTTCTGTGGAAAGGGGATGAAACTTCAGCCAATAAATTTGTTGAGATTCTGAACAACAACAACAGAAATTTGTTCTTAACTCACCAGATTAGCAATAAGGAAACTACTTTTTTGGATCTCAAACTCACCATTGAAGATGGATTATTAAAAAGCAAAGTGTTTCGAAAAGAAACAGCAACTAATAATCTGTTATATGGTTCCAGCCACCACCCGGAGGCCTTAAAAAATGGTATTCCAGTGGGACAGTTCTTGAGGCTCAAGAGGTGCTGTTCCACTGAACAAGATTTTGAAAGGCAGGCCGGAGAGATGGCTCAGAGGTTCCTTCAGAGAGGTTACTCGAAGAATCAAGTTAAGAAAGGATGGCTTAGAGCCAGGCAGAAACCCAGGAATGAATTACTATATAGAACAACTGAAAAGCCTAAGGAAGAGAATAGTATTCGTTTAATAACAAAATATAATTCCCATTGGAACAAATTGCGGAATATCCTTAACAAACACTGGCACATTTTGTTAAATGATAGTTCAGTTGCTAAATATATTTCTGAGTACCCACTGCTTACAGCCAAAAGAGCTCCCAGTATTAAGGATAAATTGGTTCGTAGTGAGTTCCAAAGAGACACTCCAAAAAATTGGCTAACACAAGCACAAACTAGGAAAGGTTGCGAACCTTGTGGCAGATGTGTGTACTGCAAGTACATCGTTAAAGCCTCAAATTTTTGCACTGAATATTCAGATAGGTCTTACCACATCAATGAAAGAATAGTCTGTAATACCTCAAATGTCATTTATATGTTACACTGTTCGTGTCCCAAATTTTACATTGGGAAAACGACACGTGAATTAAAAGAAAGGGTGAGGGAACACAGAGATAGCATTAAGGATAAGGACTCAGACAGTCCAGTAGCCAGACACTTCCAAAAAATGCATGACTCTGATTTCTCTCTCCTAAGAGTATTGGGTATTGAACACATCAAACCAAGGAGGAGAGGAGGTAATATTGACCAATTATTGCTCCAGCATGAGTCACGCTGGATGTACAGACTCAATACCCTCTCTCCCTTTGGTTTGAATGAAAAAATCGAATTTTCCTGTTTTCTATAAATATTCCTTACTTATTAACACTGTTAGAAAATGTGTATGAAATAATACACGGTTGCTTAGTAATGAGTATGGAAACATGTTCACATAAGTGGTTCTCAGTGTACATTTAAATCTAATGCTGTATTTCATCAGTATATAATAAGCAGTTTTCAAAAAATGTGTGAATTGCAATATGCCATATTTGTATAGATTAGTTGTATATTAAATGTGTAATGTAATCTAATTGTAGCCATTGAAATGTACATGCACTATACACTTCCCTTTAACATATATGAAGGAGGTGTAACTTTGTTTCTGCACAAGTGTTATAAAGTCTGCTGTGGTGTCTAATTAGACACCTCTGATGAAGCCCTGAGTTCAGCCCGGAAAGGGGGAGGGGCGAAACGCGTAATGTGTAGAACAAGACACAGTGTGGAGGACGCCAGCATGGTGGATATGCTGTGAATCTGACGATATCAAGTGAACACAACCAAGCAAGTGAAGAGCTGCATAGGCGGAATACATCGCTGTAAGCCACACCACGGATGAGATCCTGTCAGGTAATACCGTAGAGTGTGTGAAGATAGCGGAGGTAAGCCATGCAGTAATAAGTCTTGCACACTGAAAGTTTAAAGTTGGAGTTGTCCGTAGCACATGGGATCAAGTTTGCAATAGTACTAGTACCATCCTTTGGACTCTCACATTACATCTTTAATCCGGTACCGGAACGAATATACATATGAGATATCAAGGACGGTAATTTGTCTAAATCTTTAAACCGGAGCGTGTTTTTAACACTTAAGTGCCCGGCATCAAGGACGGACTTTCTCATGAGTTAACAATTACTTTGCAAATGCTAGCTCACAGTTGACAGTAGTGCACTACGCTTGGTATATGTTTGTGTGCTGTAATCTTGTTGTTGCCATTATTCTCAGCATGTATCTTTTTTGGCTTTGTTTTTATTAAAAGCATATGTTCAGCATACCTGTTTAGGATGTCATTCCTTAGTATACTGTAGGGGTGTGTTGGTGCGGCCAGGTATCCGCTTTAGCTCTTTTGATATATTAGAGCTCTTTTCTAACTAATTTGTTTATATATATATATATATATATATATATATATATATATATATATATATACATATACTGCATATATAATATATATATATATATATATATATATATATATATACAGTATATACTCACTGGTCACTTTATTAGGTACACCTTGCTAGTACCAGGTTGGACACCCTTTTGCCTTCAGAACTGCCTTAATTCTTTGTGGCATTGATTTAACAAGGTGTTGGAAACATTCCTCAGAGATTTTGGTCTATATTGACATGATAGCATCACGCAGTTGCTGCAGATTTGTCTGCTGCACATCCATGATGTGAATCTCCTGTTCCACCACATCCCAAAGGTGCTCTATTGGATTGAGATCTGGTGACTGTGGAGGCCATTGGAGTACAGTGAACTCATTGTCATGATCAAGAAACCAGTTTGAGCTGATTTGAGCTTTGTGATATGCTGCATTTTTCTGCTGGAAGTAGCCATCAGAAGATGGATACACTGCAGTCATAAAGGGATGGACATGGTCAGCAACAATACTAAGGTAGGCTGAGGCATTTAAACGAAGCTCAATTGGTAAATATCCCCCACACCATTACACCACCACCAGCAGCCTGAACCGTTGATACAAGGAAGAATGGATCCATGCTTTCATGTTGTTTACACCAATTTCTGACCCTACCATCTGAATTTTGCAGCTGAAATCAAAACTCATAAGACCAGGCAATGTTTTTCCAATCTTCTATTGTCCAATTTTGGTGTGCAACTTTTAGCCTCAGTTTCATGTTCCTAATTGACAGGAGTGGAACCTGGTGTGGTCTTCCTCTAGGGTCTTTAATTAATAAAAATTACCAGTGCAGGCAATAATAGACTTAGGAAGTTACTGTTTTAGTGATTTCCAACTTCTTCCAATTTTATATTTTATGGTTGCTATTAATTGCACCATCACTCTGGAGATTAATAAAAAAAAACAGTGATTTAGGTAAATTATTGTATATATAAATACGAGTTGGTGCTGTTAGTTCTTCTTTTCAATTATTTCTTTTGTATCCCATTTAAATGGGATTTTTCTAACTAACAAGCACAATCCTACTTTCTTGGTTGGATAGAGATCTCCTGGCCAAAAATAAGGAATTTATTGAAAATTATTAAAAACAAAAGTTTATAAAAATGAGTCAGAATTGGATTTTGATATGAAAGATACTTTCTCCATTCTTACAAAAAAATGGAGAAGGCACAAAACAAACTGATTCCCCTTCAACCAATAATATATATAGAACTTTTAAGGATTATAAAAATAAATTGTTAAAAGAACAAAAACTAAAATGGGAAATATCCAGTTTAGAAAAATATATAGAGGTTGAAATGATACAGAGGGGTCTAAGAATTAAGAAGAAACCAGGTGCCAATTTAAATGATCCTTTAACTGAAAATTTTAAAACAAAATGGGAGGAGTCAGCAAATAAATGCTCTCTAACATGGATGAATTTAATGTTAGAAGAGAAAAAATTGAGACATAAAAGAATTAAGGAAGAATTAGATCAATTAGAAAAGGACATTAAACAATGGGAAACTAAGGAGGAACACACTAGATTAATGGATTTGATTAAACTTGAAGTAAGAAGAATACATGAAACAATAAAATATAGGAAGAAAAGAAAGTTCCAGAGAGATTGGGAGGATTATCAGGAAGGCAAAGTATATGACTATTCACTCAAATTAACAAGTAATTCATAATCAGATCAATCAGAAGGGGAAAGCTTTAATATAACTAGAAGAGGAAGATGTCACGATCGCGCTCCTCTTCTTCCGGTTCTTCTGGCTTCTTTGTCCTGTGTGTTGCATTGCTTAGCAACACTACGCACATTCTGAGCCATCCTCCTCTGCTGACGTCAGGTGGGTTACTTAGTCCTGCGGCCCGATCTCCCGGTGCCCGTTTGTTTTCTCCTGTGGCTTGTGAGTGCTCTATTTTTCTCTTGTCTACGGATGTACCCTAACCTGCCTGATTACAAGTTGCCAAACACTGCTGAACTGACTACTCTATTACTTAACCCTGAACTGCCTGATTACAAGTTGCCAAACTCTGCTGAACTGACTACTCTATTGCTTAACCCTGAACTGCCTGATTACAAGTTGCCAAACACTGCTGAACTGACTACTCTATTGGTTAACCCTAAACTGCCTGATTACAAGTTGCCAAACTCTGCTGAACTGACTATTCTATTGTTTAACCCTAAACTGCCTGATTACAAGTTGCCGAACTCTGCTGAACTGACTTCGCCTATTCCTGATCCCACTCCTCCTTCTATCAAGAGACCCAGTACTACTATTCAGAACCACAAGAACCTCTTGACCCTCTATGTGAGTACCTTGTTATATAGAAGTTGTCGTGGGGTCATGTCCTGGGTTATACTCAGTTTGCTAGAATGTTATTTGAGTTCACTCTAGCATTTGGGTCTGATTCTGGACCTTACCCAACCTGACATAACAAACGAGCCATAAATATGGACCACGCTGAGTTATCCAGGGCCGTGTCCCTCCAAGGACAACTCCTTGGAACACATGCTGCACACCTGCAGTCACTAGATTCTAAACTTGACCAGATTACTGCTCTGTTGCATAACCTCTCTGCTCCTCCTCAGACTACCTCTACCCCTGCCGCTGCCATGGCCAGTTCTACTGCTGTCTATAATCCACCATAACCTGTGGGACATCTGTCTCCTAGAATCCCATTGCCTGATAAGTATGACGGCAACCCTGAGGACTGCCGTGGATTTCTTAACCAGTGTCGCTTACACTTCAGAAACAACCCTCAGGTGTTTTACAATTCTTGTACAAAGATAACCATTTTGATATCCCTCATGAAGGGTGAGGCTTTGGCTTGGGTGTCACCTTTCCTGGAAAAGAATGACCCCTTGCTTCATGATGTGGACCCCTTTGTATCCGCCTTTTCTTCGGTTTTTGATAAACCAGGTAGATCTGCCGCAGCTGAAGCCGGGTTGTTGGACTTAAGACAGGGCTCCCTTTCAGTAGCTCAATATGCTATAGAATTCCGGACTTTAGCCGCAGAAACCACATGGAACCATGGGGCCCTGCAGGCAGCTTTTCGCAAAGGTCTTTGCGAATGGTTAAAGGACGAGCTAGTATTTCGTCATCTACCAGAATCCTTAGAAGACCTTTCAACTTATGTATTAAACTTGACACCCGGTACTCTGAGAGACTTCAGGAAAGAGACCGGAATAGAAGACCATATCCTAGATCTATATTCCATCCTCAGTCTCGTTCTCCTGGTCAGTCTACTACCAACTCTAATTCTTCTGAACCCGTAGAACCCATGGAAGTAGGAGCAATCAGGTTATTCAAAGCAGAACGCCTCAGAAGGCATACTTTGGGACTGTGTCTATACGGTGATACTAAAGGTAATTTGTTAAGAGACTGCCCTATCAGGCCAGTAAAAGCTAAGGCTTAACTTCTGATCGAGGGACAGAGTTAAGCCAGAACCCGTTGATTTCCCTAAATCCCAAGCTTTTTGTTCCTGTTACTCTCACTGTTGGGAGTTCCAAGATCCAGACCCAAGCTCTCATAGACTCAGGAGCGGCTGGTATGTTTATGGATTCAAGATATGTCGACTCTCTTCAGATTCCTCTTCTCACCAAGACTCAGTTAATTAAGGTTACCACGGTCAGTGGTCATATATTCAATACTCCACTACACCTCTTCACATGTCCATTGGAAAGTATCTGAAAGTATCAGCTTTTATGTCATCACTTCTCCACAGTTTCCATTGATATTAGGACTACCATGGTTGCAGCTCCATGATCCAGTTTTTTCCTGGTCCAAAGGGGAACTCATAGCTTGGGGACCTACTTGTTTCAAACAGTGTCTGCACTGTCCCTCCAAATCCTCCAGTTCAGTCATGGCTCTTGTTGACATCCCAGAGTCGTTACCAAAGCAGTATCATGAATATTGCGATGTTTTTTCTAAGAAAGAGGCTGAAATATTACCACCGCATCGGACATTTGACTGTCCTATTGATCTATTATCTGGAGCTCCTCTGCCCAAGAGACCCAGTACTACTATTACCAGAGGTAAAACCTATCTCCTTTCTCGTTAGGAGAATATTTCTCTGGAAGGATACATTAAGGATAACATAGCCAGAGGGTTTATTTGTCCTTCATCTTCCCCAGTAGGTGCAGGCATTTTCTTCATTGGACCCTGTATCGACTATCGAGCTTTGAACCAAATCACTGTGAAGAACAGTTATCCCCTTCCGCCCATCCCTGAGCTATTTGATCAGCTTCAAGGAGCTTCTATCTTCTCCAAGTTGGACCTTTGTGGGGCCTATAATTTGGTTAGAATTTGTAAGGGGGACGAATGGAAGACTGCATTTAACACCAGATTCGGCCACTATGAGTATCTCGTTATGCCCTTTGGATTGTGCAACACACCAGCTGTGTTCCAACACTTTGTTAATGGGATCTTCAGAGACTAATTAAATCACTTTCTTATCATCTATCTTGACGACATACTGATTTATTCCAAAGACCCTCAAGAACATTTCCGTCATGTAAGTTTGGTACTCCAGAGATTACGTGAAAATTCTCTCTTCGCCAAGCTGGAGAAATGTTCTTTCCACCAAACTTCTATTCCCTTCTTGGGTTATATTATATCTAGATCAGGTTTTGACATGGATCCTGATAAACTATCGGCAATCAAAGACTGGCCTAGACCTACCACCCTCAAGTCCCTACAAAGGTTTCTTGGCTTTGCCAACTATTATCAAAGTTTATACGAGACTTCTCCTCTCACTTCCCTTACCAAGAGGGGACAAAACTGCAGAGAATAGCCTAGTACTGAAATTCAGGCTTTTGAAACTTTGAAATCTGCATTCTCATCAGCATCTATTCTAAGTCATCCCATTCCTGAGCTCCAATTCATCCTTGAGGTGGATGCCTCTTCTATTGCTGCAGGAGCAGTACTCTCCCAACGTAACCCAACCACCAGCAAGATACATCCTGTGGGGTTCTTTTCTAAGAAATTCAATCCAGCTGAATTAAATCATGACGTAGGTAACAAGGAGTTACTGGCCATAAAACTGGCTTTAGATGAATGGAGACATTGGCTTGAGGGTACTAGCCAACCATTTCTGATTCTTACCGACCACAAGAATCTCCTGTACCTCCATACGGCTAAACGCCTCAACTCACGTCAGGCCCGGTGGGCTTTGTTCTTTTCTAGGTTTAATTTAGTACTTTCCTATGTTCCGGGTACCAAGAACTCCAAAGCAGACACCCTGTCCAGGCAGTACTAATCTACTAATTCTACTCTACCGGATTCTGATCCTATACTACGTCCAGTCAGTGTTCTGGCACAAGTATCCTCATTCCCTATGCAGGCACTTCGTTCAGCTCAAGATCAAGTACAGTCTTCCTACAAGCTTCCTCCGGGGATTCTTTATGTACCACATAAATTTCGTCTGAAACTTCTAAGATGGGCTCATGACAGTCTACTGGCAGGTCATCCTGGAATAAACAATACCATGTGGAGACTCAAACAACATGTTTGGTGGCCCTCTATGAGGAAAGACGTAAAGGATTACGTGCTACCAATAAACACTCTTCTCGACTACCGATAGGCCTATTACAACCTCTTCCTGTACCACATTACCCTTGGTCCCACATTTCCATGGACTTTATCACTGATCTTCCTGTTTCTGCTGGAAACAAGACCATATGGGTAGTGGTAGACAGGTTCTTCAAGGCAGCACATTTCATTCCTTTACCAGGATTGCCTTCTGCTCGCAGACTCTCTGACCTTTTCATTCTACATATCACCAGATTACATGGATTTCCTTTGGACATAGTCTCGGATCGGGGAGTTCAGTTTGTCTCAAGGTTTTGGAGGTCTCTTTGCAAACAGTTTGGTATCAACATCTGTCTTTCAACAGCACACCATCCTCAGTCCAACGGACAAACCGAACGTGTGAATCAATCCTTGGAATCCTTCCTCAGGCACTATGTAAACCATCAACACTCCAACTGGTCCCAGTTTTTTCCTATAGCAGAATTATCTCACAATCCCCGCTTGAATTGCTCGTTACAGACTTCTCCTTTCAAAGCTGCCTATGGTTTTGAACGCAGAACTTTTCCCATGACTCCTATTGCTACTGAAGTTCCTGGAGCAGATCGCACTGTGAAAGACCTCTGTAAACATTGTCATTGTATCCGCCAGATACTGCTCTCTACCTCCAGTAGATTCAAAAGATTTGCTGATCGCAAACGCTGTAAAGCTGTCTCATACCGCACTGGAGACAAAGTGTGGCTATCCACCAAATATATTCGCCTAAAACAACGCTGTACAAAATTGGGTCCCAGATTCATTGGTCCTTTTCGAGTCATTTCCAAGGTTTGTTCTTCAGCTTATCGTCTGGCCTTACCCAAGACCCTTTAAGATACATACAGTTTTTCATGTATCTCTTCTCAAACTGGTGCTGAAAAACCGTTTCTCCATCAAACTCAAACCTCCTCCACCACTCCTTGTGGAAGGTGCTTCCGAATATGAGGTCAGTCAGATCCTGGACTCCAAGTATCGGGGCAGCCGGTTGTACTACCTGGTTCATTGGAATGGATATCCCATCACTGAACGGTCCTGGGAACCTGCCTCTCAGGTTCATGCTCCTGATCTCATCAAGTCCTTCCTTATGAAGCATCCTGCCAAGCCTGGTGGGATCCCCCGGAGGGGTCCTTGAGGAGGGGGCATTGTCACGATCGTGCTCCTCTTCATCCGGTTCTTCCAGCTTCTTTGTCCTGTGTTTTGCGTTGCTTAGCAACGCTACGCACATTCTGAGCCGTCCTCCTCTGCTGACGTCAGATGGGTTACTTAGTCCTGCGGCCCGATCTCCCGGTGCCCGTTTGTTTTCTCTTGTGGCTTGTGAGTACTCTCTTTTTCTCTTGTCTACGGATGTACCCTAACCTGCCTGATTACAAGTTGCCCAACTCTGCTGAACTGACTACTCTATTGCTTAACCCTGAACTGCCTGATTACAAGTTGCCAAACTCTGCTGAACTGACTACTCTATTGCTTAACCCTGAACTGCCTGATTACAAGTTGCCAAACACTGCTGAACTTACTACTCTATTGCTTAACCCTAAACTGCCTGATTACAAGTTGCCAAACTCTGCTGAACTGACTACTCTATTGCTTAACCCTGAACTGCCTGATTACAAGTTGCCAAACTCTGCTGAACTGACTACTCTATTTCTTAACCCTGAACTGCCTGATTACAAGTTGCCAAACTCTGCTGAACTGACTACTCTATTGCTTAACCCTGAACTGCCTGATTACAAGTTGCCAAACTCTGCTGAACTGACTACTCTATTGGTTAACCCAGAACTGCCTGATTACAAGTTGCCAAACACTGCTGAACTGACTACTCTATTGCTTAACCCTGAACTGCCTGATTACAAGTTGCCAAACTCTGCTGAACTGACTACTCTATTGGTTTACCCTAAACTGCCTGATTACAAGTTGCCAAACTCTGCTGAACTGACTATTCTATTGTTTAACCCTAAACTGCCTGATTACAAGTTGCCGAACTCTGCTGAACTGACTTCGCCTATTCCTGATCCCACTCCTCCTTCTATCAAGAGACCCAGTACTACTATTCAGAACCACAAGAACCTCTTGACCCTCTGTGTGAGTACCTTGTTATATAGAAGTTGTCGTGGGGTCACGTCCTGGGTTATACTCAGTTTGCTAGAGTGTTATTTGAGTTCACTCTAGCATTTGGGTCTGATTCTGGACCTTACCCAACCTGACAGAAGATATAATGGAAGGGGTTTTAAGAACCGCAGGAGGACAGGAAGAAGAAAACGAGGAGAGGGGGAAGGAAATCCAAATATACATTGTTATCCCTTAAGGAATCAACAACAACAACAACCCCCACCTTAAAATCTTCTTTAGAATTTGTAAATTTGTCAGATAGAACCTTAACAAAGGATGAAATTCAATTATTATCTAAGGGACTAAATTTTGCCCAAGTGAACAATATTGACAAATTTACAGTAATAAAGGACCTGAATCTATTAGCGAAAAGATAATTTTGAATAAAACAATAAAAGATAAAATTACAGACACAGTACTAGATATAAATGATAGACTAATGTTACAAGATATGGAGGGTTTAAGACAGTAATGAAGATGGAAATTATTCAGAAAGCAGTTATATTGGCATACAAATCTTAAAAACAATTCAAAATTTATGCCAGCTCTTTCTTCAGTACAAAGTGTAAATAACTTTGTAAAATTAGTAGAAGAGGACATTGAGGAATTAGATATAACAACAGGCCATATGGATAACCTTAATATACAACAAAGAAAAGCATTAAAATTATTAAGACAAGATAAAAGTATCATCATAAAATCCTCAGACAAGGGAGGAAATGTAGTAATCCTCAATACTATAGATTATGAATTTGAATGTAAGAGACAACTGTTAGATACTAAACAATATCAATTGCTTAAAAGAAATCCAACAGAGGAATATAAAAATTAATTGGATCAAATTTTGAAAGAAGCTTTTGATAAAGGCTTGCTAAATAAACGAGAATTAGATTTTCTAACTGTGAAGTATCCAAAAATTGCAACATTTTATACAATTCCCAAGTTACATAAAATCGAAATTCCACCTCCGGGAAAGCCTATTATATTGAATGAAGAAATCAACTATGGCCCTTTTTTATAAAAAATTAAACAACACCACAAGATAACATGTTAAATGTCCTTTTTAAAGTGAAGGTAAAGTTTTCCGGTGTTTTGCATATTATTATATTATTTATATATTATACAGTCTGATCGCCAATTTTTTTAATTACGTTTATATATATAAAATAGGGAAAAAAAGCATTTGTTTTTACGTGCTCTTCCCTTCTTTACTCCTCCCTCCATCAATTTCCTGCTTGCTGAGACTCTGACGTATAGAGCGGTCCCACCCGCTCTACACGTAGTTCAAAAGCGCGTTCTCGACAAATTGCGCATGCGCACACTGCGTTGTCCATTCGATTTGCAAGGGGAATCCGTATTGCGCATGCGATATACTGGAACGCGCTTTGCTCATAGAGTAAGTGAAGGCAACGCATGCGCATAGAGTCCAACAATGCGTTGACGTAATATGACGGCCGCCTAACGGCCAGTGTTTCAATTGGGTTATAAAAAAACGTGACCGGGCTGAGAAAAAAACCCCTAAAAAACGTGTTGTTTTAACATTGTTCAGAAAAGCATTAATAAACGTTAAAAACAAAATAAATATAGTGATTTGAAAAAAATCATGAATTAAAGTCCCATTAAATTTTTGAGTACTTGCAGGGTAAACAATATAATAGATGCAACTTTACCTTCACTTTAAATAAATTCAATATGGCATAAACATCCATATTTCTTTTGAATTATATAGAAATATAAGGGTAGTTTAGGCACTAATATATAATTATTCATCACAGCCACATAAGTATTGGCATTATTATATTTTTATTATATATTTTGTTACTATTATTATTATTTTTTTTAGATATAAATAATTGTTTAACATAGTCCTTAGCATTGAGAGATAGTTTACAAATGTATTTCAAATAATATGATAACTAAACCGCATTAATTTGTAGCAAAGCAAAATATGGTGATTGATTTGTATACATTGTAGCAAGCAAGGTGTTAGATAAAGTTATTCAAAAAAGTGGGTGTGCCAAATTAGTAAGTAAATACATGGCGTACAGCCAAAGGAGAATACACGCCAGATGAAGCCCATGAAGCACAGACAGTGCAGGGTGAAACGCACGTAGCGGTCTTTTTGAGCATTTGGGGATAACAGCTAATCCCCAGTGTTGTGTATGCTACTCCTACTACCCAAGCTGAATTCAAGTGAGCAGAACTTCTGACACCATGATTAACCCTGCAGGACTCACCGGAACCATAGCGGACTACTTGTTACTGAGAGCTAAGTTAGTGAGTATGTTTTAAATGCTGGATTTCCCCCAGAGGACCGAACGTCTGTTTTGAAGGTACAAAGTAGTACACAGTCGACCTTGGAGTGTCAATAAAGGGGTATATGGAACAGTTAACAACTCACATAAATATAGGCTCAAGATAATAACAATACTAGGATATGCTGTCTGCTGTTGATTGTTGGTAAAGTGAATCAGAGGGAAGAGGATATAGGAGCAAGTCTCCAAACATATACACAGATACAAGAAGATTGACTCGCTCCCTCAGACACCAGGGGTTAATTTCACGGTAGTCATATTGACTTTGCTCACAATTTGGGATATAAAAGGATACTGTGAACATCAGGGCTTTACAAATTACCTTGATAAAGGGACATTTATACCTGGATGGATAAGTCCATAAAGGACTTACTTACATTTTTTATTCCAGGGAGTCTTTTTGTATTTAGTGACCAGTCACTAGGGCAGCATGACACACCTTGCTTAGAGTTTTAAGTTTATGTTTTATTATTATTTTTAATGTTTTTATTATTTTTGATGATTGCACTATTATGCATTCACATATCTTAGACGTATGGATTTTTGGGAATATCCTTTTGAGGTTACACTTTAGAATACATTTTGGTGAAAACAATCTCTCTTTGTAACTTTGTTCAGGGGGTGTCAATCCTCTAGGGTCTTTAATTAAGAGAAATTACCAGTGCAGGCAATAATAGACAAACGGCTAGATATAGAGTTTGGCGTTAGCCGTCAAAACCAGCGTTAGGGGCTCCTAACGCTCGTTTTGGGCTACCGCTGGTATTTAGAGTCAGTCAGGAAAGGGTCTAACGCTCACTTTCCAGCCGCGACTTTTCCATTTCGCAGATCCCTTACGTCAATTGCGTATCCTATCTTTTCAATGGGATCTTTCTAACACCGGTATTTAGAGTTGTGGCTGAAGTGAGCGTTAGAAATCTAACGACAAAACTCCAGCTGCAGCAAAAAGCCAGGAGTTAAGAGCTTTCTGGGCTAACGCCGGTTCATAAAGCTCTTAACTATTGTGCTCTAAAGTACACTAACACCCATAAACTACCTATGTACCCCTAAACCGAGGTCCCCCCACATCGCCGCCACTCTATTAAAATGTATTAACCCCTAATCTGCCGACCGCACACCGCCGCCACCTACGTTATCCCTATGTACCCCTAATCTGCTGCCCCTAACACCGCCGACCCCTATATTATATTTATTAACCCCTAATATGCCACCCAAACGTCGCCGCCACCTACCTACACTTATTAACCCCTAATCTGCTGACCGGACCTCACCGCTACTATAATAAAGTTATTAACCCCTAATCCGCCTCACTCCCGCCTCAAAAACCCTATAATAAATAGTATTAACCCCTAATCTGCCCTCCCTAAAATCACGGACACCTAACTTCAAGTATTAACCCCTAATCTGCCGACCAGACCTCGCCAACACTATAATAAATGTATTAACCCCTAAAGCTAAGTCTAACCCTAACACTAACACCCCCCTAAGTTAAATATAATTTAAATCTAATGAAATAAATTAACTCTTATTGAATAAATTATTCCTATTTAAAGCTAAATACTTACCTGTAAAATAAATCCTAATATAGCTACAATATAAATTATAATTATATTGCAGCTATTTTAGGATTAATATTTATTTTACAGGCAACATTGTATTTATTTTAACCAGGTACAATAGCTATTAAATAGTTAATAACTATTTAATAGCTACCTAGTTAAAATAATTACAAAATTACCTGTAAAATAAATCCTAACCTAAGTTACAATTAAACCTAACACTACACTATCAATAAATTAATTAAATAAAATACCTACAATTATCTACAATTAAACCTAACACTACACTATCAATAAATTAATTACATACAATACCTACAAATAAATACAATTAAATAAACTAACTAAAGTACAAAAAATAAAAAAAGAACTAAGTTACAAAAAATAAAAAAATATTAACAAACATTAGAAAAATATTACAACAATTTTAAGCTAATTACACCTACTCTAAGCCCCCTAATAAAATAACAAAGCCCCCCAAAATAAAAAAATGCCCTACCCTATTCTAAAATACAAATAGAAAAGCTCTTTTACCTTACCAGCCCTTAAAAGGGCCTTTTGCAGGGCATGCCCCAAAGAATTCAGCTCTTTTGCCTGTAAAAAAAAACATACAATACCCCCCCACAACATTACAACCCACCACCCACATACCCCTAATCTAACCCAAACCCCCCTTAAATAAACCTAACACTAAGCCCCTGAAGATCTTCCTACCTTATCTTCACCACGCTGGGTATCACCGATCGGTCCAGGCCCTGAAGTCTTCATCCAAGCCCAAGCGTGGGCTGAAGATGTCCATGATCCAGCTGAAGTCTTCATCCTATCTGGGCAGAAGAGGAGATCCGGACCGGTAGACATCTTCATCCAAGCGGCATCTTCTATCTTCTTCCATCCGACGACTAGCGGCTCCATCTTCAAGACCTCCGGCGTGGATCCATCCTCTTCTTCCGACGTCCTAACACAGAATGAAGGTTCCTTTAAGGGATGTCATCCAAGATGGCGTCCCTCGAATTCTGATTGGCTTATAGGATTCTATCAGCCAATCGGAATTAAGGTAGGAAAAATCTGATTGGCTGATGGAATCAGCCAATCAGATTCAAGTTCAATCTGATTGGCTGATCCAATCAGCCAATCAGATTGAGCTCGCATTCTATTGGCTGTTCCAATCAGCCAATAGAATGCGAGCTCAATCTGATTGGCTGATTGGCAATGTTAAATGTTAAAAAAGCCAGCGTTAGCTACGCGGGTCGTTACCCACAAAACTCTAAATCTAGCCATTAGGAAGTTACTGTTTTAGTGATTTCCAACTTCTTCCAATTTTATATTTTATAGTTTCGATTAACTGCACCATCACTCTGGAGATTAATAAAAACAGAGTGATGTAGGTAAATTATTGTATATATAAATAAGGGTTGGTGCTGTTAGTTCTTCTTTACAATATATATATATATATATATACAGGGGTGGAAAAATATCACTACAGTTTACTAGTCAGGGGTTCAAAGCTACTTGCCCAGAGGGAAAAAGTTACTAGTCTACTCAATGTTAATCATAGTTAAAATGTCGTCTAGTACTAGTGGACCACTGAAAGTCCTGTGTTTATATATATATATATATATATATATTAATAAAAATAAGAATTTCTTTTAAGTGCAGAACAATGTGAAGTATTCCTTTTGTGCCTTTGGCTTTAGCACAGTTTTGTCACATCACCTCATTCCATTCAAAAAGCCAAAGATCACAGTTTTTGATAGACATAAAATCATACTTTTGCATCAGCAAGGCCACTCTCAAAGGGAAATCAGCAAAAAATCTGAATACGCAAGATGTGGTATTCAAGCTGTTATAATGAAATTTGAAGAATCAGGAGAAGTCACAGGGGCCGATTCATCATTGCCCGAATCAGCCGCAATGTAGCTGTTTCTGCGCGAGCCTTCAGGCTCACTGGAAACAGGAGTTAAGAAGCAGCAGTCTTAAGACCGCTGCCTCTTAACTCATACACCTCCTCTGAGGCTGCGGTCTGCAATCCGCCCAATCGTGTACGATCGGGTTAATTGACACCCCCTGCTAGCAGGTGCAATGTTAAATGACGACAGTGTATGCTGTCGGCATTCATCGATGTCTGGCAGACTTGATCTGCTATGGCGGATCATGTCTGCCAGACATTGATAAATCATCCCCAAAGACAAAAAAAGGACTGAGAGGCCAAGAAAACTTTCAAAATCAGAGTTTCTTCTTTGAGAGACCAGAAGAAGTCCAGCAAGGACCTGGCTCAGCATATGACAGTTTCATCGGGTTGCCAAGTTTACCCTTCTACAGTCTGAAGAAACATGATCAGATAGGGTCTTTGGGGAAGGGTAGCAGTCAAGAAGCCACTTTTTCAGAAGGGGAACAGGGTGAAAAAGCTAAGATACATTAAAGCTCACAAAGATTGGAATGAAGATCAGTGGAAAAGAGTATTATGGAGTGATGAATCCAAGTTTGAAATTTTTGGGTCCAATCGTCAAAAATATGTGAGAAGAAGAGTTGAAGAGAGATGGAAGAATGAGTGCTTGCGGCCTTCAGTGAAACATGGTGGAGGGTCTGTCCTGGTTTGGGGCTGCACTTCTGCCAGTGGTGTTGGCGATATTGTCCAAATTGATGGGATCATGAATGCTGAAAAGTAGAGACAGGCTTTAATTTATCATGCCATTCCTTCTGGAAAGTGCCTGATTGGGAATGGTTTTATTTTTCAGCATGATAACGATACCAAGCACACTGCTAATGCAGTGAAATCATATTTGGAGAGAAAAACAGCTGATAAAATACTGAGAGTCATGGACTGGCCTCCACAGAGTCCATACCTGAATATTAGAGGCAGTATGGGATCACCTGGACAGAGAAAAAAATAAAATAAAACCTAAATCTAAAGAGGAACTCTGGGAGGTGTTGATAGAAGCCGGGTATAATATACCAGAAGATTACTTCATAAAACTTCAGTACAGTCTCCCCAAAAGAGTTCAAGATGTGCTTAGTGCCGGGGTGGGGGGGGTCACACTAAATACTGACTTTTTGTCTAAAGAAGCCATTTTGTTCTTAAAATTGTGGGTTTTTATATTTTGTGTACATATTTCCTGTATTTTCTGTTTGTATCTTAAAACTTTGCTGAAACAAATCTAATGGTGGCCTTTCTCTCTCTCTCTCTCTCTCTCTCTCTCTCTCTCTCTCTCTCTCTATATATATATATATATATATATATATATATATATATATATACATATATATATATATATATATATATATATACATTTACATATTTAGACATATTTATGTATGTATGTCTATGTTAAAGCCCTTTGCATGCCTTTTTATCTAACACATGAGACCTCATATCTTTGATCACTTATAACTTTTTTATGTAGTTTCTTTTCAATATTTTTTATTAGATATTGTTATTATGAGTCTATTATGAGTCTAACTGTTGTACGTGTTACAACTTGTAATACGTGCGCTACTTCCAATGCGTGCAAGCACCCACGATAAACCTGATATTGCTAGCGCACAACAGTTAGTGTGCCACTTGTAATCTAGCCCCAAATAAGTTAACTAAGCTTAAAGGGATAGAAAGGTCAAAATATAAATGTGCATGGGTTCATTTCAATATAAATTAGAAACATTTTTGCAACATACTTCCATTAGCAAAAAATGCTTCTAGTAAGATGTATTACTGTTTTTCTGTGGCATATGCACATATCCTGTGAGGGCATTACACCAGTATTCAAACCCCACACCTTCGCAGTGATTCAGTTGTGGCTTGTATAATACAAATTATGTCTTCACAGAAGCAATACATATTACTAACAGCTCTCTGAGCAGGCATGGTGTTTGAATACTGGTGCATGGCCCTCACAGGATATGTGTGTATGCTGCAGAAAAACACTATTAACTTTAACTAGAAGCATTTTTCCTAATAGAATCATGCTTCTATTTCATTAAAATGCATCCATGCACATTTCAATTTTGACCTTTCTATCCCTTTACAAATGAAAACATGTCTTAAAAAAAGGCAAAAAGTTATACTAAAACTATACTGTTTCAGAATGATTAAGAGCTACATTTTAAAATTAGTTAACTAACATTGCAAAGCTAAATACCGCTTTACAAAAACATATTTTAAACTTTTAAGTAGTCTTAAGTAGTACCTAAAGATATTTTAAACTAATGCAATCTAAAGTTAAATAATCTTATTAAATAATGGCTAGATTACGAGTTTTGCGGTATGAGTGAAAAAGCAGCGTTAAGGCTCTTTTTCACTACCGCTGGTATTACGAGTCTTGCAGGTTTAGCTGCACCGCACACTTTTTTGGCCGTAACACAACGTAACTACTTCAGCTAAGTCCTTTTTCAATGGGACTTCCTTTGTGCCGGTATTACGAGTTTGCCTGGGAGGCCAAAAAGTGAGCGGTACACCCTATACCATCAAGATCCATACCGTAACCTGAAAGTCAGTAGTTATGAGTTTTATGCTACAAAGCCGTAACATAAAACTCATAACTAAAGTGCTAAAAAGTACACTAACACCCATAAACTACCTATTAACCCCTAAACCGAGGCCCTACCACATCACAAGCACTAAAATAAAATTATTAACCCCTAAACCGCCGTACTCCTGAATCGCAAACACTAGTTAAATATTATTAACCCCTAATCTGCTGTCCCTAACATCGCCGCAACCTACATTACTGTTATTAACCCCTAATCTGCTGTCCCCAAAATCGCTGCCACTATACTAAAGTTAGTAACCCCTAAACCTAACCCTAAGTCTAACCCTAACACCCTTAACTTCAATGTAATTAAAATAAATCTAAATAAAACCTACTATTAATAACTAAATAATTCCTATTTAAAACTAAATACTTACCTGTAAAATAAACCCTAAGCTAGCTACAATATAACTAATAGTTACATTGTAGCTATCTTAGGTTTTATTTTTATTTCACAGCTAAGTTTGTATTTATTTTAACTAGGTAGACTAGTTAGTAAATAGTAATTAACTATTTACTAACTACCTAGTTAAGATAAATACAAATATACCTGTAAAATAAAACCTAACCTATTTACAATAACACCTAACCTTACACTAAAACAAATAAATTACATTAATTAAATACAATTAACTAAATTACAAAAAAAACTAACACTAAATTACACAAAATAAAAAAGAAATTATCAAATATTTAAACTAATTACACAGATTACAATCTAATAGCCCTATCAAAATAAAAAAGCCCCCCCAAAATAAAAAAACCCTAGCCTAAACTAAACTGCCAAAAGCCCTTAAAAGGGCCTTTTGCGGGGCATTGCCCCAAAGAAATCAGCTCTTTTACCTGTAATAAAAATACAAGCACCCCCCAACAGTAAAACCCACCACCCACACAACCAAACCCCCCAAATAAAAACCTACCTAAAAAACCTAAGCTCCCCATTGTGCATTTGGATGGGCATTGCCCTTAAAAGGGCCTTTAGCTCTTTTTCTGCCCAAACCCTAAGCTAAAAATAAAACCCACCCAATAAACCTAACACTAACCCCCGAAGATCCACTTACAGTTTTCGATGACATCCATCCTCAATGAAGCGACAGAAGTCCTCAGGGAAGCCGGCAGAAGTCTTCATCCAAGAGGGCTGAAGTCTTCATCCAAGCCGCAGAAGTCTTCATCCAGATGGCAACTTCTATCTTCATCCATCCGGCGCGGAGCGGCTCCATCTTCAAGACATCCGGGGCGGAGCATCCTTTTCTCCCGATGGTTCTTCTCGAATGAAGGTTCCTTTAAATTATGTCATCCAAGATGGCATCCCTTGAATTCCGATTGGCTGATAGAATTCTATCAGCCAATCGGAATTAAAGGTGAAAAAATCCTATTGGCTGATGCAATCAGCCAATAGGATTGATCTTGCATTCTATTGGCTGTTCCAATCAGCCAATAGAATGCGAGCTCAATTCTATTGGCTGATTGGATCAGCATATAGGATTTTTTAACCTTTAATTCCGATTGGTCCCTTAAAGGAACCTTCATTCTTCGTTAGTCAACGTCAGAAGAGGATGCTCCACGCCAGATGTCTTGAAGATGGAGCCGCTCCATGCCGGATGGATGAAGATAGAAGATGCCGTTTGGATGAAGACTTCTGCCTGCTTGGATGAAGACTTCAGCCCGCTTCGATGAAGACTCCTGCTGGCTTCGCTGAGGACTTCTGCCGCTTTGTTAAGGATGGATGTTGGGTCTTCAAAAAAGTGGATCTTTGGTGGTTAGTGTTAGTTTTTTTAAGGGTTTATTGGGTGGGTTTTATTTTTAGCTTAGGGTTTGGGCAGAAAAAGAGCTGAATGCCCTTTTACGGGCAATGCTCATCCAAATGCCCTTTTCAGGGCAATGGGGAGCTTATGTTTTTTAGGTAGGTTTTTATTTGGGGGGTTTGGTTGTGTGGGTGGTGGGTTTTTACTGTTGGAGGGTTGTTTGTATTTTTTTTACAGGTAGAAGAGCTGATTTCTTTGGGGCAATGCCCCGCAAAAGGCCCTTTTAAGGGCTATTGCCAGTTTAGTTTAGGCTAGGGTTTTTTTTATTTTGGGGGGCTTTTTAATTTTGATAGGGCTATTAGATTAGGTGTAATTAGTTTAAATATTTGATAATTTCTTTTATATTTTGTGTAATTTAGTGTTTGTTTTTTTTGTAATTTAGTTAATTGTATTTAATTAATATAATGTATTTAATTGTAGTGTAATGTTAGGTGTTAGTGTAAGACAGGTTAGGTTTTATTTTACAGGTAAAATTGTATTTATTTTAGCTAGGCAGTTAGTAAATAGTTAATAACTATTTACTAACTAGTCTACCTAATGAAAATAAATACAAACTTGCCTGTGATATAAAAATAAAACCTAAGCTAGCTACAATGTAACTATTAGCTATATTGTAGCTAGCTTAGGGTTTATTTTACAGGTAAGTAGTTTTAAATAGGAATTATTTAGTTATTAATAGTAGGTTTTACTTAGATTTATTTTAATTACATTAAAGTTAGTGGGTGTTAGGGTTAGGGTTACGTTAGGGTTAGACTTAGGGTTAGAATTAGGGGTTAATAACTTTAGTATAGTGGCGGCGAAGCTGGGGGCAGAAGATTAGGGGTTAATAGGTGTAATGTAGGTGGCTGCGATGTCAGGGGCTGCAGATTAGGGGTTAATAAATATAATGTAGGTGGCGGCGATGTCTGGGGTGACAGATTAGGGGTTAATAAGTATAATGTAGGTGGCGGCGATGTCAGGGGTGGCAGATTAGGGGTTAATAAGTATAATGTAGGTGGCGGCGATGTCTGGGGTGGCAGATTAGGGGTTAAAAAGTATAATGTAGGTGTCGGCGATGTCAGGGGTGGCAGATTAGGGGTGTTTAGACTCAGGGTTTACGCTCCTTTATTGCAGGTGTTAGGATTTTTTTTAGCCAGCTCTCCCCATTGATGTCTATGGGGAAATTGTGCACAAGCACGTAAAACCAGATCAAAGTAGCGCTGCTATTGGAGTGCGGTATGGAGCTCAATTTTGCTCAACGCTGACATATTGCCTGTTAAAGCCGGGTTTTGCAAACCTGTAATAGCAGGTGAGCGGTGGAAATAACTTGCAAGCTAGCACCGAGCCGCTCTTACTGCAAAACTCATAATCTAGCCGTAAGTGTATTTTAAGATAAATTAAAGGGTTTTTTTATTCTTTTTTCTTTTTCTTTTTATTATTTTTGTGGGGGGAAACATTGGAGAGATACACTGCAGGCAGGGACATCTCTCTGAAATGAGGAACCCAAGTCAGACAACTCTTTGCCTCTCAAAGATCTAGATCTCTCAGTGATGGGGCACAGTATGGCAAACACCACCAATTAGCTCACTGATCAAGAAGATCTGAAGTTAGATCTTAAAGGGATATGAAACCCAAAAATTTTCTTTCATGATTTAGAAAGAGCATGTGATTTTAAACAAATTTCTAATGTACTTTTATTATTTAATTAGCTTCATTCTCTTGTTATTCTTTGCTGAAAAGCATATCTAGATATGCTCAGTAGCTGCTGATTGGTAGATGCACATAGATGCCTCGTGTGATTGGCTCACACATGTGCATTGCTATTTCTTTAACAAAGGATATCTAAATAATGAAGCAAATTAGATAATAGAATTCAATTGGAATGTTATTTAAAATTCTATTCTCTACCTGAATCATGAAAGAAAATGTTTGGGTTTAGTGTCCCTTCAAGGGGCCGAATTATTATGCACCGTATGGTGCCTAATGCATCTTATTTTAACCCATTCTTCTTTATTTGTTGCATTAATTTAAAAACCTTTCCCGCCTGGACTAAATTGTCTTCAGGACAGCCAAACGGCTAAGAGGTTCCATGCTGTCCTAACGGTGCTAAAGCCCAGCACAGTTAGGACGGCATGGAACGTCCTAATGGCGGGAAAGAGTTACAAAACAAATGCACATTTCTAGTTACTGCTCAACACCATTTATACTTTGAGAGCATTGAATTATATACATGACAAGTAATAACAAGAGCTCTGTGAACAACTGAAACAATTAACCCTTTTGCTGCCAGCAAAGTAATGTTGAGGCCACATTGGCAGGTTCATCTCTTTCAGAAAGCTCCTAGGTATTTTAGTAAGTTCATTAGTACTTGAGAACTACACAATGAGGCCCATTTATCAAGCTCCGTATGTAGCTTGTGGGCCCGTGTTTCTGGCGAGTCTTATGGAACAGCAGTCTAAAGACGGCTGCTCTATAACCCTGTCCGCCTGCTCTGATAAAGCGGACAGGAATCGCCACAATTCAACCCGATCGAGTACGATGGGGTTGATTAACACCTCCCTGCTGGCGGCCCATTGGCCGTGAATCTGCAGGGGGACGGCGTTGCACCAGCAGCTCTTGTGAGCTGCTGGTGCAATGCTGAATAAGGAGAGCGTATTGCTCTCCGCATTAAGCGTTGTCTGTCAGACCTGATCCGCACTGTCGGATCAGGTCCAACAGACATTTGATAATTCGGCCTCAATGACAGAATATTCAGGAGTATAAGCTCTTTATGGAGAGCTAAGGCTTTTTGCACATTTTACTGGAATTTATAACTCCATGGGACCAATAACAAGTAATTGTCTCTCATTAAGAAAAATACAATTTTCTGATAATTAATTACAGAGATAATTAGCAGGTCTAGCTTTCAATTTGATTCATCTCATTTATTGTGACATGCCCAGAGTATTTCATCCACTTATTCAAAAATTAGAGTTTAGAAATACAATTTGACAACAAATTTTACAGTTTTAGAACAAAGGTATGTTATGTAGGAAGAATGTAGCATATAATTAGGGAATCCTTAGAATTAAAGGGATAGAAAGGTAAATATTTAACTGTAAATAAATGTAAATAAATAAATGCATTTCAATTTGAAATAGAAGCATTTTTGCAATGTACTTCTATTAGCAAAAATGATTCTTGTAATAGTTATAACTATTTTTCTGCGGCACACACACATTTCCTGTGAGAGCCTGTGCACCAGTATTTAAACATTACAACTTCTGAGAGAGTCAGTGGTGGCTTAAATGACACCAATTCACAGAAGCAATACAGCTGTCTGAGCTTGAATACTTGTGCACAGGCTCTCACAGGATATGTGTGTATGCCACTGAAAAAACAGTAATAACTATTACAAGAGTCATTTTTGCTAATAGAAGTATATTGCAAAAATCCTTCTATTTCAAATTAAAATGCATTTATGCACAGTTCAATTTTGACTTTTTTTATCCATTTAAGCAAACCTATTTTCTAATGAAATAGCACAATAGTAGCTGTTAGTCATAAAGTACTATATACATTTATTTGGAATAAATGCAATTATTTTAGAAATGCCTTTCTGTGTAAAACATATATATACCTTCAGATAGGAATATTTTGATTATGTGGTATATAGGATTTTTTATTTCTTTTAATAATTCAGCTGGGTTTTTTTTGTGTGTCATACAATTAAAAAGATATATTTAGACATTTTCAATACAGCATCAATATTTATTATAATTTATTACTTCAAACAGTATGTTTCTAAACCAGCAATGACTTTGTCAGTACTTTTGTCTTATAACATCAATATTCTTATTTAAGCAGCAAATGTGTATTGACTGAGATAAAGGCATAAAACTGAAGGACATTCTGAATGTGTGTCTTCAACAATCTGTACAATAACACAAGAACATCATTACACTATACTAGCATTTGTGAAAGCCAAAAATATTGGATTTATTTAACTAACACATTATTCAATTGAAGGTTATTAATATATATATATATACCGGGGTTAGGTTCCAGGAGGAATGGTTGTAAATCAAAACCGTTGTAAATTGAAACCCAGTTTATAATGTAAGTCAATGGGAAGTGAGGGAGTTAGGAACCAGGCCCCTCTCAAAATTGTCATAAGTAACACCTAATACATTATTTTTAAAGCTTTGAAATGAAGACTTTAAATGCTAAACAGCATTATAAACCTAAAAATATAGATTGTATCATCATCAAACTAAGTTTAATGAACAAAAACGTTTGCTAACAGCACCTAATAAAATAATTACACAACAGACTGCATCATCATCAAACTAAGGCCTAGATTTGGAGTTCGGCGGTAAAAGGGCTGTTAACGCTCCGCGGGCTTTTTTCTGGCCGCACCATAAATTTAACTCTGGTATCGAGAGTTAAAACAAATGCTGCGTTAGGCTCCAAAAAAGGAGCGTAGAGCATTTTTACCGCAAAAGCAACTCTCGATACCAGAGTTGCTTACGGACGCGGCCGGCCTCAAAAACGTGCTCGTGCACGATTCTCCCATAGGAAACAATGGGACTGTTTGAGCTGAAAAAAAACCTAACACCTGCAAAAAAGCAGCGTTCAGCTCCTAACGCAGCCCCATTGATTCCTATGGGGAAACACTTCCTACGTCTGCACCTAACACCCTAACATGTACCCCGAGTCTAAACACCCCTAATCTTACACTTATTAACCCCTAATCTGCCGCCCCCGCTATCGCTGACCCCTGCATATTTTTTTTAACCCCTAATCTGCCGCTCCGTAAAACGCCGCCACCTACGTTATCCCTATGTACCCCTAATCTGCTGCCCTAACATCGCCGACCCCTATGTTATATTTATTAACCCCTAATCTGCCCCCCACAACGTCGCCGACACCTACCTACACTTATTAACCCCTAATCTGCCGAGCGGACCTGAGCGCTACTATAATAAAGTTATTAACCCCTAATCCGCCTCACTAACCCTATCATAAATAGTATTAACCCCTAATCTGCCCTCCCTAACATCGCCGACACCTACCTTCAATTATTAACCCCTAAACTTCCGATCGGAGCTCACCGCTATTCTAATAAATGGATTAACCCCTAAAGCTAAGTCTAACCCTAACACTAACACCCCCCTAAGTTAAATATAATTTACATCTAACGAAATTAATTAACTCTTATTAAATAACTTATTCCTATTTAAAGCTAAATACTTACCTGTAAAATAAATCCTAATATAGCTACAATATAAATTATAATTATATTATAGCTATTTTAGGATTAATATTTATTTTACAGGCAACTTTGTAATTATTTTAACCAGGTGCAATAGCTATTAAATAGTTATTAACTATTTAATAGTTACCTAGTTAAAATAATAACAAATTTACCTGTAAAATAAATCCTAACCTAAGTTATAATTAAACCTAACACTACCCTATCAATAAAATAATTAAATAAACTACCTACAATTACCTACAATTAACCTAACACTACACTATCAATAAATAAATTAAACACAATTGCTACAAATAAATACAATTAAATAAACTAGCTAAAGTACAAAAAATAAAAAAGAACTAAGTTACAGAAAATAAAAAAATATTTACAAACATAAGAAAAATATTACAACAATTTTAAACTAATTACACCTACTCTAAGCCCCCTAATAAAATAACAAAGCCCCCCAAAATAAAAAATTCCCTACCCTATTCTAAATTAAAAAAGTTACAAGCTCTTTTACCTTACCAGCCCTGAACAGGGCCCTTTGCGGGGCATGCCCCAAGAATTTCAGCTCTTTTGCCTGTAAAAGACTAAATACAATACCCCCCCCCCCCAACATTACAACCCACCACCCACATACCCCTAATCTAACCCAAACCCCCCTTAAATAAACCTAACACTAAGCCCCTGAAGATCTTCCTACCTTGTCTTCACCATCCAGGTATCACCGATCCGTCCTGGCTCCAAGATCTTCATCCAACCCAAGCGGGGGTTGGCGATCCATAATCCGGTCCAGAAGAGGCTCCAAAGTCTTCCTCCTATCCGGCAAGAAGAGGACATCCGGACCGGCAAACATCTTCTCCAAGCGGCATCTTCGATCTTCTTCCATCCGGTGCGGAGCGGGTCCATCTTGAAGCAGGCGACGCGGATCCATCCTCTTCTTCCGATGTCTCCCGACTAATGACGGTTCCTTTAAGGGACGTCATCCAAGATGGCGTCCCTCGAATTCCGATTGGCTGATAGGATTCTATCAGCCAATCGGAATTAAGGTAGGAATTTTCTGATTGGCTGATGGAATCAGCCAATCAGAATCAAGTTCAATCCGATTGGCCGATCCCATCAGCCAATCAGATTGAGCTCGCATTCTATTGGCTGATCGGAACAGCCAATAGAATGCTAGCTCAATCTGATTGGCTGATTGGATCAGCCAATCGGATTGAACTTGATTCTGATTGGCTGATTCCATCAGCCAATCAGAAAATTCCTACCTTAATTCCGATTGGCTGATAGAATCCTATCAGCCAATCGGAATTCGAGGGACGCCATCTTGGATGACGTCCCTTAAAGGAACCGTCATTAGTCGGGAGACATCGGAAGAAGAGGATGGATCCGCGTCGCCTGCTTCAAGATGGACCCGCTCCGCACCGGATGGAAGAAGATCGAAGATGCCGCTTGGAGAAGATGTTTGCCGGTCCGGATGTCCTCTTCTTGCCGGATAGGAGGAAGACTTTGGAGCCTCTTCTGGACCGGATTATGGATCGCCAACCCCCGCTTGGGTTGGATGAAGATCTTGGAGCCAGGACGGATCGGTGATACCTGGATGGTGAAGACAAGGTAGGAAGATCTTCAGGGGCTTAGTGTTAGGTTTATTTAAAGGGGGTTTGGGTTAGATTAGGGGTATGTGGGTGGTGGGTTGTAATGTTGGGGGGGGGGGTATTGTATTTATTCTTTTACAGGCAAAAGAGCTGAAATTCTTGGGGCATGCCCCGCAAAGGGCCCTGTTCAGGGCTGGTAAGGTAAAAGAGCTTGTAACTTTTTTAATTTAGAATAGGGTAGGGAATTTTTTATTTTGGGGGGCTTTGTTATTTTATTAGGGGGCTTAGAGTAGGTGTAATTAGTTTAAAATTGTTGTAATATTTTTCTTATGTTTGTAAATATTTTTTTATTTTCTGTAACTTAGTTCTTTTTTATTTTTTGTACTTTAGCTAGTTTATTTAATTGTATTTATTTGTAGCAATTGTGTTTAATTTATTTATTGATAGTGTAGTGTTAGGTTAATTGTAGGTAATTGTAGGTAGTTTATTTAATTATTTTATTGATAGGGTAGTGTTAGGTTTAATTATAACTTAGGTTAGGATTTATTTTACAGGTAAATTTGTTATTATTTTAACTAGGTAACTATTAAATAGTTCTTAACTATTTAATAGCTATTGTACCTGGTTAAAATAATTACAAAGTTGCCTGTAAAATAAATATTAATCCTAAAATAGCTATAATATAATTATAATTTATATTGTAGCTATATTAGGATTTATTTTACAGGTAAGTATTTAGCTTTAAATAGGAATAAGTTATTTAATAAGAGTTAATTAATTTCGTTAGATAAAAATTATATTTAACTTAGGGGGGTGTTAGTGTTAGGGTTAGACTTAGCTTTAGGGGTTAATCCATTTATTAGAATAGCGGTGAGCTCCGATCGGAAGTTTAGGGGTTAATAATTGAAGGTAGGTGTCGGCGATGTTAGGGAGGGCAGATTAGGGGTTAATACTATTTATGATCGGGTTAGTGAGGCGGATTAGGGGTTAATAACTTTATTATAGTAGCGCTCAGGTCCGCTCGGCAGATTAGGGGTTAATAAGTGTAGGCAGGTGTCGGCGACGTTGAGGGGGGCAGATTAGGGGTTAATAAATATAATATAGGGGTCGGCGGTGTTAGGGGCAGCAGATTAGGGGTACATAGGGATAACGTAGGTGGCGGCGATTTGCGGTCGGAAGATTAGGGGTTAATTATTGTAAGTAGCTGGCGGCGACGTTGTGGGGGGCAGGTTAGGGGTGAATAAATATAATACAGGGGTCGGCGGGGTTAGGGGCAGCAGATTAGGGGTACATAAGTATAACGTAGGTGGCGGTCGGCAGATTAGGGGTTAAAAATTTTAATCGAGTGGCGGCGGTGTGGGGGGAGCTCGGTTTAGGGGTACATAGGTAGTTTATGGGTGTTAGTGTACTTTAGGGTACAGTAGTTAAGAGCTTTATAAACCGGCGTTAGCCAGAAAGCTCTTAACTCCTGCTATTTTCAGGCGGCTGGAATCTTGTCGTTAGAGCTCTAACGCTCACTGCAGAAACGACTCTAAATACCAGCGTTAGAAAGATCCCATTGAAAAGATAGGCTACGCAAATGGCGTAGGGGGATCTGCGGTATGGAAAAGTCGCGGCTGAAAAGTGAGCGTTAGAACCTTTAATCACTGACTCCAAATACCAGCGGGCGCCCAAAACCAGCGTTAGGAGCCTCTAACGCTGGTTTTGACGGCTACCGCCGAACTCTAAATCTAGGCCTAAGTTTAATGAACAAAAACTTTTTTTTACTTGCATTTTTCTGCAATCAGTTCTCTGCATTGTTAGCATGTTGGATAATATTGGGTCTGCACCTATTCTATGCATTTCAATCTGCAGTGATTAATAAGCAGTTCGGCACCCTCACCTGAATCTGCTGGAGAGGAAGATAATAGGGAAGTGCCTGCTAAATTTTGCTCAATAGATCTGGTCTGATCTGTGTACACAGATCAATTTAAGGCAGTTAAGTTGCATAACTTTGCTGCAAAACAAGCAGACAGCTCCACCTACTGGTTATTTTAATTAGTGCATTGCTTTCCAAAAGCTTTTCAATAGCAGTCACATGACTGAAAAAAAGGTTGTTATTCTGAAACGGCGCAAATTGAACCGGCGTAAACCGAGGGCCACCTGTATATAGTATAGCTTCCATTTTAGTGAAAGTAACCTTCAGTTTGTTTTGTTTGCATAAATTCACAGGAACAGTAATCATAGCGCTGACTGTACACACTGCACACACCCAAAAGTGGTACATATGTAAATTACATATTTTACACACTTTTGCACTCAAGTACAACGTTATTTTTTACAGCTCGAGTGATAGTCTAGGTCAGTGTTTCTCAACTCCAGTCCTCAGGACCCTTAACAGGCCAGATATTCATTATGGGGCATATTTATCAATGTGCGCTGTCGGCATTTATCATTGTACCAGCAGTTCTTATGAACTGTTGGTGCAATGCCGCCCGCTGCAGATTTGCGGCCAATCTGCCGCTAGCAGGGGGTGTCAATCAATCCGATCATATTCGATCGGGTTGATTTCTGTCCACGGCCTCAGATCAGGCGGACAAGTAATGGAGCAGCAGTCTTTAGACCGTTGCTTCATAACTTCTGTTTCCGGCGAGCCTGAAGGTTTGCCGGAAACAAGGGGCATCACCTCCATACAGAGCTTGATAAATATGCCCCTATATCTTAACTAGAAAACAGGTGAAATAGCTGATCAGTAACCATGGCTACTAACCTGCTCTCACTCTTCAGATGATTATTTCATCTGCGCTCTAGTTAAGATATAATGAAACTCTGGCCTGTTAAGGGTCCTGCGGACTGGAATTGAGAAACACAGGTCTAGGGCATGCTAACATCTTTACATAATAGACTTCTTTGGGGGCACACAGTAAAATTGATATTGGATTTTGAGTTAGCACTGAGCTGATGGTGGCTAAACTGCGGGTGTGCAGTCGATGGTAGCAAATAGGGGAGTTGTTCATGTAGTTCTATGGTATATAATTAATTATTATTATTATTTATTATCAGGTATTTGTAGAGCGCCAACAGATTCTGCAGCGCTGTAAACATAGTCGGTGTAAAGAATAGCTTTTGTAGAGGTCAAGTTAGTAGAGGGCCCTGCCGAGAGTTTCACTGTTGTAGTCGGCTCTTATGAAGCGATCTGTAAACAGCTGGGCCCATAGGTTTACAATCTAAGGGGTTCAAGGGGAAAGCAATGGCGTTAGGAAAGGTTAGTGTTGGTTGTATGCATCCCTGAATAGTAAAGTTTTTAGGGAGTGCTTGAAGCTGTTAAAACTAGGGGAGAGTCTTATGGAGCGAGGCAGGGAGTTCCACAAGATGGGGGCCAGTCTGGAGAAGTCCTGTAAATGGGAATGTGAGGAAGCAACAAGAAAGGAGGAGAGGAGGAGATCCTGAGCTGATCGAAGGGGACGGGAGGGAGAGTATCTAGAGACAAGTTCTGAGATGTAGGGGGGAGCAGTGCAGTTGAGAGCTTTATATGTCAGGGTGAGGATTTTATGTTTAATCCTAGAGGCAAGTGGAAGCCAGTGAAGGGATTGGCAGAGAGGTGCAGCAGATGAAGAGCGATGAGTAAGGAAGATGAGCCTGGCAGAGGCATTCATAATGGATTGTAAAGGAGCTATGCAGCAGCTCGGTAGACCAGAGAGGACGGAATTGCAGTAGTCGAGGCAGGAAAGGATGAGAGAGTGGATTCAAATTTTGGTTGTATCTTGTGTAAGGAAATGTCTAATTTTAGCAATGTTTTTAAGGTGGAAGCGGCAGGCTTTAGCCAAGGACTGAATGTGAGGAGTGAAGGAAAGATCTGAGTCAAGTGTGACCCCAAGACATCAGGCGTGCGAGGTAGGGGTAATGATGGAATTATCAACAGTTATAGAAATTTTGGGGGTGGAGACATTGGAAGAAGGGGGAAAAATAAGGAGTTCAGTTTTGGAGAGATTTAGCTTAAGGTAGTGAGAGGACATCCAAGATGAGATGTGAGAAAGACAGTTAGTGTGATATGTGTGATAAATTTGTCTCACAAACTTTAGAGAAAAATAAAATAAAGGAAATGTAGCTCTATTCTTGAAAACAGCAAGTATATATAACTTAATATACTCGCATGCACAAGGTGAGCATTTACTTTTAGTAATTGAAATGAAAAGTATGGACTATACCTCTATGAGTGATAATAGTAATTCTTATGTGAGAAACTTATTAAGTTTCTAATAAATAAACAATGATTCGTTTATGATCAAAAGAAAAAATGAGAAAAATTCCTTTATATTCAGGATATGAAATGAGTTGATTAAGTTCAAATCTTAGTAAAGTAAAGTTCAAGTAATTTTCCTTTAGTTTCACGCACTCACACAAACACTCTAAAATATATACAATGATCCAACACACACGCAATATTGAGCAGTAAGGAGGAGGTTAATTCAGTGAGAATACAGCTCAGGTAAGTAATGACACTTAGCGTTATATTTGTAAACCTTAAACTTTGTATACAATACGATACCAATACCAGCGTGGTGATAAGACCAGATTTCCCCAGAAACGATGGTGAAGCGTGGAGAGCGGTATTAGCAGCAGAGTAATTACTAAACCGGAGAATATTAGAGAGCGGCGTCCGGTAGCAGCATGTGTGAGTGCGGCTTCAGCTGTGAGTGATAGAGTTCCGGAAGCGTAGGAATATGATAAGAAGTAATGGTCCAAAAAGGAATCAGGAAAGAAGTGCAGCAAACTTTGAGTTATAATCAGCCTTCAAAAATATAAAATACTTTAGACCTGAAAGGGAAAAATAAACTGCTTGAAATGAGCAGTAGCACAGGATGAGAGAATCCACTTTAATTTTCAGGCACTGAGTAATGGAGAAACACTTCCTTAAATAGGAGGAAGTGCTGATAGTCAGAAAGTCTTAAAGGGATATCACATCCCCCCCTTCTCAGGGAATCACCCCCGGGGATTCCAGACCAGGTTTAAGGGGGTAACGATGATGGAATGACTTCACCAGGCGAGGGGCATGAACTTCTGAATGAAGATGCCAGGAATCATCTTCTGGACCATAACCCTTCCATCTGATGAGATATTCCAATCTTTGTCGTCGAATCCTAGAATCCAATATAGATTCAACTTCAAATTCCTCTGGAAGATCCACTGAGATAGGAGGTGGAAGATCAACTGTCGTACGTGTCATTGAATCAAAAGGTTTTAGTAATGAAATATGAAAAGTGGGATGAAACTTGTAGTCCTTGGGTAAGGTGAGCTTGACCACATTGGGATTTATTACCTGTTCCACAGGGTATGGTCCCAGAAATTGGTTAGCCAATTTCTTGCTAGGGACCTGAAGTTTGAGGTTTTTAGTAGAGAGTAATACTAGGTCACCTATTTTATATTCAGGTCCAATTGAATGTTTCCGATCATAGTATTTCTTTTGGTATTCCTTAGCTTCAGCTAGATGTTTTTTCAATACTCTTAATCGATCTTGAAGCTTGGAAGAAAAATCTAAAGCTGAAGGGGAATTCACTGTTTTGTGGGACAAGGTTATAGTATTAGGATGGTACCCATAAGTTGCGAAGAAGGGGGATGTTTTGGTTGAGGAACAGAATGAATTATTATGAGTAAATTCAGCCATAGGAAGGTAAATTAGCCAGTCATCTTGTAAATGTGAAATATAAGAACGTAAAAAGTGTTCAATAGTCTGGTTGAGTCTTTCTGTCAACCCATTTGTCTGAGGATGAAAAGCAGTAGTGTAGCGATGATCAATTTTCAGTAATTTACACAAAGATCTCCAGAACGAAGAGGTGAATTGGGTACCCCTGTCAGTAATAATATTAGAGGGTAAACCATGTAGTCTTACAACCTGATCAAGAAATACTTTTGCTGTAGTCATGGCAGTTGGTAATCCCTTAAGTGGAATAAAATGAGCCAGTCTTGTTAAATGGTCGACTACTACCATGATAGTGTTATATTGTTGTGATGCAGGTAACTCCACTATAAAATCCATGGCAATAGTACTCCATGGTTTATCTGGAATGGGCAGAGGTCTAAGTAACCCTATGGGTTTTTTATGTTCAATTTTATTTCTAGCACAATTCTCACACCTAGAGACATAATCATAAATGTATTTATTCATCCCTGGCCACCAAAACTTACGACGGGTAAGTTCAATGGTTTTCTGTATCCCTGGGTGACCAGATATGGTGTCATCATGGGTATGTGTGAGAATGGAAGATCTTATTTTCTCAGGTATGTATAACTTTTCTTCATGATAAAAAAGACCTGTAGTAGGATCTTTGGAACAATTTTGTAATGGTATTGAATCATGTTTTAGAGCGCTGTAAATCTCTTCTTCTAAGGGTGTTAAAGTACCTATTATCTTTTCTGGAGGAATAGTGAAGTTAGGTTGTTCATGTGGAAGTAACTCATAAATACGTGAAAGTGCATCTGCCTTTGTGTTTTGACTCCCAGGTTTATAAGTTATTAGAAAGTTAAAGCGATCTAGAAAGAGTGACCACCTTGCTTGCCTTGCTGTTAAAGTCTTATTCTTTTTTAAGTATTCTAAATTTTTATGATCAGTATAAATTAGGAATGGAATTACTGATCCTTCTAGTAGGTGTCTCCATTGTTCTAGAGAACACTTAATAGCAAGGAGTTCTTTGTCTCCAACACTATAGTTAGTTTCAGCACAAGTCAACGTTCTTGAATAGAATGCAATGGGATGAACTTCACCTGTCTCCTTATTTTGTTGGGAAAGAACAGCCCCTATGCCTGTATTAGATGCATCAACTTCCAACAGGAACTGTTGATCAAATTTAGGCAGTGTTAGTATTGGAGCTGTTGTGAACATTTCCTTAAGACTATCAAAAGTCTTCTGGGCTTGTTCAGACCACTTAAAGTGCTGTTTTATGCTAGTTAATTGTGTTAATGGTTTTATCTCTGAGGAGAAGTTTTTTATAAATTTACGGTAATAATTTGCGAAACCAATAAATCGCTGTAATGCTTTTACTGTAGTGGGTTTAGGCCAGTCTTTAATTGCGGATACTTTTTCAGGATCCATTTCTATTTTATTTGGGGTAATTATATAACCCAAAAATTTTATTTTTGAGACATGAAAAACACATTTTTCTAGCTTTGCATATAACTTATGCTCCTTGAGTCGAGTAAGAACCCACCTAACATGTTTTTCATGTTCTATGGGAGATTTCGAATAAATCAGAATATCATCTAGATATATGATGACACAGATATACATTAGATCATGAAAAATCTCGTTGATAAAATGTTGGAAGGTTGCGGGAGCATTGCTCAAACCAAAGGGCATTACGTTATACTGGAAAAGACCATAGCGGGTTCTGAACGCGGTTTTCCATTCGTGCCCTTCCTTTATGCGAATAAGATTATAAGCGCCCTTTAGATCTAATTTCGAGTAGATCGTGGCCTCATTTAATCTTTCGAGTAACTCTGGTATGAGAGGTAAAGGATACCTATTTTTAATTGTTATTTCATTCAATGCCCTGTAGTCTATAATAGGTCTTATTGTCCCATCTTTGTTGCGTACTAGAAACAATCCTGCAGCAGCAGGGGATGTTGAGTGTGAGATGAACCCTTTTCGCAAGTTTTCATCTAAATATGATCTTAGATATACCAATTCTTCTTGCGAAAGGGGGTAAATCTTACCATGTGGTATCTGAGATCCCGGTATTAAATCAATGGGACAGTCAAATTCCCTATGTGGTGGGAGGTTTTCTGCCTCCTTGAGGTCAAATACCTCTGCCAGGTCCTGATAAATTTGTGGTAGCTCATGTTCTATAGTAGAGATTACCTGATAGGGAAAACAAGTCTTTGTACAATAATCAGAGTCAAATTTTATTTGTTGTGATGACCAGTCAATATGAGGATTATGTATTTGTAACCAGTTAAATCCTAAGATAATAATATGCATATAGATAGGTATGAGGTCAAAAGTAATATATTCAGAATGTCCTTGGTCAGTTGTTATGAGTAAAGGGATTGTCTGATGAGTAATGGGGCCCTGTTGTATAATAGAACCATCAATAAGTTTAACTGAAACAGGATGTGTCTTGACAACAGTTGGAATTTTATTGAGCTTAACATATGCTATGTCTATATAGTTTCCTGACGCCCCAGAATCAATCAAAGCGTTAGAGCGCACGTTTTTCTGATCCCACTGTAAAGAAAAAGTGAGAGTGAGATGTGGGTTTTGAGAAATGTGAAAAATATTGTTTTTGAAACTACCCTTACCCTTTTTCTGTCTCAATAGAGATGGACAATTTGTGACGGAGTGGTCTTTTTGTCCACAATAAAGACAGAGATTTTCTAATCTACGTCTAATTTTTTCCTCTGGGGTTAGAGGACCCCTTATAGTTCCAATTTCCATAGGAACCTGGTTTGAAACAGCTTTTTCCATGGTTGTAAAACAGGGATATGAACGTCTGGGCACAACTTCATAGGAAGCTTTTTCAGCCTTTCTTTCACGTAACCTTCGGTCCAAGGTGGTACTTAATTTCATCAAGCCATTCAGTGTGTCAGGCATCTCTAATCGTGACAATTCATCTTTAAGGGATTCAGAGAGACCCAATCTGAATTGATTCTTTAAACAGATCTCGTTCCATTGAGAGTCATCTATCCACATTTGAAATTCAGTAATATATTCTTCAATGTTTCTTTTCCCTTGTTTCATAGATCTTAATTTATTTTCAGCTGTTATTTGAGTGTGGGAATCCTCATACAAGGCAGTCATAGCTAAAAAAAATTCTTCAAGCGAATCCAATATTGAATGTTCACTTTCAAAAAATCTATTGGCCCAGGAGCGTGGCTCCCCCTGTAGGAAGGAAATAGTGGTACAGACCTTTATCCTTTCACTATGATATGTTTTAGGTCTAAGTGAGAAAAGAAGTTTACATGCACTTTTAAAATCCCTGAATTCGCTGCGTTTGCCAGAAAATGGTTGTGGGTATTGTATGTGAGGTTCAGCAATTCCTGCTTCTTTCCCTGACATACAATCTTTTATTATGGTTTTGAGAGCTTTATTTTCAGTTTGTACCTCTGTTAATGCTCTAGCAAGATATTCTAATTTCTGATGAATATTAGAAAATTCATTTTTAATTTCATTAGGATCCATATTCCAAAAAATAAAAAAAAACTTTCTTTTTAAGGCCTGAAAATTCTGTGATATGTGTGATAAATTTGTCTCACAAACTTTAGAGAAAAATAAAATAAAGGAAATGTAGCTCTATTCTTGAAAACAGCAAGTATATATAACTTAATATACTCGCATGCACAAGGTGAGCATTTACTTTTAGTAATTGAAATGAAAAGTATGGACTATACCTCTATGAGTGATAATAGTAATTCTTATGTGAGAAACTTATTAAGTTTCTAATAAATAAACAATGATTCGTTTATGATCAAAAGAAAAAATGAGAAAAATTCCTTTATATTCAGGATATGAAATGAGTTGATTAAGTTCAAATCTTAGTAAAGTAAAGTTCAAGTAATTTTCCTTTAGTTTCACGCACTCACACAAACACTCTAAAATATATACAATGATCCAACACACACGCAATATTGAGCAGTAAGGAGGAGGTTAATTCAGTGAGAATACAGCTCAGGTAAGTAATGACACTTAGCGTTATATTTGTAAACCTTAAACTTTGTATACAATACGATACCAATACCAGCGTGGTGATAAGACCAGATTTCCCCAGAAACGATGGTGAAGCGTGGAGAGCGGTATTAGCAGCAGAGTAATTACTAAACCGGAGAATATTAGAGAGCGGCGTCCGGTAGCAGCATGTGTGAGTGCGGCTTCAGCTGTGAGTGATAGAGTTCCGGAAGCGTAGGAATATGATAAGAAGTAATGGTCCAAAAAGGAATCAGGAAAGAAGTGCAGCAAACTTTGAGTTATAATCAGCCTTCAAAAATATAAAATACTTTAGACCTGAAAGGGAAAAATAAACTGCTTGAAATGAGCAGTAGCACAGGATGAGAGAATCCACTTTAATTTTCAGGCACTGAGTAATGGAGAAACACTTCCTTAAATAGGAGGAAGTGCTGATAGTCAGAAAGTCTTAAAGGGATATCACAGTTAGTGACACGGGTTAGTAAGGAAGGAGGTAGGTCTGGTGCAGAGAGGTATTGAAACCCATGGGACTTTATTAAGGAACCTAGTGATGACGTGTAGATTGAAAAGAGAAGGGGACCAAGGACAGAGCCTTGAGGTACCCCAACAGAAAGTGGTAACGGGGCAGAGGATGCTCCAGAGAAGGCTACACTAAATGTACAGTTAGTCAGATAGGAAGAGAACCAAGCGAGAGCTGTGTCGCAGATGCTGAAGGATTGGAGGGTTTGGAGCAGAAGAGGGTGGTCAACAGTGTCAAAGGCTGCAGACAGGTCAAGGAGGATAAGCAGAGAGAAGTGGCCTTTGGATTTTGCTGTAGGTAGGTCATTGGTAACCTTGACAATTGCTGTCTCTGTAGAGTGATGGGAATGAAATCCAGATTGCAGTGGGTCAAGAAGAGAGTTTAGTGTAAGGAAATGGGATAGACGTGCGTAAACTAGCTTTTCGAGGAGCTTTGAGGCAAGAGGGAGTAGGGAAATAGGGCGGTAATTGGAAGGGGAGGTTGGATCAAGGGAAGGTTTTTTGAGGAAAGGTGTGACCAGTGCATGTTTTAGAGATGAGGGAAATATACCAGTGCTGAGGGAGAGGTTGAAAATGTGTGTGAGTATGGGGGTGAGGGTAGAAGAGAGGGAGGGGAGTAGCTGTGAGGGGATGGGGTCGAGGGGACAGGTAGTGAGGTGGGAGGACAGTATAAGGGCAGACACTTCATCCTCATTAACAGGGGCAAAAGAGCTGCATTTTTGGATATTTGGGTTTTGGGTGATCGTGAACTTTTGAGGGGGTGGGAGATTGGAAGTATGTTGAGAGCTGATTTAGCTTTTGATGGATTCAATTTTGTTTTTGAAGTGGCTTGCAAAATCTTGAGCTGAGAGAGAGGTTGTGTTAGGAGGTGGGGTGGGCAGAGAACAGATTTTTACGGTTAGAGGAAAGAGTAGAGATGAGATTAGAAAAATATTGTTGCTTATAAAGATTAAGGGCAGAATAGTAGGAGTTCAGGATAAACTTGTAGTGAAGAAAGTCAGCTGAACTCCGAGATTTCCTCCAATGTCGCTCAACAGTACAGGAGCATCTGCATAGGTATCGTGTCAGAGGAGTATGCCAGGGCTGAGGATGAGAGTGTGGTTTTTGAGCTAAGGTTGGAGGGGCCAGAGTGTCAATGACCGATGTAAGGGTGGAATTATACTGGCAGATAGATTGGTTAGGGCAGGGAAAGGAGGTGATGGATGAGAGGAGAGGTTTGAGAGAGCTAGCGAACTGATGCAGATCTAGTGACTTAGTGCTTCTGTGAAGTTTGGTGTGAGGGGTAGAGGGAGGGGGAGTTGTAGGTAGGGAAGTGATGTTGCAAGTTAGGAGATGATGGTCAGAGAGAGGAAAAGGGGAGTTTGTTATATTTGAAAGAGTGCATCGATAGGTGAAAATCAGATCAAGGGAATGACCATCTTTGTGAGTGGGAGAGTCAGTCCATTGTGACAGGCCGAAAGAGGAAGTCAGTTGAAGAAGTTGTATTGCAGAGAAGGCATTGGGATTGTCAAGAGGGATGTTAAAGTCGCCAAGAATGAGGGCAGGGGTGTCTGAGGAAAGGAAATAAGGAAGCCAGGCAGGAAAGTGATCTAAAAATTGAGTTGGGGAGCCAGGGGGGCAGTATATGACTGCAACATGTATAGAGAGGGGAGAGAATAACCGAATCATGTGTGCTTCAAATGAATAAAATTTGAGTGAAGAGAAGGGCTGTATTTGTTGGAAGGTGCAACGAGAGGAAAGTAAAATACCGACGCCACCTCCTTGTCTATTGCCAGACCTAGGAGTGTGGCTGAAATGGAGACCCCCATGTGACAGTGCAGCAGTGGATGCTGTGTCTGAAGCAGAGAGACAGGTTTCTGTAAGAGCCAGAAGGTTAAGAGAGTGGGAGATAAAGCGATCATAGAAGTGAGCTTGTTGCAAACAGAGCGAGAGTTCCAGAGTGCACAAGTGAAGGGGGAGGGGTTTTTAGATGTAAGAGGAATGCGATTAAGGTTACCAGAGTTTAGTTTATGAAGTCTAATGAAAGGCACACAAGGATGCGAAAGGCTAGGAGGTTGTGAGGGACCAGGATTAGTGGAGATGTCGCCAGCAGCTAGTATGAGAAAGAGGGAGAGTGACATGAGATGAGAAGCAGATTTGCAGTAATGAGACTGTTGTTTGGCTGAAGTGCAGTGGAGAGAGAGAGTGTTTAGAAATAGGTAAAGTTCATGAGTACAAAAGTAAGGTGAGTATAAGAGAGATGGGCTAATGAAAAGTGCAGCTGGAGAGGGAGAAGGAGTAAGTGAGTAATGTAGTTTGTTATAGAGACAAGAGGTAGCAATAAGGAGTATGAAGATATTGAGCATGATTATGAAAGTGGGAACCAAGTAAACACATAAGACACAGTGTTACAGCAGCACTTGCAAAAGGATACAATGAGATACATAAAACACAGTATTACAAGAGTACTTGCCTTATGTCTTGCCCCTTGCCCAATCCTTGTTGAATTCTTGTATAATTCTTAAAAATTAGTGCCTCACTTATAAAATGTTCACCTTGAAAATGTGAACATATGCTATTGTTAAAAAGTACACAGCCCTGTAAGCAGTGCACCCCCTGTGCAGTGCACATCCCCAAACTAGTATGAAATATATATAGGTAGGGCAGTCAGCTGAGTCCACTAAATTTAGTTAATTGCTAATCAAAGACAGTTGGTAAGGCCAATTATAATGTTAGAATCTGGTCAGGGTGAGATGAGTTAAGTAAACAGACAATAAAATTTGGAGGGGGTTAAAACTGTGACATAAGACAACTATACATTTTAGAGTTATAGCAAGTATTGATAAGGATTGAGCATCACATGGCAATTAACTAGACATTAGAATTGAGACATTGGGAAAAATCATTACAAAAAATGCAGGACTTCATTTTAACAGCCTAAATTCATGTACTCAATATACATATACACAGAGAGACTTGGTGTAAAATGACAGAAAAGCAGGGAATAGCAGGATTTCAATGCTGGGCCTTAATTCACATACCAAAAGAGAGACTTGGTGTAAAATGACAGAAAAGCAGGGAATAGCAGGATTTCAATGCAGGGCCTTAATTCACGTACCAAAAGAGAGACTTGGTGTAAAATGACAGAAAAGCAGGGAATAGCAGGATTTCAATGCAGGACATTAATTCACATACCTGAAAGCAGAAGAGACAGTAGGTTAACTCAGCATTCCTTAGCAGATGTCAGTAGGCAGTTTGTTAGTTTGTAACCAGCAGTGTGGAGAGTATTGAGTGTAATTCTTGTATAATTCTTAAAAATTAGTGCCTCACTTATAAAATGTTCACTTTGAAAATGTGAACATATGCTATTGTTAAAAAGTACACAGCCCTGTAAGCAGTGCACCCCCTGTGCAGTGCACATCCCCAAGCTAGTCATTATTTATAATGGTTTACTTCAGGGGGCATATTTATTAAAGTGCGAGCAGACACGCTGTCAGCATTTATCATTGCACAAGCAGTTCACCATTATTTCCACCTGGATGGAATCTCACCACCTAAAAATAAATACGTCCAAGACTGAACTACTTCTAATTCCCCCCTCTAGCCCCACTCCAGTCTCTAATTTTTCTATCACTGTTGGCGGCACCACTATCTCCCCATCACCCCAAGTCCGCTGCCTCGGAGTCACGCTTGACTCAAATCTGTCCTTCATTCCCCACATCCAACTGCTCTCTTCATCCTGGCGCAACCACCTACGCAATATCTCCAAAATTTGTCAGTTTCTGAGTGCTGAAACTACCAAACAGCTCATCCACTCCCTGGTAATTTCCTGACTTGACTACTGTAACAACTTACTAACTGGCCTCCCTCTCTCCCGCCTCTCTCCCCTCCAATCCATCCTAAATGCATCTGCCAGGCTAATCCACCTCTCTCAATGCTTTGTTTCTGCTGCACCTGTCTGTGAGTCCCTTCACTGGCTCCCCATTCACAACAGAGTTAAATTAAAAAAAAAATCACAGGAAGGTAATTACAGGGACAGTAACTTTTTAATAATTTAAGCATATTTAAGAGAGTGTACACTTATATGGCTAATATTTGATTACATAATACAATTTTAACATTAAAGTTAAGTTTCAAAATTAGAAGTAGGTTCATTATACATCCATTTTATTTTGCAACAGTTCCTTAAGGGACAGAAGTCAAGGGCTAACTGTATTACTTCTAAAAATGTGTTCACAAAAATTCAGAGAAAGAAAAAATATGAGTCCAATTAAGAGTAATATTTATTTTAACCACTGATGAACGTGTTGTGCCATATATATGGGTTGATAACAATTCTTCGGAAGAGCTTATCAAATTATTTAAATAAATACATGTTAAATATTTAAAAAAAAATGTATGAATATGAATTGCTTGTTGTTTAACGTGCAATATATAAGGGAGGTCGATGATTAAGTAGTTTCTGACAAAACATGCCTGACACCTATGAATTGTGAATAACCTTGCTCTCTGGGTTGTGTTGTATTTTACAAAAGTATTTTTTTCTATAAAGCTTATTCTATTTTTCAATTTGACACTCCTATTACTTCTTTATGGGGGGGGGGGAGGAAGTTAAGTATAATGCAGAGGTAGCTGATTTTATTGATGTGATGAGTTGGCGGACTGGCTTCTTCCTGCACCTTTAACCCCAACCCCTGTGATTACAATATATAGTTTTATTGAGCTCATGTTGTGCTTATACCCCTTGATCACTCCTGTTATGCATGAGGTAATTATGTGCCCTTTAAAAGAAAGTCAGAACTGCATCTGCAATGTATAATGAGAAATATTATTTGCAAACATGATTAATTTATAATTTCAGTGAATTCTACAGCTTTAACTTTTTCTGAGACATGGGGGCATATGTATCAAGCTCCAGATGGAGCTTGATGCCCCGTGTTTCTGGCAAGCCTGCAGGCTCCACAAAGACTGCTGCTCCATAACCTGTCCGCCTGCTCTGAGCAGGCGGACAGACATCGCCGGAAATCAACCCGATCGTACTAGATTGACACCCCCTGCTGGCGGCCGATTGGCCGCGAGTCTGCAGGGGGCGGCGTTGCACCAGCAGCTCTTGTGAGCTGCTGGTGCAATGCTGAATACGCCAAGCGTATTGCTCGCCGTATTCAGCAAAGTCTGGCGGACCTGATCCACACTGTCGGATCAGGTCCGCCAGACTTTAATAACTAGAGGCCATAGCGCAAATACATAGACAAAGACAAACCTTTTGAGAAGGCACAAGTGTCTACTGTGAAAGGTCATTTTAAAGACTATTAAAAGTCTTTAAAATTAATACATATATGAAATGTACATGTACATTTTTTAACATTTGCAGATGTTGTGAAAAGGGATGAGATCCTGGACCTTTAAGTGAGCCTAAAAAACCTGGTGCGTGTACAGAAACTGAACCAAGTATCACAGGTATACTGAGAACATGAACCACTTAAGGAAATGTGTGCATAATAATTTCAAGTAGGCAAATTTAGTTATGTACTGATACAGTGCAATCCTCCAGGGCACTTATTAAAAAAGGATGTTTATGGATGACTTGCAGTAGATTTGTTCCTTTTAGATAATGTAAATCATGACGTATTTATGTAGAATTATGTTTGTTTTTTTTGTTTTAATTTTTTTTTTGTCATATTTAAAGCACATTAGTAAAAGGACAATTAGGCCTGCTCTCTTTTGAATTACTTCATTATTTGTTTGGGTGTTTCTAGGGAAAAAAGAACTATGTCAAGCACCACATTTTAATTTTAAAAAGAGGCCTGTTATTTGTGTTTTCTCTTGTGATAGCAGTACATGTGAGTCACTGGGCAGTGCAGGGCTAAATTTACATTCTGTCATGATACTAATTTTACAAAGAACATTTAGCTTTTAGTTGTCCAAAAGTTTCCAAAGTGTATCCACATTTGATTGATATGTCTTATTCAGTAATATGATCAAGGGAAGATGATCTCAATGAATATCTTTCCACCAAAGGCTGACCTTAATTGAAAGTAAGACATGTACATGTAAAAATTAATGTATGACTAAATCTTCCAATACAAAGCACCAAGTCCCTAAAATACTGGGCTCAATTACTCTATCCAAATGTCTGCATCTGTCATGTCACTAACAAAGTAGCATGCATGGGAAATACATAAATAGAGTATTCTTACCCTCTGAAGGTCTTTGGTTCCATGAAGATTAAGTCAACACTTTTCGGGTTTGCCAGTGTCCTATGTTTGGAGGTTCCCTGTGAAGATCCCGCCCCTTTTGCTGCTTACCCTTCCACCGGCCTACTGTGCTGTCAGTGATTGAGTGGAGTGTTGAAATACTTCTTATGCCTTGTCATGTGCAGACTTCTTTTGTCAGTGCATGGGGCCTTCAAAATACCTGCGCTGCTGTGCTGCCACAGACGTGACAAGGAACATCGCATGGCTGTGTGCTTATTGAAGTAGAGAACATAAGTGACATTTCAAAAATAAAAATTAACCTTAGTTGACACATATTTAGTACATGAATATGTCTAAGTGCATTTAAAAGGGACCTTTAATCCTGTACTGTCCATTGTAAATGTATGTGTGTGTGCTGTGCATAAGTACTTAACACTGATCCACCCATGATGCCCCTTTGTGGCCTCCAACTGTGGCCACACAGACGAGTGCCTGAGGATAAGGTATCATGAGTGGATCCAGGATACTCCGCAAACACGTTCATAATGTGCATTTTGCCATTCCACTCACACTCAAACTGGACATTGATGGAATGAAAGTGTTGGCTGATGTAATATGCCTTTTGCTGGTTCCACAGTGGCCGCAGAGCAATATGGGTTCATTGTATTGTCCCCCACACATTAGTTACACCCCCCATATTCTATTAGTCAGGCATAGCGTCATCTGTGTGAGGGAATCCCATGAAAGGATGTCACTTGTTGAGGAAGGCATTAATAAAGTTCTGATTACGACAGTGAAAGTGCCTTGATTCATCCACTATGACATGGTATAAACTCATAATGTGATGCATATAGATGCTCTACATGTCATAAACCTCAGCATCAGTGAGTACATGCACCATGCACGTGTAGGCAAGATGGTTGGCATGTATGATTGTGTTGAGACAAAGTTGTCCAAGAGCAAGTGAACAAGCAAACTAAGGATCCATATTTGCATAGCAAAATATTGAAGCCAATTAGTCAATCAAAAGAGCACTGCTACACAATGGTGATCAAAAAAAGGCAAGAACGGCCTGCTAGGCCAAGTTTGTCTATTGGGACATATTGGCTGTGATGTTTGTTTAATTCCTACTGTACTAGACCTATGTGAGCAAGTAAGGATTCTTGACCATATGCGGCTGAAATGTATTAAAAACATAGGCCTAGATTTAGAGTTCGGCGGTAGCCGTCAAAACCAGCGTTAGAGGCTCCTAACGCTGGTTTTGGGCGCCCGCTGGTATTTGGAGTCAGTGATTAAAGGGTCTAACGCTCACTTTACAGCCGCGACTTTTCCATACCGCAGATCCCCCTACGCCATTTGCGTAGCCTATCTTTTCAATGGGATCTTCCTAACGCCGGTATTTAGAGTCGTTTCTGCAGTGAGCGTTAGAGCTCTAACGACAAGATTCCAGCCGCCTGAAAATAGCAGGAGTTAAGAGCTTTCTGGCTAACGCCGGTTTATAAAGCTCTTAACTACTGTACCCTAAAGTACACTAACACCCATAAACTACCTATGTACCCCTAAACCGAGGTCCCCCCACATCGCCGCCACTCGATTAAAATTTTTAACCCCTAATCTGCCGACCGCCACCTACGTTATACTTATGTACCCCTAATCTGCTGCCCCTAACACCGCCGACCCCTGTATTATATCTATTAACCCCTAACTTGCCCCCCACAACGTCGCCGCAAGCTACTTAAAATAATTAACCCCTAATCTTCCGACCGCAAATCGCCGCCACCTACGTTATCCCTATGTACCCCTAATCTGCTACCCCTAACATCGCCGACCCCTATGTTATATTTATTAACCCCTAATCTGCCCCCCACAACGTCGCCGACACCTACCTACACTTATTAACCCCTAATCTGCCGAGCGGACCTGAGCGCTACTATAATAAAGTTATTAACCCCTAATCCGCCTCACTAACCCTATCATAAATAGTATTAACCCCTAATCTGCCCTCCCTAACATCGCCGACACCTACCTTCAATTATTAACCCCTAATCTGCCGACCGGAGCTCACCGCTATTCTAATAAATGTATTAACCCCTAAAGCTAAGTCTAACCCTAACACTAACACCCCCCTAAGTTAAATATAATTTTTATCTAACGAAATAAATTAACTCTTATTAAATAAATAATTCCTATTTAAAGCTAAATACTTACCTGTAAAATACATCCTAATATAGCTACAATATAAATTATAATTATATTATAGCTATTTTAGGATTAATATTTATTTTACAGGCAACTTTGTAATTATTTTAACCAGGTACAATAGCTATTAAATAGTTAAGAACTATTTAATAGTTACCTAGTTAAAATAATAACAAATTTACCTGTAAAATAAATCCTAACCTAAGATATAATTAAACCTAACACTACCCTATCAATAAAATAATTAAATAAACTACCTACAATTACCTACAATTAACCTAACACTACACTATCAATAAATTAATTAAACACAATTGCTACAAATAAATAAAATTAAATAAACTATCTAAAGTACAAAAAATAAAAAAGAACTAAGTTACAGAAAATAATAAAATATTTACAAACATAAGAAAAATATTACAACAATTTTAAACTAATTACACCTACTCTAAGCCCCCTAATAAAATAACAAAGCCCCCCAAAATAAAAAATTCCCTACCCTATTCTAAAATACAAATATTACAAGCTCTTTTACCTTACCAGCCCTGAACAGGGCCCTTTGCGGGGCATGCCCCAAGAATTTCAGCTCTTTTGCCTGTAAAAAAAAACATACAATACCCCCCCCCCAACATTACAACCCACCACCCACATACCCCTAATCTAACCCAAACCCCCCTTAAATAAACCTAACACTACCCCCCTGATGATCTTCCTACCTTGTCTTCACCATGCCAGGTTCACCGATCCGTCCTGGCTCCAAGATCTTCATCCAACCCAAGCGGGGGCTAGACATCCACTGAAGAAGTCCAGAAGAGGGTCCAAAGTCTTCCTCCTATCCGGCAAGAAGAGGACATCCGGACCGGCAAACATCTTCTCCAAGCGGCATCTTCTATCTTCTTCCATCCGATGACGACCGGCTCCATCTTGAAGACCTCCAGCGCGGATCCATCCTCTTCTTCCGACGACTAGACGACGAATGACGGTTCCTTTAAGGGACGTCATCCAAGATGGCGTCCCTCGAATTCCGATTGGCTGATAGGATTCTATCAGCCAATCGGAATTAAGGTAGGAATTTTCTGATTGGCTGATGGAATCAGCCAATCAGAATATAGTTCAATCCGATTGGCTGATCCAATCAGCCAATCAGATTGAGCTCGCATTCTATTGGCTGATCGGAACAGCCAATAGAATGCGAGCTCAATCTGATTGGCTGATTGGATCAGCCAATCGGATTGAACTATATTCTGATTGGCTGATGGTTTTTTTTCAGCTCAAACTGCCCCATTGTTTCCTATGGGAGAATCGTGCACGAGCACGTTTTTGATGCCGGCCGCGTCCGTAAGCAACTCTGGTATCGAGAGTTGCATTTGCGGTAAATATGCTCTACGCTCCTTTTTTGGAGCCTAACGCAGCATTTGTTTGAACTCTCGATACCAGAGTTAAATTTATGGTGCGGCCAGAAAAAAACCCGCGGAGCGTTAACAGCCCTTTTACCGCCGAACTCCAAATCTAGGCCATAGAATCCAAATTATTTAACCAGAGGTGAGAGCTGTGGTTAAAAAGTCTCAACATTTTCTCGATAGCACGGCCATGAGCATATTACCCAGTAACTTGTAATACAAGTGCAGAATATAATTTTTTGTGGCCTATTGAAACAATTTAAAAAATTTGTAAAACTTAGTTTGCGATAATCTAGCCGCTGCTGAACACGTAACACAGGAGCCAGAACCATGACTGCGAGCTTGCAAATGTATGAGTAAACCTTGCACAGCTGATAGTGCACCTCTTGTAATCTAGCCCATATTATAACAAGAGGCAGGAGGGGAGCCACTACACTACAGAAAATGTAAAAAAATAAATAATAATTATAAAAAAAAGTGTTTTATAGGTACTGGCAGACCTAAGATGACAGTCACTAGTTAGAGGGGGGAGGGTTAGAGAGCTGTTTGGGAGGGATCAGGGATGTCGGAGGGTAAGTTGGATCCTACACTGTAGCAAATAGGCAAAAAATAAAAATATAAATACATTAAAAAAAATTGCTTTAAATTTTTAGGGACTAGATTACAAGTGAAGCGCTTATTTATTGCGTGCATGTAAACGGGCCAATTCGACCATTTTGGGGAGTGCGATAAATAATGAGCCATTGCAAGTGACTGGTTATTGCTAAAGCAAGCTCTCAGTAGCAATTAGCCCTCTGAAAACTAACAGACATCTGGTTGATTTTCAGAATATTCCCCAATTGCCCCAAAAATAAAGCATATTGTAGGATTTATTAAAAAAATAAATGTACAAGGTATTGTTCAGGGGGTGGGAAGTTTCAGGTGGGAGGGTAATCTCTACACTAAAGCTAAAATTAACCTTACAGGCTACCTGATTAACCCCTTCACTGCTGGAAATTATAGAAGTGTGGTGCACAGCTGCAATTAGCAGGCTTCTAATTACCAAAAAGCAATGACAAAGCCGTATATGTCTGCTAATTCTGAACAAAGGGGATCCCAGAGATGCTTTTACAATCATTTGTGCCATAATTGCAGAATTGGTATGTAAATAATTTCAGTGAGAAACCCAAAGTTTCTGAAAAAGTTAACACATTTTTTATATATACTCACATTTGGATTGGAAATGGTATAATTAAATATATAAAAATGGGCCTAGATCAATACCTTGGGCTGTCTACCTAAAAATATATATAGAGGGCCCAATTCGATATGCAGCGTCGCCCGCAAAAGCCAGCAACGCCAAATTTTGCGCTGGTTTGGTATCCTATATACGGCGTAACCTAGAAGTTACGCTCGTATATTTCTGCCTTCGGCCATGGTTTTTTGGCCCATAGACAGGTATACCTAACCCGCGCAGTTTGATATCCATTATACAGCGTAAGGACTTACGTGGCGAAAATGGAGAAATCTTACTCCATTTTCACCTCGCCACAAAATGCAGGCGTAGTAAGCCTTACACTGAGTATTGGAGCCCTGTAACTCCCTAAACTACCTGCAAAATAAAACATAACACCTAACGCATGCGAAATGTCTATCTACCTTTTAACCGCAATCCCCCACCGCAATCCCTAATAAAGTGCTTAACCCCTAAACCGACGCTCTCGGACCCCGCTGCCACCAACATTAAAATGATAACCCCCTAATGTGAGCCCCCTACACCGCCGCCACCTATATTATTTATCTAACCCCCTAATGTGAGCCCCCTACACCTCCCAAACATAGCCCGACACGTATACCCCTCTATCAGCAATCCCGCCTCTCACTCCTAACAATAAATGTATTAATCCCTAAACCGCCGCTCCCGGACCCCGCCGCCACCTATATTATATATCTAACCCCCTAATGTGAGCCGTCTACACCGCCACCACCTATAATACATATCTAACCCCCTAATGTGAGCCCTCTACACCGCCGCCACCTATATTACATATCTAACCCCCTAATGTGAGCCCTCTACACCGCCGCCACATCTATTAAAATTATTAACCCCTAATTTAATCCCCCTACACCGCCGTCACTTCTATTACAATTATTAACCCCTAATGTAAGCCCCCTACACTGCCGCCATCTCTATTACAATTATTAACCCCTAATGTAATCCCCCTACACCGCCGCCACCTCTATTACAATTATTAACCCCTAATGTAATCCCCCTACACCGTCTATTACAATTATTAAAAATGGCGTCCCTTGAATTCCTATTGGCTGATTTGAGCCTTCAAATCAGCCAATCGGATGAGAGCTACTTTAATTCTATTGGCTGATTTGAATAGCCAATAGAATAAGAGCTACTGTAATTCTATTGGCTGATTAGAATAGCCAATAGAATTACAGTAGTTCTTATTCTATTGGCTATTCAAATCAGCCAATAGAATTAAAGTAGCTCTCATCCGATTGGCTGATTTGAATTTGAAGGCTCAAATCATCCAATAGGAATTCAAGGGACACCTATTTTAATCGCGTACCTTGAATTCCTATTCAGTGTACGGCGGCGATCGTATGAAGAGGATCCTCCATGCTCCATGGCTCCGGTCTTCAGTTCCAGCGTCGCCGATCTTCAGTTCCTGCAACGCCGGTCTTCAGTTCGAGAGAGGACGGTCTTCAGCTCCACGGTCATCGGTCTTCAACTTCTCCGCTCCGCGCTGGCTGGTTACTGGAAGAAGAGGTCGCCGCCTGGAAGAAGACTTTTCCACCTGGAACAGGAACTTCTCCACCGGTCTTCAGGACAGGTAAGGTCCACTTGGCGGTTACACTTAGGTTTTTTTAAGGGGGGATAGGGTGGGTTTTAGAGTAGGGGTGTGTGGGTGGTGGGTTGTAATGGGGGGTTGTTGGTTGTTCTTTTTTCACAGGTAAAAGAGCTGATTACTTTGGGGAAATGCCCCACAAAAGGCCCTTTTAAGGGCTGGTAATAGAGCTGATTACTTTTTGTAATTTAGTTTAGGGTAGGGACATTTTTTTATTTTGGGTGGCTTTGTTATTTTATTAGGGGACTTAGATTAGGTGTAATTAGCGTAAAATTCTTGTAATCTTTTTTTATTTTTTGTAATTTAGTGTTTTGGTTTTTTTTTTGTAATTTAGTTTAGTTTATTTAATTGTATTTTAGTTTAGATATTTGTAGTTTATTTAATTTATTGATAGTGTAGGGGTATTTTTAACTTAGGTTAGAATTTAGTGTTTTGTTTTTTTTGTAATTTAGTTTAGTGTATTTAATTATATTTTAGTTTAGATAATTGTAGTTTATTTAATTAATTTAATGATAGTGTAGTTGTATTTGTAACTTAGGTTAGGATTTATTTTACAGGTAATTTGGCAATTATTTTAACTAGGTAGCTATTAAATAGTTATTAACTATTTAATAGCTATGATACCTAGTTAAAATAAATACCAAGTTACCTGTAAAATAAATATAAACCCTAAAATAGCTAGAATGTAATTATTAATTATATTGTAGCTATCTTAGGCCTAGATTTGGAGTTTTGCATTAGAAGGGGTGCGTTAGCTACGCGTGCTTTTTTGTGGCCGCACCTTTTAAATACCGCTGGTATTTAGAGTTCACAGAATGGCTGCGTTAGGCTCCAAAAAAGGAGCGTAGAGCATAATTTACCGCCACTTCAACTTTCGATACCAGCGGTGCTTATGGTCGCGGCCAGCTTCAAAAACGTGCTCGTGCACGATTCCCCCATAGGAAACAATGGGGCAGTTTGAGCTGAAAAAAAACAGCGTTAAGCTGTAATTAATTTGTTGATAGTGTAGTGTTAGGTTTAATTGTAGATAATTGTAGGTATTGTATTTAATTAATTTATTGATAGTGTATTGTTAGGTTTAATTGTAACTTAGGTTAGGATTTATTTTACAGGTAATTTTGTAATTATTTTAACTATTTTAGCTATTAAATAGTTAATAACTATTTAATAGCTATTGTACCTGGTTAAAATACATACAAAATTGCCTGTAAAATAAATATTAATCCTAAAATAGCTACAATATAATTATTCATTATATTGTAGCTATATTAGGGTTTATTTTACAAGTAAGCATTTATCTTTAAATAGGAATAATTTATTTAATAAGAGTAAATTTTTTTCATTAGATTTAAATTATATTTAATTTAGGGGGGTGTTAGTGTTAGGGTTAGACTTAGCTTTAGGGGTTAATCCATTTATTATAGTAGCGGTGAGGTGCGATCGGCAGATTAGGGGTTAATAATTGAATTTAGGTGTCGGCGATGTTAGGGAGGGCAGATTAGGGGTTAATACTATTTCTTATAGGGTTAGTGAGGCGGGAGTGAGGCGGATTAGGGGTTAATAACTTTATTATAGTAGCGGTGAGGTGCGGTCGGCAGATTAGGGGTTAATAATTGTAGGTAGGTGGCGGCGACGTTGGGGGGGCAGATTAGGGGTTAATAAATATAATATAGGGGTCGGCGGTGTTAGGGGCAGCAGATTAGGGGTTCATAGGGATAACGTAAATGGCGGCGGTATACGGAGCGGCAGATTAGGGGTTAAAAATTTTAATCGAGTGGCGGCGATGTGGGGGGACCTCGGTTTAGGGGTGCATAGTTAGTTTATGGGTGTTAGTGTACTTTAGACCACAGTAGTTAAGAGCTTTATGAACTGGCGTTAGCCCCAGAAAGCTCTTAACTCCTGTTTTTTTCTGCGGCTGGAGTCTTGTCGTTAGATTTCTAACGCTCACTTCAGCCAAGACTCTAAATACCGGCGTTAGAAAGATCCCATTGAAAAGATAGGATACGCAAATGGCGTAGGGGGATCTGCGGTATGGAAAAGTCGCGGCTGGAAAGTGAGCGTTAGACCCTTTCCTGACTGACTCCAAATACCAGCGGGTGGTAAAAACCAGCGTTAGGAGCCTCTAACGCTGGTTTTGACGGCTACCGCCCAACGGCGTTAGGGTTTATTTTATAGACAAGTATTTAGATTTAAATAGGAATAATTTAGTTAATATTATTAATATTATTTAGATTTATTTTAATAATAATTACATTGGGGGGTGTTAGGGTTAGACATAGGTTTAGTGGTTAATAATTTTAATAGAGGTGGCGGCTGTGTAGGGGGCTTACATTAGGGGTTAATAATTGTAATAGAAGTGACGGCGGTGTAGGGGGATTAAATTAGGGGTTAATAATTTTAATAGATGTGGCGGCGGTGTAGAGGGCTCACATTAGGGGGTTAGATATGTAATATAGGTGGCGGCGGTGTAGAGGGCTCACATTAGGGGGTTAGATATGTATTATAGGTGGTGGCGGTGTAGACGGCTCACATTAGGGGGTTAGATATATAATATAGGTGGCGGCGGGGTCCGGGAGCGGCGGTTTAGGGATTAATACATTTATTGTTAGGAGTGAGAGGCGGGATTGCTGATAGAGGGGTATACGTGTCGGGCTATGTTTGGGAGGTGTGTTAGACAGTTACGGGAGATTTTATAATTTAGTCAGTTTTTGTAGGCGGCGGCAGTTTCTAAAGTGCCGTAATTCACTGGCGACTCCAGAAATTTGTACTTACGCAGATTTCTGGACATCGCTAGTTTGTCAGACTTACGGCACTTTAGCAACTGCCGAAACCTGCGCCGTATATCGGATCGCGTCCATAGTTTTGGCAGGTAAATGAAAAAAAAAAAAGGAGTGATAGGAAAAATGCCTAAAATTCTCTGGTATTTTGTGCAAGTTCTTCTCTGAAAGGGGTTAAAATTTAATTCCTAACGATATCATGACAACATCTTTATGGGGATCAGAAAAATAGAAAGATCATCGTTTTCTTCTCTCTCACATACACGGTTTCTCTTCTCTTACTTTCTTCTTACCTATCCTTCCAACACTTTCACCCATCTATCTCCCTCATATTACTCCCCCTTCATACACTCTTTCCTTATTTAATTCTTCTCCCTTCTCCCTGGTAGTCTCTTGCTCTCTGTCTCTCCCACACACATTATCAAAATTCACACATTGAGTTAGATTTATTAAATGTCGGACGTACATGATCTGCTGTAGCGGATCATGTCTGCCCGACATTGATAAATCCCAACAAAATACGCTGTCTGCATTTATCACTGCAGAAGCATTTCTGGTGAAATGCTTGTGCAATGACGCCCCCTGCACATTCGCTAGCATGGGGTGTCAATCATCCCGAACGGATCTTACGACCACTGCTTCTTAACTTAGGGGGTAGATTGCAGCATCCGCTGCTTGATAAATCTACCCCATTGTTTGTAGGTTTTGTAGTTTTATATAGGTTCCTGAAGGATACATTAATAAAAGGTTTTTGCAATATTGGGGTTGATTTAAATCCTTAAAGGGACATTACAGTCAAAATTGAAAGGAACTTAGATCTTTAAATATAAACATATTTAACCCCTTAACGACCAAGGACGTACGCCACACGTCCTCAAAAAAAATACAGTTAATGACCGAGGACGTGTGGCGTACGTCCTTGGTCTGGAAAGCAGCTGGAAGCGATCTTGCACGCTTCCAGTTGCTTTCCGGTTATTGCAGTGATGCCTCGATATCGAGGCATCCTGCAATAACCTTTTTTAGCAATCCGGTGCAGAGAGAGCCACTCTGTGGCCCTCTCTGCACCGGACATCACCGGCTAAATCCGTTGGAGGGTGGGAGCCGGTTCGGGAGGCAGGTGGCGGCCATCGATGGCCCTGATGATGTGGAGGGGGGCGGGATCGTGGGCGGGGGTGATCGGGGGCGCGCACGGAGGAGGGAGGGAGCGGGTGGGAACCGCTCCACTACAGAAAAATGAAATATTAAAAGTTTAAAAAAAGTAGACAATATTTATATAAAACTACATCAGTCAGGGGGTGGGGGATTGGTCTGTGTGGGGGGGAAGCTACACTACAGAAAAAGAACATAAAAATAAAAAAATAAAAACATTTCTCTTGCAAACTGGGTACTGGCAGACAGCTGCCAGTACCCAAGATGGCCCCCAATAAGGCAGAGGGGGAGGGTTAGAGAGCTGTTTTGGGGGGGATCAGGGAGGTTGGGGGCTAAGGGGGATCCTACAAAGTAGCATATGTAAATATGCTAAAAAAATATTTTATTTAAAAAAAAAAAATTATTTTAGTACTGGCAGACTTTCTGCCAGTACTTAAGATGGTGGGGACAATTGTGGTGTGGGGGAGGGAAGGGAGCTGTTTGGGAGGGATCACAGGGTCTGATGTGTCAGGTGGGAGGCTGATCTCTACACTAAAGCTAAAATTAACCCTGCAAGCTCCCTACAAACTACCTAATTAACCCCTTTACTGCTAGCCATAATACACGTGTGATGCGCAGCAGCACTTTGCGGCCTTCTAATTACCAAAAAGCAACGCCAAAGTCATATATGTCTGCTATTTCTGAACAAAGGGGATCCCAGAGAAGCATTTACAACCATTTGTGCCATAATTACACAAGCTGTTTGTAAATAATTTCAGTGAGAAACCTAAAATTGTAAAAAATTTTGCGTTTTTTTTAATTTAATTGCATTTGGCGGTGAAATGGTGGCATGAAATATACCAAAATGGGCCTAGATGAATACTTGGGGTTGTCTACTACACTACACTGAAGCTAAAATTAACCCTAGAAGCTCCCTACATGCTCCCTAATTAACCCCTTCACTGCTGGGCATAATACAAGTGTGGTGCGCAGTCGCATTTAGCAGCCTTCTAATTAGTAAAAAGCAAAGCCAAAGCCATATATGTCTGCTATTTATGAACAAAGGGGATCCCAGAGAAGCATTTACAACCATTTATGCTATAATTGCATAAGTAAATAATTTCAGTGAGAAACCTAAAGTTTGTGAAAAAAATTGTGAAAAAGTGAACAATTTTTTTTATTTGATCGCATTTGGCGGTGAAATGGTGGCATGAAATATACCAAAATGGGCCTAGATCAATACTTTGGGATGTCTTCTAAAAAAAAATATATACATGTCAATGGATATTCAGGGATTCCTGAAAGATATCAGTGTCCCAATGTAACTATCGCTAATTTTGAAAAAAAGTGGTTTGGAAATAGCAAAGTGCTACTTGTATTTATGGCCCTATAACTTGCAAAAAAAGCAAAGAACATGTAAACATTGGGTATTTCTAAACTCAGGACAAAATTTAGAAACTATTTAGCATATGTTTTTTTTGGTGGTTGTAGATGTGTAACAGATTTTGGGGGTCAAAGTTAGAAAAAGTGTGTTTTTTTAAATTTTTTCCTCATATTTTATAATTTGTTTTATAGTAAATTATAAGATATGATGAAAATAATGGTATATTTTGAACGTCCATTTAATGGCGAGAAAAACGGTATATAATATGTGTGGGTACATTAAATGAGTAAGGGGAAAATTACAGCTAAACACAAACACCGCAGAAATGTAAAAATAGCCTTGGTCCCAAATGGACAGAAAATGGAAAAGTGCTGTGGTCATTAAGGGGTTAAAATATACATTTATTGGCAAAAATGCTTATAGTACAAGTTATCGTTAGTGTTAGCATTTTTCTCTGCTCGTGCATGTGAAATACAGCTGCTCAAAGAGCCAGTGGGGGCATGTATCATGTAAGCAATTAAGAAAAGTGAGTTATTACCAGATAATACAAGCACCTTAGACACTCTGAGCAAGTGCTGTATTTAAAATGCTTGTGCATGGAGCATACTTAAATACACTCTTTAGACAGCTAAATAGTTTACTTGAAGCAATTTTGCTAATACATGTATATAGCAAAAATGCTTCTGTTCAAAACTGAAATGCACCCATGTGCATTACAATTTTGGATAGAATGTCCCTTTAAGTAAAATAATTTTTAACAGAAAATCACCATTAAAGCTATGGAAATTTGTGCAGATAAATAATTTAATAAGTTTTTCTAAAGGGTTGTTATCAGCCCTATTGTTCGTAATAATATTAACAATAGTAATTATCAACATCATCATCATAATACTAATTCACTTCTATAGAATGTATATTAAAGGTTTACAAAACATACTAAAAATGCTCCTATACAGCACACATACATATATCTTGATTAATGTACGTGAGTACAATAAAATAAACTGCCAGCCCCTAAAAGAGGATGTTTAACAACTAGATAAAACGTCCAGTCAGTGTTCTGATTTGTGCAAACAACTACAGTATCTTCTGAAATCATGACCGGGTTTATGTGCATTTGTTTCGAATCAGTTTTGCATATGCATTTCTATTCATTTAGCAGGTCTCATCCTCTTCACTAAGCGTAAACTGGGCGATGACGTAAGCAATTGTCGTCATAGGACACATACGGCTAGATTTAGAGTTTTGTTGGTAACGACCCGCGTAGCTAACGCTGGCTTTTTTCTGGCCGCACCTTTAAAATAACTCTGGTATTGAGAGAATCCACAGAATGGCTGCGTTAGGCTCCAAAAAAGGAGCGTAGAGGCATATTTAACGCCACTTCAACTCTCGATACCAGAGTTGCTTACGGACGCGGCCAGCCTCAAAAACGTGCTCGTGCACGATTCCCCCATAGAAAACGATGGGGCTGTTTGAGCTGAAAAAAAACCTAACACCTGCAAAAAAGCCGCGATCAGCTCCTAACGCAGCCCCATTGTTTCCTATGGGGAAACACTTCCTACGTCTGCACCTAACACCCTAACATGTACCCCGAGTCTAAACACCCCTAACCTTACACTTATTAACCCCTAATCTGCCGCCCCCGCTATCGCTGACTCCTGCATATTATTATTAACCCCTAATCTGCCCCTCCGTAAACCGCCGCTGCTTACATTATCCCTATGTACCCCTAATCTGCTGCCCCTAACACCGCCGACCCCTATGTTATATTTATTAACCCCTAATCTGCCCCCCACAATGTCGCCGCCAGCTACCTACAATAATTAACCCCTAATCTGCCGACCGCAAAGCGCCGCCACCTACGTTATCCTTATGTACCCCTAATCTGCTGCCCCTAACACCGCCGACCCCTATATTATATTTATTAACCTCTAATCTGCCCCCCACAATGTCGCCGCCAGCTACCTACAATAATTAACCCCTAATCTGCCGACCGGAGCTCACCGCTATTCTAATAAATTTTTTAACCCCTAAAGCTAATTCTAACCCTAACCCTAACACCCCCCTAGGTTAAATATAATTTTATTCTAAGGAAATAAATTAACTCTTATTAAATAACTTATTCCTATTTAAAACTAAATACTTACCTGTAAAATAAATCCTAATATAGCTACAATATAAATTATAATTACATTGTAGCTATTTTAGGATTAATATTTATTTTACAGGCAATTTTGTAATTATTTTAACCAGGTACAATAGCTATTAAATAGTTAAGAACTATTTAATAGTTACCTAGTTAAAATAATTACAAAATTACCTGTAAAATAAACCCTAACCTAAGTTACAATTAAACCTAACACTACACTATCAATAAATTAATTAAATAAAATACCTACAATTACCTACAATTAAACCTAACACTACACTATCAATAAATTAATTAAATACTAGGGGCGCGATCCGATATAGATCGCAGTTTGCGGCGCAAGCGAGGGAACCGGCGTCGCCCGCAGTTTCAGCTCGCAACTCGAGCTATCCCATATAGGTCGCCGTCAGATGCTAACGTGCCGTAAGTCTGACAAACCAGCGATGTCCAGAAATCTGCGCAAGTACAAATTTCTGGCGTCGCCAGTGACTTGCGCCACGTTAGAAACTGCCGGCGCCTATAAAACCTGACTAAAGTCTAAAACACCCGCACTGTCTAACACGCCTCCCTAAGATAGCCCGCACTGTCTAACACGCCTCCCTAACATAGCCCGCACTGTCTAACCCTCTATCCGCTATCCCCCCTCACTAGCCTAACAATAAAAAAGCTATTAACCCCTAAACTGCCGCTCCCGTACCCCGCCGCAACCTAATAAAGTTATTAACCCCTAAACCGCCGCTCCCGTACCCCGCCGCCAGCTATATTATATCTATAACCCCCTAAAGTGAGCCCCTAACACCGCCGCCATCTATATTAAAATTATTAACCCCTAATGTAAGCCCCTTACACCGCCGCCATCTCTATTAAAATGATTAACCCCTAATTTAATCTACCTACCCCGCCGCCAGCTATATTATCTATGTTAACCCTAAGTATATTATAGTTAATATAGGTATTACATTATATATATTAACTATATTAACCCTAATTATATTAGGGTTAATATAGTTACTATAGTATTTATATTAACTATATTAACTCTATCTAACCCTAACACCCCTAACTAAATTTATATTAAATTAATCTAATTCATTTATAAACTAAAATATTCCTATTTAAATCTAAATACTTACCTATCAAATAAACCCTAAGATAGCTACAATATAATTAATAATTACATTGTAGCTATGTTAGGGTTAATATTTATTTTACAGGTAAATTGTTAATTATTTTAACTAGGTATAATAGATATTAAATAGTTATAAACTATTTAATATCTACCTAGTTAAAATAATTACCCAATTACCTGTAAAATAAATCCTAACCTAAGTTATAAATACACCTACACTATCAATAAATTTAATAAACTACAAACATCTATCTAAAAATACAATTAAATTAACTAAACTAAATTACAAAAAAAACAAACACTAAATTACAAAAAATAAAAAAAAGATTACAAGATTTTTAAGCTAATTACACCTATTCTAAGCCCCCTAATAAAATAATAAACCCCCAAAATAAAAAAAATTCCCTGCCCTATTCTAAATTAAACAAATTTCAAAGCTCTTTACCTTACCTGCCCTTAAAAGGGCCTTTTGTGGGGCATGCCCCAAAGAATTCAGCTCTTTTGCATACAACAAATACAATCCCCCCCCCCATTACAACCCACCACCCACATACCCCTATTCTAAAACCACCCAAACCCCCCTTAAAAAAGCCTAACACTACCCCCCTGAAGATCTCCCTACCTTGTCTTCACCACACCGGGCCGAACTCCTGATCCGATCCGGGCGATGTCTTCCTCCAAGCGGCAAAGAAGAATTCTTCCTCCGGCGATGTCTTCCTCCAAGCGGCAAAGAAGAATTCTTCCTCCGGCGACGTCTTCCTCCAAGCGGCAGCAAAGTCTTCATTCTTCCGGCGGCATCTTCAATCTTCTTTCTTCGCTCCGCCGCCGCGGAGCATCCATCCCGGCCGACTGCTGTACTACGAATGATGTACCTTTAAATGACGTCATCCAAGATGGCGTCCGCCGAATTCCGATTGGCTGATAGGATTCTATCAGCCAATCGGAATTAAGTTAGAAAAATCTGATTGGCTGATGGAATCAGCCAATCAGATTCAAGTTCAATCCGATTGGCTGATCCAATCAGCCAATCAGATTGAGCTCGCATTCTATTGGCTGTTCCGATCAGCCAATAGAATGCGAGCTCAATCTGATTGGCTGTTCGGATCAGCCAATCGGATTGAACTTGAATCTGATTGGCTGATTCAATCAGCCAATCAGATTTTTCTAACTTAATTCCGATTGGCTGATAGAATCCTATCAGCCAATCGGAATTCGGCAGACGCCATCTTGGATGACGTCATTTAAAGGTACATCATTCGTAGTACAGCAGTCGGCCGGGATGGATGCTCCGCGGCGGCGGAGCGAAGAAAGAAGATTGAAGATGCCGCCGGAAGAATGAAGACTTTGCTGCCGCTTGGAGGAAGACGTCGCCGGAGGAAGAATTCTTCTTTGCCGCTTGGAGGAAGACATCGCCGGAGGAAGAATTCTTCTTTGCCGCTTGGAGGAAGACATCGCCCGGATCGGATCAGGAGTTCGGCCCGGTGTGGTGAAGACAAGGTAGGGAGATCTTCAGGGGGGTAGTGTTAGGCTTTTTTAAGGGGGGTTTGGGTGGTTTTAGAATAGGGGTATGTGGGTGGTGGGTTGTAATGGGGGGGGGGATTGTATTTGTTGTATGCAAAAGAGCTGAATTCTTTGGGGCATGCCCCACAAAAGGCCCTTTTAAGGGCTGGTAAGGTAAAGAGCTTTGAAATTTGTTTAATTTAGAATAGGGCAGGGAATTTTTTTTATTTTGGGGGTTTATTATTTTATTAGGGGGCTTAGAATAGGTGTAATTAGCTTAAAAATCTTGTAATCTTTTTTTTATTTTTTGTAATTTAGTGTTTGTTTGTTTTTGTAATTTAGTTTAGTTAATTTAATTGTATTTTTAGATAGATGTTTGTAGTTTATTAAATTTATTGATAGTGTAGGTGTATTTATAACTTAGGTTAGGATTTATTTTACAGGTAATTGGGTAATTATTTTAACTAGGTAGATATTAAATAGTTAATAACTATTTAATAGCTATAATACCTAGTTAAAATAATTAACAATTTACCTGTAAAATAAATATTAACCCTAACATAGCTACAATGTAATTATTAATTATATTGTAGCTATCTTAGGGTTTATTTGATAGGTAAGTATTTAGATTTAAATAGGAATATTTTAGTTTATAAATGAATTAGATTAATTTAATATAAATTTAGTTAGGGTTAGATAGAGTTAATATAGTTAATATAAATACTATAGTAACTATATTAACTATATTAACCCTAATATAATTAGGGTTAATATAGTTAATATATATAATGTAATACCTATATTAACTATAATATACTTAGGGTTAATATAGATAATATAGCTGGCGGCGGGGTAGGTAGATTAAATTAGGGGTTAATCATTTTAATAGAGATGGCGGCGGTGTAAGGGGCTTACATTAGGGGTTAATAATATTAATATAGCTGGCGGCGGTATAGGGGGATTAGATTAGGGGTTAATAATTTTTATATAGGTGGCGGCGGTGTAAGGGGTCAGATTAGGGGATAGATAAGGTAGATGGCGGCGGTTTTAGGGGCTCACAGTAGGGGGTTAGTTTATGTAGATGGCGGCGGGGTCCGGGAGCGGCGGTTTAGGGGTTAATAACTTTATTAGGGATTTCGGGGGGGGGGGGGATCGCGGTTGACAGGTAGATAGACATTGCGCATGTGTTAGGTGTTAGGTTTATTTTAGAAGATCGCGGTTGACAGGGAGATAGACATTGCGCATGCGTTAGGTGTTAGGTTTATTTTCTAGTTAGTTTAGGGAGTTACGGGGCTCCAATAGTCAGCGTAAGGCTTCTTACGGCTGCTTTTTGTGGCGAGGTGAAAATGGAGTAAGTTTTCTCCATTTTCACCACGTAAGTCCTTACGCTGCATATTGGATACCAAACTGCGCTGGTTTGGTATACCTGCCTATGGCCCAAAAAACTACGGGCGACGGCAGAAATATACGCGCGTAACTTCTAGGTTACGCCGTATATAGGATACCAAATCAGCGTAAATATTGGCGTCGCCGGCTTTTGCGGGCGACGATTTATATCGGATCGACCCCAATATCTACAAATAACTACAATGAAATAAACTAACTAAAGTACAAAAAATAAAAAAGAACTAAGTTACTAATAATTAAAAAATATTTACAAACATAAGAAAAATATTACAACAATTTTAAACTAATTACACCTACTCTAAGCCCCCTAATAAAATAACAAAGACCCCCAAAATAAAAAAATGCCCTACCCTATTCTAAATTACTAAAGTTTAAAGCTCTTTTACCTTACCAGCCCTGAACAGGGCCCTTTGCGGGGCATGCCCCAAGAAGTTCAGCTCTTTTGCCTGTAAAAAAAAACATACAATACCCCCCCCAACATTACAACCCACCACCCACATATCCCTAATCTAACCCAAACCTCCCTTAAATAAACCTAACACTAAGCCCCTGAAGATCTCCCTACCTTGAGTCGTCTTCACCCAGCCGAGCCAAATTCTTCATCCAAGCGGAGCAAGAAGAGGTCCTCCATCCGGTAGAAGTCTTCATCCAAGCGGTGCAGAAGAGGTCTTCCATCCGATTGAAGTCTTCATCCAAGCGGCATCTTCTATCGTCATCCATCCGGAGCGGAGCGGCAGCATCCTGAAGACCTCCGACGTGGAACATCCATCCTGGCCGACGACTGAACGACGAATGACGGTTCCTTTAAATGACGTCATCCAAGATGGCATCCCTCGAATTACCGATTGGTTGATAGGATTCTATCAGCCAATCGGAATAAAGGTAGGAATATTCTGATTGGCTGATGGAGTCAGCCAATCAGAATCAAGTTCAATCCGATTGGCTGATCCAATCAGCCAATCAGATTGAGCTCGCATTCTATTGGCTGATCGGAACAGCCAATAGAATGCGAGCTCAATCTGATTGGCTGATTGGATCAGCCAATCGGATTGAACTTGATTCTGATTGGCTGATTCCATCAGCCAATCAGAATATTCCTACCTTAGAGTAGCCAATCAGAATCAAGTTCAATCCGATTGGCTGATCCGATCAGCCAATCAGATTGAGCTCGCATTCTATTGGCTGATCGGAACAGCCAATAGAATGCAAGCTCAATCTGATTGGCTGATCGGATCAGCCAATCGTATTGAACTTGATTCTGATTGGCTGATTCCATCAGCCAATCAGAATATTCCTACCTTAATTCTGATTGGCTGATAGAATCCTATCAGTCAATCGGAATTCGAGGGACGCCATCTTGGATTACGTCCCTTAAAGGAACCGTCATTCGTTGTCTAGTCGTCGGTTGAAGAGGATGTTCCGCGTCGGCTTGGAAGAAGATGGCTCCGCTCCAGAAGAAAGAAGATTGAAGATGCGGCTTGATAGAAGACTTCATCCCGATGATGGACTTCCGTCTTCAGCCCGATGATGGATTTCTTAAGCCGCCGCTTGGATCCAGACTTCAGACCGAGGATGGACATCACTCTTCAGCCCCCCGCTTGGGCTTGGATCAAGACTCTGGACGGATCGGTGAACCTGGTATGGTGAAGATAAGGTAGGAAGATCTTCAGGGGCTTAGTGTTAGGTTTATTTAAGGGGGGTTTGGGTTAGATTAGGGTTATGTGGGTGGTGGGTTGTAATGTTGGGGGGGGGGTATTGTATGTGTTTTTTTACAGGCAAAAGAGCTGAATTTCTTGGGGCATGCCCCGCAAAGGGCCCTGTTCAGGGCTGGTAAGGTAAAAGAGCTTTGAACTTTTGTAATTTAGAATAGGGTAGGGCATTTTTTTATTTTGGGGGGCTTTGTTATTTTATTAGGGGGCTTAGAGTAGGTGTAATTAGTTTAAAATTGTTGTAAGATTTTTCTTATGTTTGTAAATATTTTTTTATTTTTTGTAACTTAGTTCTTTTTTATTTTTTGTACTTTAGTTAGTTTATTTAATTGTAGATAATTGTAGGTATTGTATTTAATTAATTTATTGATAGTGTAGTGTTAGGTTTAATTGTAGGTAATTGTAGGTATTTTATTTAATTAATTTAATGATAGTGTAGTGTTAGGTTTAATTGTAACTTAGGTTAGGATTTATTTTACAGGTAATTTTGTTATTATTTTAACTAGGTAACTATTAAATAGTTCTTAACTATTTAATAGCTATTGTACCTGGTTAAAATAATTACAAAGTAGCCTGTAAAATAAATATTAATCCTAAAATAGCTACAATATAATTATTATTTATATTGTAGCTATATTAGGGTTTATTTTACAGGTAAGTATTTAGCTTTAAATAGGAATAAGTTATTTAATAAGAGTTAATTAATTTCGTTAGATTAAAATTATATTTAATTTAGGGGGGTGTTAGTGTTAGGGTTAGTCTTAGCTTTAGGGGTTAATACATTTATTAGAATAGCGGTGAGCTCCAGTCGGCAGATTAGGGGTTAATGTTTGAAGTTAGGTGTCGGCGATGTTAGGGAGGGCAGATTAGGGGTTAATACTATTTATTATAGGGTTAGTGAGGCGGATTAGGGGTTAATAACTTTATTATAATAGCGGTGCGGTCCGCTCGGCAGATTAGGGGTTAATAAGTGTAGTTAGGTGGAGGCGACGTTGTGGGGGGCAGATTAGGGGTTAATAAATATAATATAGGGGTCGGCGGTGTTAGGGGCAGCAGATTAGGGGTACATAGGGATAATGTAAGTAGCGGCGGTTTACGGAGCGGCAGATTAGGGGTTAAAAATAATATGCAGGGGTCAGCGATAGCGGGGGCGGCAGATTAGAGGTTAATAAGTGTAAGGTTAGGGGTGTTTAGACTCGGGGTACACGTTAGGGTGTTAGGTGCAGACGTAGGAAGTGTTTCCCCATAGACAACAATGGGGCTGCGTTAGGAGCTGAACGCGGCTTTTTTGCAGGTGTTAGGGTTTTTTTCAGCTCAAACAGCCCCATTGTTTCCTATGGGGGAATCGTGCACGAGCACGTTTTTGAGGCTGGCCGCGTCTGTAAGCAACTCTGGTATCGAGAGTTGAAGTTGCGTTAAATATGCTCTACGCTCCTTTTTTGGAGCCTAACGCAGCCATTCTGTGGACTCTCAATACCAGAGTTATTTTAAAGGTGTGGCCAGAAAAAAGCCAGCGTTAGCTACGCGGGTCGTTACCGACAAAACTCTAAATCTAGCCGATACATTAGTGCTGAGAGTTTATGATTAGACATCACATGAATGCAGAGACAGCTAATTATTAGTAGCTAACATACATTAGCGCTGAGAGCTTATGATTAGACATCACATGAATGCAGAGACAGCTAATTATTAGTAGCTAACATACATTAGTGCTGAGAGTTTATGATTAGACATCACATGAATGCAGAGACAGCTAATTATTAGTAGCTAACATACATTAGTGCTGAGAGTTTATGATTAGACATCACAATCGGATGCTAAGCAGTGCACAGATGCATCCAGTCTGTTAGTTACTAAGATCTGCAATAAGCACTGCACTTGCAGACCCAACACAGCTGATAAGGGTTGGCAGCATATCGGCACAAGGTCTTCTCCTCCAGCCTCACCTTTTAAGCATATCCCCAGGCAAGTTTCTCACCAAGAACGCTTCCACTACAAAAATGCTGGCGGCTCTAAATGAAGCAACGGTTTAGGATCAGTGCCTGTGAAGAGCTACCTTAATCAGCACGTGCCTTGTCTTCTCTGTAAAAGCCTGCACTTTATCGCTCACTGTACTGTGTGCTGGCTTTTAGAGAGAGGATAGGACTTATGTGCTGCCCCTCCCAAATCTGTTGCCCTAGGCATCGTTCTTGTTGCCCTAGGCCATAATACGCCCCTGCTATATTTTTTCTTTGTTTTCTTTATATTTGTATTACCAGCCTTTTAGGGCTACATTTAAACAACAATAAGCCTCTATACAATAAACTAAGTACTGGTTTCCATTGAGCCACGATTGGGATTTCTCGAGGTCGTAAAACAAAGAAAACTGCTGTCAGAAGCCATTGCACTTATTGACAGATTACAATGGCACATTTTCCATCATTACCAGCAGCTGGGCTCCAGCTGGCGAAAAAGAATTACGCGGCCTATTGAAAATAATAGAAGCCAAAAAGTTCAAAATTACACCAGGTTTCCATTGCAAGCACAAACAGTTAAAACACCATTGGAAGCTGTCGATGAGGTCTTAAACATTGTAACATGCTCAACTAGAAAAGGCCTCTTTTCTATTGAGATATTAAAGTTTTCAAACAATAAAAGTGTTTCACTTTATAAATGTGATGTTATTTTTAATATTCATTGCTGGCCCAGGCATAGGACTAATTGGAGTCATGTTCCTATTTAAATATGCATATATATTTACATAGAGAAATATAATCAAGTACATATCCTCCATAATTCCAAATAGGCCTATGCCTTGGGCAGTACTAAATATTAAATATATCAATAAATTTAAAAAATAAATAAAACAAAAAAAAAATGTTTTTTCATTAAATAAAATATTTTTCATAAAAAAAATTAATGAATTCAATGTATCTTTGTTTTTTGTTTCTCTCTAGAGATATTCTGCAGAAACAATATTTTATGATTTAGAAACAGTGGTGCTTTATATATTTCAATGCAAATGCTTGGGTTCAATTATACTGTTCTTCTGTTCTTCTTTACCTGCATACAAATAATCATCTCCCCTTCTCTCCTCTCTGTTCACCAGTCTTTCTCGATCTTTAGATTTCTCTCTAAGGGCCTGATGATCAATCTTACTGCATGGAGAGAAATCACACACAATATTTGGGGCTTTAATAAGCATTGAATTAGATTGTAGGTGGTTTCCCTTCACATCCAGAACCCTGCATAACTAGATAAAAAGCTCTCAAGCAAATTAAAAATATTCAGGGATTTCGCAGTACCGAGGAGACTTTTAGATCATTGGGTCATTAGCTATGTGTCTTGTCCTTCTAACTCTAACCATCAAACTCTCTCTCTCCCTATTTCATTCTTAACTTTTCTCACTCTTGTTCTCTTTCTTCCTCTCTCAATCTCTATTTTACATAAAAAAAACTCACACGCACCTCCAGTATTCAACTCCCTGCATTGTATGATTTTCTTGGTAAGTTTCTATAGTCACCTAAAGGTTAAATTGGTTTAGCTTTAACCTCTTTATTGGTCATGATTAACAGCAAGTTAACATAATTTCCCATAACTTGCACCATTAAAAATGCAAGTAGTTTCCCCCCCTTCCATTTACAGGAATCTTCTTAAAGAACACCTCAAGGAAAATATAACTACATAGAATCTGAATAATTCATAATTAATGTAGGGAACTTTTTGCTGACATTCAGGACAAACAATGCAGCACCTATTTCCGCAATTTAAAATTTCACACAAAATCTTGTGCAGCGCCACTGCCTGCTCTTGGGCAACTAATTGCACAAAATCAGAGCTCGTTAATCATGTTTTAATTCTGCCACCTCTGAGGTGGAAGAGAGGTTAGAAAAATTGTTTTTGCTTATGGTTGCAGGTTCATGTGATAATTGGAGACCAACATGTTCATCTTTTCAAAAAATCTAAAATTTGGTACCAGAAAGTTGCAAAGATTGGTGGTTAATTCTACCTGCATTTGCTCATAGAGACTCAGCTTGATTGACAGACTATGCTTCTGTATGAAGCCAGCATTAGGTTTTAGAGAGAATGGAAAATCCAGTATGAACCATTGATGCCACAAGGGTAATTTCTGTGAATCGTGTAAGTGTATCTTATATGAGTTTTAACCCTAAAAGTTTTCCTCTGACATGTAAAGTATATCTTCTATTCTACAGCTTTCAAATTATTCATAAGAAGCTGATTTTGTGCTAATGCAATGAAAGGGTGACCTATTAATACAGCTTCAGCAATACACTAAGAATCATTTAGCTGGCTCCAACATATTATCTTTCAAAGGCTATTGATCACTTTGAGAAAACTGAATTTAAGCCCCAGTACAAAAATATTGATCCTGGTATTATGAAGCACACAGATAATAACAGCAAAACTGGCTGCCTGTGGAACTTTTTCAAACTTCTCATTAGGTACTGCAGACTTTCTGTAAAGTAAAAGTAACATCATGCAGAACATAGAAAAGGCCTCAGTTATTCTACATAAAATTGTCTATAAGTATAAAGATACTGTGGGGCATATTTATCAAGCTCTGTATGACTGGCCAATAGGGGACACGTGATCACCAGGGATTAACTCCTATTCAGACGGTCATTCAATATAAGTGATCAGAGGTTTTAAGTTGATTGAAATTTTTTAGTTTATAGAGTGCGCACTCTTCATTATATATCGATTGTTGATGAGCAATACTAATGTATTATTTTTTATATTGTTGATATTTTAGTTAAGATCAGAAATCATATAATAAATGAAATAACCAATTTTACCAATATTTTCTACTTTTTTATGAAATAATATATAGGATGCAATTAAGTGTTTAATTGGATGTTTTATTTTTTATTTATTTTTTAAACAGATTTTGGTATTTTATTGATTTATATTAGTCCTACTAACTAATAGATTGGTTTTTATGAAACATTATACACATATGTAAACAAGTGTTTACTCTGGTGTTATATTTAGATAATTTTAGTGTTTTTTTGGAAATCTTAATTTATCCATATTTATTTTAGAAGCATTCAAAAAATACTTTACACCAATCTATTGGCAATATATGTTGATTAGATCTTAGTCAATACACAGTACTTTATATCAATAGTGTCTTTAGCCTATATTTAGAGCGCTTCTCATCCCTTTATTTATTCACATTGATATACTTCTTTCTGTAATACAGGTACAGTTTTGAGAAGTTTGACACAAATTTCCTATCTTGTTTAATCTTTTTTGTGTATTATAAATGTCGACAGTGTATGCTACTTCGTATCATGTCCGCTTGCACATTGATAAATATGCCCCTACTGCTATTATATTTAGAACTTGAATAATAATATTGGAATCTGATGCATATGTACAATTCATGTAAATAACATGGGAATATAACTAGACATAAAAGACAATCTCATCCTCTGGAAATCACTAACGGCTAGATTTGGAGTTTGGCGGTAAAAGGGCTGTTAACGCTCCGCGGGTTTTTTTCTGGCCGCACCATAAATTTAACTCTGGTATCGAGAGTTCAAACAAATGCTGCGTTAGGCTCCAAAAAAGGAGCGTAGAGCATTTTTACCGCAAATACAACTCTCGATACCAGAGTTGCTTACGGACGCGGCCGGCCTCAAAAACGTGCTCGTGCACGATTCTCCCATAGGAAACAATGGGGCTGTTTGAGCTGAAAAAAAACCTAACACCTGCAAAAAAGCAGCGTTCAGCTCCTAACGCAGCCCCATTGTTTCCTATGGGGAAACACTTCCTACGTCTGCACCTAACACTCTAACATGTACCCCGAGTCTATACACCCCTAGCCTTACACTTATTAACCCCTAATCTTCCGCCCCCGCTATCGCTGACCCCTGCATTACACTTTTAACCCCTAATCTGCCGCTCCGTAAACCGCCGCCACCTACGTTATCCCTATGTACCCCTAATCTGCTGCCCTAACATCGCCGACCCCTATGTTATATTTATTAACCCCTAATCTGCCCCCCACAACGTCGCCGACACCTACCTACACTTATTAACCCCTAATCTGCCGACCGGACCTGAGCGCTACTATAATAAAGTTATTAACCCCTAATCCGCCTCACTAACCCTATCATAAATAGTATTAACCCCTAATCTGCCCTCCCTAACATCGCCGACACCTACCTTCAATTATTAACCCCTAATATGCCGACCGGAGCTCACCGCTATTCTAATAAATGTATTAACCCCTAAAGCTAAGTCTAACCCTAACACTAACACCCCCCTAAGTTAAATATAATTTTTATCTAACGAAATAAATTAACTCTTATTAAATAAATGATTCCTATTTAAAGCTAAATACTTACCTGTAAAATAAATCCTAATATAGCTACAATATAAATTACATTTATATTATAGCTATTTTAGGATTAATATTTATTTTACAGGTAACTTTGTATTTATTTTAACCAGGTACAATAGCTATTAAATAGTTAAGAACTATTTAATAGTTACCTAGTTAAAATAATTACAAATTTACCTGTAAAATAAATCCTAACCTAAGTTATAATTAAACCTAACACTACCCTATCAATAAAATAATTAAATAAACTACCTACAATTACCTACAATTAACCTAACACTACACTATCAATAAATTAATTAAACACAATTGCTACAAATAAATACAATTAAATAAACTATCTAAAGTACAAAAAATAAAAAAGAACTAAGTTACAGAAAATAAAAAAATATTTACAAACATAAGAAAAATATTACAACAATTTTAAACTAATTACACCTACTCTAAGCCCCCTAATAAAATAACAAAGACCCCCAAAATAAAAAATTCCCTACCCTATTCTAAAATACAAAAATTACAAGCTCTTTTACCTTACCAGCCCTGAACAGGGCCCTTTGCGGGGCATGCCCCAAGAATTTCAGCTCTTTTGCCTGTAAAAAAAAACATACAATACCCCCCCCCCAACATTACAACCCACCACCCACATACCCCTAATGTAACCCAAACCCCCCTTAAATAAACCTAACACTAAGCCCCTGATGATCTTCCTACCTTGTCTTCACCATGCCAGGTTCACCGATCCGTCCTGGCTCCAAGATCTTCATCCAACCCAAGCGGGGGTTGGCGATCCATAATCCGGTGCTCCAAAGTCTTCCTCCTATCCGGCAAGAAGAGGACATCCGGACCGGCAAACATCTTCTCCAAGCGGCATCTTCTATGTTCTTCCATCCGATGACGACCGGCTCCATCTTGAAGACCTCCAGCGCGGATCCATCCTCTTCTTCCGACGACTAGACGACGAATGACGGTTCCTTTAAGGGACGTCATCCAAGATGGCGTCCCTCGAATTCCGATTGGCTGATAGGATTCTATCAGCCAATCGGAATTAAGGTAGGAATTTTCTGATTGGCTGATGGAATCAGCCAATCAGAATCAAGTTCAATCCGATTGGCTGATCCAATCAGCCAATCAGATTGAGCTCGCATTGTATTGGCTGATCGGAACAGCCAATAGAATGCGAGCTCAATCTGATTGGCTGATTGGATCAGCCAATCGGATTGAACTTGATTCTGATTGGCTGATTCCATCAGCCAATCAGAAAATTCCTACCTTAATTCCGATTGGCTGATAGAATCCTATCAGCCAATCGGAATTCGAGGGACGCCATCTTGGATGACGTCCCTTAAAGGAACCGTCATTCGTCGTCTAGTCGTCGGAAGAAGAGGATGGATCCGCGCTGGAGGTCTTCAAGATGGAGCCGGTCGTTATCGGATGGAAGAACATAGAAGATGCCGCTTGGAGAAGATGTTTGCCGGTCCGGATGTCCTCTTCTTGCCGGATAGGAGGAAGACTTTGGAGCACCGGATTATGGATCGCCAACCCCCGCTTGGGTTGGATGAAGATCTTGGAGCCAGGACGGATCGGTGAACCTGGCATGGTGAAGACAAGGTAGGAAGATCATCAGGGGCTTAGTGTTAGGTTTATTTAAGGGGGGTTTGGGTTAGATTAGGGGTATGTGGGTGGTGGGTTGTAATGTTGGGGGGGGGGGTATTGTATGTTTTCTTTTACAGGCAAAAGAGCTGAACTTCTTGGGGCATGCCCCGCAAAGGGCCCTGTTCAGGGCTGGTAAGGTAAAAGAGCTTGTAACTTTTTAAATTTAGAATAGGGTAGGGAATTTTTTATTTTGGGGGTCTTTGTTATTTTATTAGGGGGCTTAGAGTAGGTGTAATTAGTTTAAAATTGTTGTAATATTTTTCTTATGTTTGTAAATATTTTTTTATTTTCTGTAACTTAGTTCTTTTTTATTTTTTGTACTTTAGATAGTTTATTTAATTGTATTTATTTGTAGCAATTGTGTTTAATTAATTTATTGATAGTGTAGTGTTAGGTTAATTGTAGGTAATTGTAGGTAGTTTATTTAATTATTTTATTGATAGGGTAGTGTTAGGTTTAATTATATCTTAGGTTAGGATTTATTTTACAGGTAAATTTGTAATTATTTTAACTAGGTAACTATTAAATAGTTCTTAACTATTTAATAGCTATTGTACCTGGTTAAAATAAATACAAAGTTACCTGTAAAATAAATATTAATCCTAAAATAGCTATAATATAAATGTAATTTATATTGTAGCTATATTAGGATTTATTTTACAGGTAAGTATTTAGCTTTAAATAGGAATAATTTATTTAATAAGAGTTAATTTATTTCGTTAGATAAAAATTATATTTAACTTAGGGGGGTGTTAGTGTTAGGGTTAGACTTAGCTTTAGGGGTTAATACATTTATTAGAATAGCGGTGAGCTCCGGTCGGCAGATTAGGGGTTAATAATTGAAGGTAGGTGTCGGCGATGTTAGGGAGGGCAGATTAGGGGTTAATACTATTTATGATAGGGTTAGTGAGGCGGATTAGGGGTTAATAACTTTATTATAGTAGCGCTCAGGTCCGCTCGGCAGATTAGGGGTTAATAAGTGTAGGTAGGTGTCGGCGACGTTGTGGGGGGCAGATTAGGGGTTAATAAATATAACATAGGGGTCGGCGATGTTAGGGGCAGAAGATTAGGGGTACATAGGGATAACGTAGGTGGCGGCGATTTGCGGTCGGAAGATTAGGGGTTAATTATTTTAAGTAGCTTGCGGCGACGTTGTGGGGGGCAAGTTAGGGGTTAATAAATATAATATAGGGGTCGGCGGGGTTAGGGGCAGCAGATTAGGGGTACATAAGTATAACGTAGGTGGCGGTCGGCAGATTAGGGGTTAAAAATTTTAATCGAGTGGCGGCGATGTGGGGGGACCTCGGTTTAGGGGTACATAGGTAGTTTATGGGTGTTAGTGTACTTTAGGGCACAGTAGTTAAGAGCTTTATAAACCGGCGTTAGCCAGAAAGCTCTTAACTCCTGCTTTTTTCAGGCGGCTGGAATCTTGTCGTTAGAGCTCTAACGCTCACTGCAGAAACGACTCTAAATACCGGCGTTAGAAAGATCCCATTGAAAAGATAGGCTACGCAAATGGCGTAGGGGGATCTGCGGTATGGAAAAGTCGCGGCTGTAAAGTGAGCGTTAGACCCTTTAATCACTGACTCCAAATACCAGCGTGCGGCCAAAACCAGCGTTAGGAGCCTCTAACGCTGGTTTTGACGGCTACCGCCGAACTCTAAATCTAGGCCTAAGACTGTAATGTAGGACTAAAACTGGACTTCTCCACACAATGTCTAGAATAGGTCAAGTTAGCAGTGTGAAAACAGGACTATACTGTACAATTAATACTTTGTAATAAGCCAATTAAACAAGATACACATTCACAATCTTTAACAAGACGGGTCAGCAGCAAGTAAACATAACTGGACTGGTCTCATTGCCTGGAATAGGCCAGGTAAGAAACAGAAAATAGTGCAGAAAATTATGATTATTTTGGAACTGGCAGGGTCACCATGACTTAAAGGGACATTAAACCCAATTTTTTTCTTTCATGATTTAGAAAGAGCATGCCATTTTAAACAACTTTCTAATTTACTTCTATTACCTAATTTGCTTCATTCTCTTGATAGCCTTTGCTGAAAAGCATATCTAGATAGACTCAAAAGCTGCTGATTGGTGGCTGCACATAGATGCCTCGTGTGATTGGCTCACCCATGTGCATTGCTCTTTCGTAAACAAAGGATATCTAAAGAATGAAGCAAATTAGATTATAGAAGTATATTGGAATGTTGTTTAAAATTGTATTGTCTATCTGAATAATGAAAGAAAAATGTTGGGTTTAATGTCCCTTTAACTTGGTGTCTAAATCAGAACTGGACTGGTTGATCTCTTGTTTGCAACAGGCCTGGTAAGCATCATGTAAATAGGACTACACCTGATAATTTCATGGGTTTAAACATTTTAGTACTATAGATTTGAACAGAATGGGTTTGCAAGTTATAGTCAGAACAGGAAAGCCTATTTGACAAACCAGAACAGAAAGTTGCTGATAGAACAGTACAATCACCTTATAGGGTACAGGAAACAGGTATAGTGGCTATTGAAGGAACCGACTAGACCAGACTGACATATTGCTAAGGCAGCTTACATAGGAAGTACCTTATGCTAAATATGAAATGACATCTGATGTAATTCTTCCTTTTAGTGTCATTTTATCTTTAAATCCAATAACAGCTTCATCTGATCAAGGGAAGTTGTCCCAGAACAGAACTAAAATGAGCAAGATTGACACCAGGGTGTTCAAAGGGGTGGAGCTGTGTGTTGTAGAATCCCTGCTTCTTAGAAAACCTGGCCAAGTAAGTAAAATGTGTAGCACCGAAACGCAGTATTATAACTGATCTATATATTTATATTCAATACAAATTGATATATGATAAACACTTTGAACCTTGAAAAGTATTTTACATATTACTTTAATATATTCTATATTGCTGTTTGAAGAACGTGCTTTAAATTTTCATGATAAAAAATAGCTTCAGAAAAGCGTTCAATCATTTTTATATGTTTTGTAAAATATGACTAACGTTGAAACTAGTTTTCTAGCAGTCAATAACACCTACATGTTCTTTTGGAAAAACAATCTGTCTTATAAAAGAAAAAAAAAAAAAGATGTGAAGTTGACTTGCTTTCACTCTATTGCTTGGAACTGTTGCCATAAAATAGATTGTCACATTACAACCATCTCATAAAAGTAAGGGAGAAGATTTCATCAAATATTTATTAAGAATGTCATTTCACTGCTTACAATAGTGAAACTTCAGGAACATTTTCTTAAAAAATTGAAAGGGATCAAAATAGAAAACTGCAGACTTTGTGAAAGCCTAGTTAGAAAAACCCGCAAGAGAGGTATTCAGTGATCTCATAATTTACCGAAGAAGGAATATTCCTGAAGAAACTTCTGTTACTGCTCTACTCAGTGGGACAGACATATAGCTTTTTAGATCAACCACAGCATCTACAGATAAATATTTACAAGCCATAGAATATAAGCAGGTTTCAAAAGAAGAATAAATGTTTAAAAAAGTACTGTATATAAAGTACAATAGACTTTACTGGAATGTTTTTGTAAAACCATAATTATTATTATTCTTTGGGGTTTTTATTTATTTGGTTGACAACTGATATTATGTTACATAGTTCAGATAAAGATATATAAATATATATACATACACACACACAAATATTTACATGGCTGCATTCAAATATCCATATCATTTAAATGAATGTAAAAAAATAGAGTAATCACAATCCTAGGGACTAGATCCCCTCCAGCATGGGAAATAAAAAAGCCAATGTGTAAAAGTATATGTAGTCCCTGCACTCTCTACAATGAATATGATAAATGTGATATTTACATTTATAAGATCAAATTATTATGCACATCTAATAAATATAAGCAAAACGTTGCACCATAGACATAAAAATCACACAGACTGGGCATCGCCAGACTCAATAAAAACCCATAGACTGTCAACATTGAAAACAATGACAGTATATATATATATATATATATATATATATATATATATCTTGTGACAGAGCTCAAATGGTAATGTATAATGGAGTATATGTTTCCCTACAAATTATGCAGTGTTCTTGTTATTACAAATGTATCATTCAATTGTGTATTATGGGTCAGTGTCCTCTCTACAGTTTGGATAGGGCAGAGAGATGCAGGTGAGGAATCCATTCCAGGTTGTCCCCAAAGTTCACTCACCTGCTAATTATTAATAATATTTAGCATTGTTAAATACTATGTGTTAGGGCTGTTAGAACCTGTGAAAGAGACAGAAAACATGCTAATGCTGAACTGCTGGCTAAAGGTTAAGTGTGCAATTCTGTTTTGAAATTTTGTAATGTGTGCAGCCTCCCGATTTCAGTTATGACTTCTGTACTCAGGGCCGGCGTTTTGTAATAGGCAGTATAGGCAAGCGCCTTAGGGCGCATCAGCAGGGGGGCGCTGAGAGTGGTGCCGACTGATGCCTATGATGATAAAAAAATGCATTTTTATTTTTTGAAAATTTGATCCACCATCACCATCATCTGTGCCGCGCGCCTGTCGCACCTAAACTGTTTAAGTGTTTAACACTGTTTTTAGACTTTAGACCACTGAGTCACCAATTCCATTTCCACCAGCCCTGTCCCGCTCCCTCCCACAGTGGGCTGGCCTGGAGTCCGTGCACGCTGTGCGTGCGCTTGTGACCGACCATGTTGTCACTGTCAGACGAGATGTCAGAGCTGAGAGCTCAGTGGAGTGGAGGACTGGTGACGAGGCGCGCGGAGGCGGAGCTCACTTCAATTGTGTCACTGACTCACTCTGAGACTGAGCGGGAGAAAGCAGCCACAGCCGCCTGACGTCTCCACGTTACAGGCTCAGAGAGTCACACACTGTCTGGCTCCATGATCCATCTGAGCCATCAGCCACGTGAGGTGAGTGAGCTCGCTGCCCGCTACCCGCTGCCCGCTACCTGCTCCGCTGCTCGCTGCCCACAGTTGCAGAGTCACTCAGACCTCAGATGAGACGACCAGTCCAGGTGAAGTCGTCCTCGGCGAGGAGTGACTGTGAGGAGAGCGAGGATTGCAGGTAGGAAGTTCTGGAATGGCTGTGGTCCTGGGGGTGGGCACATAGCACACTTGATTGATAGTGGCCCGTGGGGGGTCTCATGAAGGGTGAGGGTCTGGACTGGGGCCGTCTAATGTACTGATTTTAAATTTAACCAGCAAACCCATAATAAGCAGGAGCCAAGCAAGCCTCTAAATCTATGGATGGAATGATTGTATTTTAAAGTCCCTGCAGCTGGCCAGGCCTGTGTCCACACCATAGGGCAAGTTTCTAATCCCATTTGGTATAAATTACTAGGCATGTCAGGAAGAATCATTTTCACTCTAAGGGATAAAAACTAGGCTTTAAAGCCAGGGACATGTTTCTTTCTCAACCTGGGAATAATATATATATTGTGTATTCAAGCCAGGGGGTAGTTTTTTTCTATTGCAAACTGGTAGAAAAAAAACTGTGTATTTTTGTCTAGGGTTTTTTATTTCTGTTTTTATCCCCAGTTAGTTTTAATCAAATTCAGGAGCTGTCAGGCTTTAATTGTCACATTAATTTATATACTGTATATAAATTAATGTGATAATTTTTTGAATAATCCATAATATAGGGCTTAAAGCCTGCTGACAGCTCCTGAATTTGATTAAAACTAACGGGGGGGGGGGGGGGATAAAAACAGAAGAAAAAAAACTAGACAAAAATACAGTTTTTTTTTCTACCAGTTTGCAATAGAAAAAAACTACCCCCTGGCTTGAATACACAATATATATATTATTCCCAGGTTGAGAAAGAAACATGTCCCTGGCTTTAAAGCCTAGTTTTTATCCCTTAGAGTGAAATTATTCTTCCTGACATGGACATCCAGATCCAGTTTATATTCCTACCAGCTAGCAAGAAATAATAATTAAAAAAAAAACACCCCCTTGTTTGATTCCCCACTTTAGAGTCTTCTTACCTGTAAGTGCCTGGAATATGAACACTGACCTGTCCTATATGCCTAGTAATTTATACCAAATGGGATTAGAAACTTGCCCTATGGTGTGGACACAGGCCTGGCCAGCTGCAGGGACGTTAAAATACAATTATTCCATCCATAGATTTAGAGGCTGGCCTGGCTCCTGCTTATTATGGGTCGTCTGGTTAAAGTTATAATCAGTACATTATAGACGGCGCCAGACCCTTACCCTTCAGATAATATACTTAAAAAATATTCTTAATAAAATACCTGATTACATCTCATAACCCATAGAACAGCCATATCCCATAATAACCTATGCCTGCAGCTTGTTTGAGAGATTCACAATTTGTATTTAGGACAGAGAATAATCTATTGTTCATTTGCTTATGTATGTGTGTGTGTATGTATGTGTGCCCTTTGTCATTGTGTGTGTATAAATATGTATGTGGTTGTGTGTGTATAAATGTGTGTGTGTCTGTCATTATGTATGTATGTTTGTGTGTGTGCGCAAATATGTATGTGTGTGTATGAATGTATAAATGTGTGTGCATGAGTGTGTAAATATGTATGTGTGTATAAATGTGTGTGCATGAGTGCATGAGTATGTGTAAATATGTGTGTGTGTGTGTATGTATGCGCGTATGTATGTATGTATATATATATATATATATATATATATATACTGTATATATATATATATATATATATATATTGTATGAACATTTTGTTACCTGCTATGTTGTGCAGAGCCACCACTTTGGCACATTGATATGTAGAAATTAACTATTATATCCATTACACATTACTAGAACATTTTGTTAAGAATCAGTAATGGCAGGGTAAATCATATATTTATTTATTTTTGGGGGGGGGGGGCGGCAAAATGTGTATTCGACTGTGTAGCCAAAAATCCTAGCACCGGCCCTGTCTGTACTATTTAGTAAGTGCTGTGAAGCAAGACTTTGTTTATGTTAAAGATTTACTTCTGCAAATTGTCTTTAAATAAGCAGTATACGTGTATTCAGCTATTTACGCTTTTCTGAAAGCCGATGATGGCAGCTGCAAGCCACATTTTTCCAGATTTCTTTTTGTGAAAGTGCAACACATATGCAAATCCAGATATTAGTGTGTTGCACTTTCACAAAAAAAAATCTGTCTCTAAACATAGCTGAATGCGGCTTGTGGACACCATCTTCGGCATTCGGATTGGCCCGAAATAGCCAAATGCAAATGTCTGATAAACAAGTCAAGGCTTTTACACTAATACTAAATTAAAATTGAACCAAAGTAAAGTAAATCTAAGGAAAAATAACTAGTTCCTATTCAATAGAATGGTATATGTAAGAGTATACTGTTGCCCCATTGCACCATTTTAGAACATAAAATACAAAGCTCATAATTATTAAATGTAATAATTCTATACGTTTGGACTTAGTTGTCTTAGAAGATGTCAGTGAACACATTTTGAGATTTTTTTTTCTATGGTTGATTAGCAACAAGTTTTGTGTAACGTGATAATAAATCGTTACAGATTTTTTTTTTTTACTTTATTTTCTTATTTTACAATAATTTATTAATTACGTAAATAGCTAGTTTATACTGTTATTTACTAAAAACGTTTTTAATACCCCTCTTCAATACAGGTCTGCCAGTTTAAGAAGTGTGTGGAGTTGTCTTTATAGTATGGTTGCAGGGATTCCAAGATGGCTGTCACAGTGTTGCTGTACAAAAGAAAATGCCATTATATTTATATATGTAGACTAACAAGGGGGAGGATGAATTCTAGTCACAGAACATCAGTTTGCAGACTGCTGGTCATAATTCATTCAATTTGTTGATTACAGGGAGTGCAGAATTATTAGGCAAGTTGTATTTTTGAGGATTAATTTTATTATTGAACAACAACCATGTTCTCAATGAACCCAAAAAACTCATTAATATCAAAGCTGAATAGTTTTGGAAGTAGTTTTTAGTTTGTTTTTAGTTATAGCTATTTTAGGGGGATATCTGTGTGTGCAGGTGACTATTACTGTGCATAATTATTAGGTAACTTAACAAAAAACAAATATATACCCATTTCAATTATTTATTTTTACCAGTGAAACCAATATAACATCTCAACATTCACAAATATACATTTCTGACATTCAAAAACAAAACAAAAACAAATCAGTGACCAATATAGCCACCTTTCTTTGCAAGGACACTCAAAAGCCTGCCATCCATGGATTCTGTCAGTGTTTTGATCTGTTCACCATCAACATTGCGTGCAGCAGCAACCACAGCCTCCCAGACACTGTTCAGAGAGGTGCACTGTTTTCCCTCCTTGTAAATCTCACATTTGATGATGGACCACAGGTTCTCAATGGGGTTCAGATCAGGTGAACAAGGAGGCCATGTCATTAGATTTTCTTCTTTTATATCCTTTCTTGCCAGCCACACTGTGGAGTACTTGGACGCGTGTGATGGATCATTGTCCTGCATGAAAATCATGTTTTTCTTGAAGGATGCAGACTTCTTCCTGTACCACTGCTTGATGAAGGTGTCTTCCAGAAACTGGCAGTAGGACTGGGAGTTGAGCTTGACTCCATCCTCAACCCGAAAAGGCCCCACAAGCTCATCTTTGATGATACCAGCCCAAACCAGTACTCCACCTCCACCTTGCTGGCGTCTGAGTCGGACTGGAGCTCTCTGCCCTTTACCAATCCAGCCACGGGCCCATCCATCTGGCCCATCAAGACTCACTCTCATTTCATCAGTCCATAAAACCTTAGAAAAATCAGTCTTGAGATATTTCTTGGCCCAGTCTTGACGTTTCAGCTTGTGTGTCTTGCTCAGTGGTGGTCGTCTTTCAGCCTTTCTTACCTTGGCCATGTCTCTGAGTATTGCACACCTTGTGCTTTTGGGCACTCCAGTGATGTTGCAGCTCTGAAATATGGCCAAACTGGTGGCAAGTGGCATCTTAGCAGCTGCACGCTTGACTTTTCTCAGTTCATGGGCGGTTATTTTGCGCCTTGGTTTTTCCACACGCTTCTTGCGACCCTGTTGACTATTTTGAATGAAACGCTTGATTGTTCGATGATCATGCTTCAGAAGCTTTGCAATTTTAAGAGTGCTGCATTCCTCTGCAAGATATCTCACTATTTTTGACTTTTCTGAGCCTGTCAAGTCCTTCTTTTGACCCATTTTGCCAAAGGAAAGGAAGTTGCCTAATAATTATGCACACCTGATATAGGGTGTTGATGTAATTAGACCACACCCCTTCTCATTACAGAGATGCACATCACCTAATATGCTTAATTGGTAGTAGGCTTTCGAGCCTGTACAGCTTGGAGTAAGACAACATGCATAAAGAGGATGATGTGGTCAAAATACTCATGGGCGTTTCGTTTCGGACAAATTAGGAATTTGGCCAAATTTTGGCCGATTCAGTGATTCAGATGCATCTGAATTTCCGAATTGGCACATCCCGAAAATTTCCCAAAAATTCAGAAAATGAATAAATATATTTTCCGAATTTTCAAATCCATTATTCATATTCTTAATTTTTCATTGTTCCTTCCTAAACCGATGTTCCCCGACACTAACTCTAAGTCTATAATAAAGGTATTAATCCCTAAACCACCATTCCCTGACATCGCCGACACTAACTAAACCTATTATTAACCCCTATACCGCTGTCTAGAAACATCGCTGACACAAACTAAACCTATTAACGCCTAAATCACACACCCCACACATCGCCGACACAAACTAAACATATTAACCCCTAAACTGCACCCCCCCCACATTGCTGACATGAACTAAACCTATTAATCCCTAAACCACACCCCCCCACATCGCTGACACAAACTAAACCTATAAACCCCTAAACCGCTCTTCAAAAACATCGCCAACATGAACTAAACCTATTAACCCCTAAACCGCCCCCTCTACATCACCGACACAAACTAAGCCTACTAACCCATAAACCACACCCCCCCACATCACCAACACTAACTAAACCTATTAACCCCTAAACCGCCATTCCAAAACATCACCAACACTAACTAAAGCTATTAACCCCTAAACCACCATTCACAAACATCGTCAATACTAACTAAACCTATTAACCCCTAAACCGCCGGTCCCCACATCGCAACAACCTAAATTAAACTATATTAACCCCTGTTCCAATCAGCCAATAGAATGCGAGCTCATTCCTATTGGCTGATTGGATCAGCCAATAGGATTGAAGTTCAATCCTATTGGCTGATTGCATCAGCCAATAGGATTTTTTCTACCTTAATTCTGATTGGCTGATAGAATTCTATCAGCCAATCGGAATCTAAGGGACACCATCTTGGATGATGTCACTTAAAGGTACCTTCATTCGTTGTGTAGTCATCATTGGAAGAGGATGCTCCGCGCCGGATGTCTTGAAGATGGACCCGCTCTTCGCTGGATGGATGAAGATAGAAGATGCCGTCTAGATGAAGACTTCTGCCATCTGGAGGACCACTTCTGCCCGTCTGGAGGACCACTTCTGCCGGCTTCGTTGAGGACATCTTGCCGCTTGGATGAAGACTTCTCCCGCTAAGTGGATCTTCGGGGGTTATTGTTAGGATTTTTTAAGGGTGTATTGGGTGGGTTTTATTTTTAGGTTAGGGCTTTGGGCTGCAATAGAGCTAAATGCCCTTTTAAGGTCAATGCCCATCCAAATGCCCTTTTCAGGGCAATGCGGAGCTTAGGTTTTTTTAGTTAGGGTTTTATTTGGGGGGTTGGTTTTGTGGGTGGTGGGTTTTACTGTTGTGGGGGTTGTTTGTATTTTTTTTCAGGTAAAAGAGCTGATTTATTTTGGGCAATGCCCCGCAAAAGGCCCTTTTAAGGGCTATTGGTAGTTTAGTTTAGGCTAGGGTTTTTTTTATTTGGGGGTGGGGGGTAATTTGATAGGGATATAAGATTAGGTGTAATTATTTTAAAGATCTTGTAATTTGTTCTTTATTTTTTGTAATTTAGTGGGGGGGGGGGTTGTAATTTAGCTGATTGTTTAGAATTTAGTTAATTGTATTTAATTTAGGTAATTTATTTAATTGTAGTGTAGTGATAGGTGTTAGTGTAACTTAGGTTAGGTTTAATTTTACAGGTAAATTTGTATTTATTTTAGTTAGGTAGCTATTAAATAGTTAATAACTATTTAGTAACTATTCTACCTAGTTAAAATAAATACAAACTTGCCTGTAAAATAAAATTAAACCCTAAGCTAGCTACACTGTAACTAGTTATACTGTAGCTAGTTTAGGGTTTATTTTATAGTTAAGTATTTAGTTTTCAATAGGAATTATTTAGGTAATGATAGTAATTTGTATTTAGATTTATTTAAATTTTATTTAAGTTAGGGGGTGTTAGGGTTAGGGTTAGACTTAGATTTAGGGGTTAATAAATATAATATAGTGGTGGCAACGTTGGGGACGGCAGATTAGGGGTTAATAAATGTAGGTAGGTGGCAGCGATGTTAGGGGCGGCAGATTAGGGGTTAATAATATTTAACTAGTGTTTGCGATGCGGGAGTACGTCGGTTTAAGGGTTAATATGTTTATTATAGTGGTGGCTACGTTGGGGGCGGCAGATTAGGGGTTAATAACAGTATGTAGGTGTCGGTGATGTTGTGGGCAGCAGATTAGGGGTTAATAAATATAATGTAGGTGTCGGCAATGTTGGGGGCAGCAGATTAGAGGTTCATAAGTATAATGTAGGTGGCGGCAATGTCCGGAGCGGCAGATTAGGGGTTAATAAGTATAATGCAGGTGTCGGCGATGTCGGGGGCAGCAGATTAGGGGTTAATAAGTGTAAGATTAGGGGTGTTTAGACTCAGGGTTCGTGTTAGGGTGTTAGGTGTAAACATAAATGTAGTTTCCCCATAGGAATCAATGGGACTGCGTTACTGAGCTTTACGCTGCTTTTTGGCAGGTGTTAGACTTTTTCTCAGCCGGCTCTCCCCATTGATGTCTATGGGGAAATCGTGCACAAGCATGTACAACCAGCTCACCTGGTTAAGCAGCGCTCACCTGACTTAAGCAGCGCTAGTATTGGAGTGCGGTATGGAGCACAATTTTGCTCTACACTCACTTCTTGCCTTTTAACGCCGGGTTTGTAAAAACCTGTAATACCAGCGCTGTAGTTAAGTGAGCTCTGAGAATAAAGTGCAAGTTAACACCACACCCCTCATAACGCAAAACTCGTAATCTAGCCGTAAGTATTTAGATTTAAATAGGTATTATATTATTTAGTTAATAATTTAAACTTTAATATAGGTCTATTTAAATTATGTTAAAGTTAGGGTGTGTTATCTTTAGGATTAGGGTTAGGTTTAGGGGTTAATATAGTTTAATTTATGTTGTTGCAATGTGGGGGCCGGCGGTTTAGGGGTTAATTAATAGGTTTAGTTAGTGTTGGCGATGTGGGGGGTGCAGTTTAGGGGTTAATAGGTTTAGTTAGTGTCAGCAATGTCGGGGAACTGTGGTTTAGGGGCTAATAGGTTTTGTTAGTGTTGGCGATGTTTTGGGAACGGCGCTTTAGTGGTTAATAGGTTTAGGTAGACTTGGCGATGTGGGGTGCGGTTTAGGGGTTAATAGGTTTAGTTAGTGTCGGCGATGTCAGGGAACAGCGGTTTAGGGGTTAATACTTTATTTAGTGATTTATTTAGAGTTGGCGATGTTTGGGAATGGCGGTTTAGGGGTTAATAGGTTTAGGTAGTGTTGGCGATCGGGGGGTGCGGTTTAGAGGTTAATAGGTTTAGTTTGTGTCGGTGATGTCGGGGAACTGCAGTTTTGGCGTTAATAACTTTATTATTTGATTTAGTTAGTGTCGGCGATGTGGGAGCAGCGGTTTAGGGGTTAATAGGTTTAGGTAGTGTTAGTGATGTGGGGGCGTGGGTGGTGGCGGCGGCAGTTTAACATAATTTTGTTTAGGCAATCGCCGAAACATTAATTAGAAACAATGATTCAGTCCGTAATAAAGATTCAGTCCAACAATAATATTTCGGTAACGGTTTCACATGCATCCGAATTTCAAAATTCGGAAAGACAAAAATAAATTCCAAAACCGAATTACCGACACATAACGAATTATTACGAATGTCTCTAACCAAATTCAAACAAGTCTACTGTTGATCATTAAAGTTAAAGCATCTGCTTAATTGCAACAGAAAAGTTATAATATGTTTTTCATATTGCATTTGGCTTTAAACTATACCCTTCTACATCTCATTTTCTCCCATATACCTAAGCAGCTGTTATCTCTGCAGGTATCTGAAGAAGAAGAAGAGTTTCTGCACATGTATAAGCATGTCAGCTAGCTACTAGCTACTTCTATTATTTAATTTGCTTTATTCTCTTGAACCAATCCCATGAGGCATCTATGAGCAGCAACCAATCAGCAGCTACTGAGACTATTTAGATATGCATTTGACAAAGGATATCAAGAGAATGAGGCAAATAGATAATATAAATAAATTGGAAAGTTGTTTAAAATGTCATGCTCTTTCTAAATCACGAAAGAAAAAAAATTGGGTTGTTGTCCCTTTAACTGCAAAAGGCTCAAATGCACTAATATATATGTCGACATATGTATGCATATGTTTTTATGTGTTTTTATGTCTGTTAATACATTTATACACATATAAACACAAAAATACATATGTACACACATATAAACATACTGTATGTATATATATATATATATATATATATATATATATATATATATATATATATACATAGTATTACATATTTAGACATGTATATGTATGTATTTCTTTTTTAAAGCCCTTTGCCTGCTTTTTATTCAAACATCTGATACCTCATATCTTTGGACCCTTATAATTTTTTTGTGCAATATGTTTTAATAATTTTTATTAGCTAGTGTTCTTCACATAGTAGAATATGTTCTAATTATTCTTATATAAATATTTATATATCCGGGGAAATCTCAGAGTTCAGCTGAGTTTCAGCTGACTTTCTTCACAACAAGTTCATCCTGAACTCCTACTATTCTGCCCTTAATCTTTATAAGCAGCAATACTTCTCTAATCTCATCTCTACTCTTTACTCTAACACAAAACATCTGTTCTCCGCGTTCAATACTCTTCTCCGCCCACCCCACCTCCTAATACAACCTCTCTCTCAGATCAAGATTTTGCCAGCCACTTCAATAACAAAATTGACTCCATCAGAAGTGAAATCAACTCTCAATATACTACCAATCTCCCAACCCCTCAAAAGCTCACAATCATCCAAAACCCAAATATCCAAAAATGCAGCTCTTTTGCCCCTGTTAACGAGAACAGAGTTTCTGCCCTTATACTGTCCTCCCACCTCACTACCTGTCCCCTCGACCCCATCCCCTCACAGCTACACCCCTCCCTCTCTTCTACCCTCACCCCCATACCCACACACATTTTCAACCTCTTCCTCAGCACTGGTATATTTCCTTCATCTCTACAACATGCACTGGTCACACCTATCCTCAAAAAACCTTCCCTCGATCCAACCTCCCCATCCAACTACCGCCCTATCTCCCTACTCCCTCTTGACTCAAAGCTCCTCGAAAAGCTAGTATACACACGTCTATCCCATTTCCTTACACTAAACTCTCTTCTTGACCCACTGCAATCTGGATTTCGTCCCCATCACTCTGCAGAGACAGCAATTGTCAAGGTTACCAACGACCTACCTGTCTGCAGCCTTTGACACTGTTGACCATCCTCTTCTGCTCCAAACCCTCCAATCCTGTAGCATCTGCTACACAGCACTCTCGTGGTTCTCTTCATATCTGACTAACCGTACATTTAGTGTAGCCTTCTCGAGAGCATCCTCTGCCCCGTTACCACTTTCTGTTGGGGTAACTCAAGGCTCTGTCCTTGGTCCCCTTCTCTTTTCAATCTACACGTCATCATTAGGTTCCTTAATAAAGTCCCATGGGTTTCAATATCATTTGTATGCCGATGACACCCAAATCTACCTCTCTGCACCAGACCTACCTCCTTCCTTACTAACCCGTGTAACTAACTGTCTTTCTCATATCTCATCTTGGATGTCCTCTCACTACCTTAAGCTAAATACCTTCAAAACTGAACTCCTTATTTTTCCCCCTTCTTCCAATGTCTCCACCCCCAAAATTTCTATAACTGTTGATAATTCCATCATTACCCCTACCCTGCATGCAAAATGTCTTGGGGTCACACTTGACTCAGATCTTTCCTTCACTCCTCACATTCAGTCCTTGGCTAAAGCCTGACGCTTCCACCTTAAAAACATCTCTAAAATTAGACATTTCTCTCTCATCCTTTCCCGCCTCGACTACTGCAACTCCGTCCTCTCTGGTCTACCTAGTTGCCTTTACAATCCATTATGAATGACTCTGCCAGGCTCATCTTCCTTACTCGTCGCTCTTCATCTGCTGCACCTCTCTGCCAATACCTTCACTGGCTTCCCCTTGCCTCTAGGATTAAGCACAAAATCCTCACTCTGACATACAAAGCTCTCAACTGCAATGCTCCCCCCTACATTTCAGAACGTGTCTCCAGATAATCTCCCTCCCGTCCCATTCGATCAGCTCAGGATCTCCTCCTCTCCTCCTCTCTTGTTACTTCCTCACATTCCCGTTTACAGGACTTCTCCAGACTGGCCCCCATCTTGTGGAACTCCCTGCCTCGCTCCACAAGACTCTCCCCTAGTTTTAACAGCTTCAAGCGCTCCCTAAAAACTCTACTATTCAGGGATGCATACAACCAACATTAACCTTTCCTAATTCCATTGCTTTACCCTTGAACCCCTTAGAATGTAAGCCTATGAGCTCTGCTGTTTGCAGATCGCCTTCATAAGAGCCGACTACAACAGTGAAACTCTCGTCAGGGCACTCTACCCACTTGATCCCTACAAAAGCTATCCTGTATACCGACTATGTTTACAGCGCTGCGGAATCTGTTGGCGCTCTACAAATACCTGATAATAATAATATATATATATATATATATGTTATTTTTTTTTTATATATACATCTATAACTATATATATATATATATATATATAGGAATATATATTTTAAGTTATATTTTAAGGACTCCAATACACTAAGGGCTAGATTACAAATGGTGCACTGACAGTTGCACACAAGTGATAACAGGTTTATCGCAGGTGTTTGCGTGCTTTGGAAGTAGCGCACGTATTACAAGTTGAAAGTAAACACGTTCACTAAAGCTCAATTGAATTTAACGCTTGTCGGGTTAACGTGACTTTAATAAATTAAAAAATACAGTTAAACTCATAATAACAACATCTAAAAGATTTTTTTTTTAATTGCAACAAAAAGTTATAAGGGCTTAAATATATGAGGTCTCTGTTGTTAGAAAAAAATGGACTGCAAAGGGCTTAATCATAGAGATACATACAAATACATGTCTAAATAGGTTTATGTATTTATATATATATATAAATATATATATATATATATATATATATTTTATATGTGTATACAAGTGTACGTATGTACTGAATATGTTTTACATTTCTAAATAGACATTCCAATATATATCTGTATATATCTATATATATACATATATATACATATATATACATATATATATATATATATATATATATATATATATAAATATGTATTTATGAATAAATAAAAAATATTCTTCTATGTGACATACATTGGAAGGTGAACTATTAATATTTCATGTTGAGTTTGCAGTCACTTGAGATTTGCACAACTTGTTGGGTGTTTTTTTACTACTTTTCACGCTCCATTGAACTATATGTGGGAATTAGTTAAAGCAGTCACGATATTCTAACTTTGGCGTTTTTGCGTGCGTCAAGTTAGCACAAGAATGAAAACTTTTGATTTCAATTTATAATAAGAGCGGTACCCGATGCACAGAATAAGCCGAAGACAAGCGCAGTTAACTCATAATCTAGCCCTATGGATATGTCTATATATATGTACATATGTGTATATACACATATAAACACATATGTATTTATGTGTTTATATGTGTATATATGTCTGTAAATACATATACACATATAAAAATATAAATACGTACATATGTACTCAAATATTAACATATATATATATATATATATACTGTATATATATACATACATATGTATATACTAATTTTTAGATATGTGTATGTATGTACAGTATCTCTATGTTAAAGCCCTTTGGAGGCCTTTTTTTCTGACACCTGAGACCTCATATCTTTGAGCCCTCATAACATTTAATGTAATTTTTTTAAATACTTTTTATCAGACAGTGTTATTATGAGTGAAACTGCACTTTTTTTATGTATTTTTGATGTGTTTTGTGCAACTTTATTGTCTTGCGTAACAGTTAACCAGAGCTCAGAAGTTGTGCTATCCTTACACACACCAAATTAGATTGTGCTTAAGGGAACGTGTTTGCTTTCAACTCATAATACGCGCACTATTTCCGTCACATGCAAAGAGACGCAAAATACCCCACGCGCCACTCGAAATATAGCCCATTATTGACCAAATTACAATTGGAGTGCTAATTAATGCTCCTGCTCGAGCGTTAATTAAGCTAGAAGTAAGCTTTTTGCTCTCCCCGGGTTGCACACGTATCACGAGTTGAATTAAAACTGTTTTCCTTCGAGTGGTATCCCGACGAGCACAAAAAGTCATAGTTCGAATACCCCATGCGTATTCACGTATTCCCCCATAAAAGTCAATGAAGAAAAAAAAAAGTGGAAAAAAACCTAATACTCCACTCTCGCGCAAGCCAGATCACATATTCTCATGTGTGCTAACCCAACATGAAAATATGAATATGACACATTCCAATGTTCTACACATAACAGAATCTGTTCTAATTATTCATAAATAAATATTTCTACATATATCTCATGATTTGTTTGGTACAATATATATTTATATCTTTATTTATATACATGATTATAATTAGGTATTGATATAGATAGATAGATAGATAGATAGATAGATAGATAGGAATATCTATTTAAAAATACTTAAAACATATTCTGCTATGTGCAGAACATTGGAATGTGACATATTTACATCAAATACATAGTTAAAAAATTTGGTAGAGTATTAATTAGTTGTAGAGTAAAAATTTTGAGCAGAGCGCAAAATTGCGCCTTCGCGAGCGTGATATTTGCGATTCACTCGTAATACCAGTGCACGCAAACGTGCACTATTATTAGAATTTGAGCGCAAAGCTAATGCAATCTAGCGTTCACATTTCATGGAAGATTTGCGCTCATGAGAGCGCGCTTCCATAGGCTCTAAAGGGAGCCTTGTTCTAATGCTGATAGTCATGGCAGAGAACCTAGTGCAGCAAAGTGGTAAGTCGCGCAGCAATGGGCAGCAAAGTTTTAATATTGATTGAAATTAATATATACAAATATATTTATATAAACATATACATATATAATTTTAGTAATAACACAGTCCCCATAGACCACAATGTAAATGCACCTTTCAGTGCCGTTTTTTTTCTAACACTCCACATCTGCACACTTTAACCCCTTAAAACTACTTTGTGCCATTATTAAAAAAAAAAAAAATAAAGATAGTACTATTTTTTATTTTTATTAAAGTGAAAGTCAATCCTAGCGTTTTACAAACGCTAGGATTTACTATTGAAACAAATAAAGGGCACTTTTATTCATGAGGTATAAGATACTTCATGTAGAAAGCTCCTTTATTTGTTTCAATCGATCACCATTCTTAGCTGCTATGGCAGCCCATGGCTAAACATTTTTTTTGCTAAGAGGTGAGGTTTTCACCTCTTAGCCAATAGTTGTGCGGTAAATCCGGCTTCCCATAGGCACCAAGCCAGATTTACCGCACGACTATTGGCTAAGAGGTGAAAACATCATCACTTAGCAAAAAATATTTAGCCGTGGGCTGCTGTAGCAGCTAAGATCGGCGATCAATTGAAACAAATAAAGGAGCTTTCTACATGAAGTATCTAATACTTCATGAATAAAAGTCCCCTATTTGTTTCAATAGTCAATCCTAGCGTTTGTAAAACGCTAGGATTGACTTTCACTTTAAGGAGCTATACACAATTTTTGGGGGGAAACTTGGTTAATGAAGTCTAGCGCAAAGTTTTACCGTGAGCTTGCAGCAGCATTAACCAGTCACTTGTTATCTGGTTATCTAAAATATGTCCGTAAGCAGCCAATTAGCCCCTTTATGGGTGCACATTAAATTAGCGCTTCACTTGTAATCTGGCCCTTTATTAAATATGAATATTGCATAGATATGCTTTTACATTTTTTCAATTACTTAACTGCAAAGGGCTCCAATGCACTTTTATACAGTATATCTATATATGTGTACATATGTATTTTATGCAAATAAAAAGAGAGAAGCGCTCAACCTGGGAACGAACAATAGCATAATAGCTTGTTCTATGGCTAGTTACCACCCAAGAAGCAGCCTCTTTTTGCTCAGTATGTGCTTTTCACAGAGAACTTTCCTGAAGCATATCAGTCTGATCCTGACTTAACAGTACAGTCCAGCCCTGAAATACCAGGCAATCCCTCTCTGAACGAGAGAAACAGCAAAACCACGACATACGCTTCGGCCTATTGTGGGCCTCGTCAGTGAGGTGCAGCCATATTCCTTTAGGCACACTGAGCAATGGGTCCATGTCTGGATTTCCACATCACACTTAGGGAGACTTCCCTAAGTGTCATAATTTGCATAAATAAAAAGAGAGAAGCACTCAACCTGGGAACAAACTATAGCATAATAGCCCACAACAGGCTGAAACATCTGGGGTTTTGCTGTTTCTCTCGTTCAGAGAGGGATTGCCTGGTATTTCGGGGCTGGACTGTACTGTGAAGTCAGGATCAGACTGATATGCTTCAAGAAAATTTGTTCCCAGGTTGAGCGCTTCTCTCTTTTTATATATGTATTAATGTGTTTATATGTGCATATATGTCTCTATAAACATATATAAATACATATGTACACATACACACACACATATATATATGTGTGCACAATTATTATGCAAGTTGTATTTTTGAGGATTCATTTCATTATTGAACAACTCTACAGTGTTCTCGGTCAATCCAAAACATTAATAAACCTCAAACTTGAATATTTAAGAAATTAAAATTAGGTTTTGGCTTTCTTAGGAGAATATTCATGTGTGCACAATTATTGGGCAACTATTAGTGTTGAGAATTATTATGCAACTAAATGAAAAACGAAAATTTTCCCATCTCACTTGTTTATTTTCATCTGTTTAAGTGAGAATAATAAACAAACAACTCAAAATTTACAAAAGAACATTTCTGACATTTCAAAAAAAATATCAGTGTTCAATATAGCCACCCTTCTTTTCAATAACAGTCCATGGAGTCTGTCAGTTTCTTGAAATGTTGAAGATCAACTTTTTGTGCTGCAGCAACTACAGCCTCCTAGACACTGTTCAGAGAGGTGTACTGTTTTTCTTCACAGTAAATCTCCAGTTTAAGAAGGGCCAACAAGTTCTCAATAGGTTTTAGTTCAGATGAGGAAGGAGGACATGTCATTATTAGTTCATCTTTAAGTCCTTTACTGGCTAGCCACACAGTGGAGTACTTCAATGCATGCGATGGAGCATTGTCCTGCAGAAATATCATGGTCTTCTTGAAAGATGCAGACTTTTTCCTGTACCACTGCTTGAAGAAAGTGTCTTCTAAAAACTGGCAGTATGTTTGGGAGTTGATTTAGAGTCCATCTTCAACCCAAAAAGGTCCAACTAGCTCAACTTTAATAATACCAGCCCATACCAGTACCCCACTTCCACCTTGCTGGTGTCTGTTACTGATCCAGCCACAGGCCCATCCATCTGGTCCATCAAGAGTCACTCTCATCTCATCAGTCCATAAAACCTTTGAAAAATCTGTCTTCAGATATTTCTTGGCCCAGTGTCGACTTTTCAACTTATGTGTCTTGTTCAGTGGTGGTCGGGTTTCAGCCTTCCTTAACTTGACTATGTCTTTGAGTACTGAACACCTTGTACTTCTGGGCACTACAGGTAGGTTGAAGTTCTGGAATATGACAGCACTGGAGTATAATGAGTTCTTGGTATCTTCACATTTGATTCTTCTCAAATTTTTGGCAGTTAATTTGTGTCTTTTTTTCTCAACATGTTTTTTGCGATGCTGCTTACTATTTGCAACAAAACGTTTGATGGTTCAGTGATCACACCCCAATATCTTTACAATTTCAAGACTGCTGCATCCCTCTGAAAGACTTTTCTGAGTCAATTAAATCTCTTTTTTGCCCATTTTGCCTGAGGAAAAGAAACTACCTAATAATTATGCACATCTTGATATAGTGTGTTAATATCCTAAGGCCACACTTTTCCTCATTACAAAAATACGCATCACCTAATATGCTTAAATCCAATCAGCATTCAAGTTTATACAGCTTTGAGTTGGACAATATGCATAAAAATGATGATTTGATCAAAATACTCACTTGCCTAATATTTGTGCACAAAGTGTATGTATGTATATATGTGTGTATGTATATATATATATATATATATATATATATACATACACATCTTTAGAGAAGTATATATATATATATATATATATATATATATATATGTATCTAAATATTAAATCCCTTTGCCTGTCTTTTTTTTTCTTACACCTGAGACCTCCTATCTTTGAGCCCTTATAACTTTTGTGTGCAATATTTATTTTAAATATTTTTATTAGATAGTGTGATTATGAGTGTAACTATATTTTGCAATGTATTTTAGGTGTGTTTCGTGCAATTTTTTTGTTACACAAAACAGTAAACCAGAGTTCTGAAGTTGTAATACGAGCAGTAAACTTGACGAGCGTAAAAACTCCCACGATAAACCCCTTATTGTTTGCGCATAAACATTTTTGCTCCACTCATAATCTGGCCATATGTTTATTTTTAACACATGCAAACATGGTACTTTCCAATTTTAATTCAGAGCCTTCTGTTTTCAAAACTCTGTACTCAAACCTCAACAAAAATAAATAAAAATTTAAAAAAAAGCATAAAATAAAATGGGTTATCGTTGGGTTTTGAATAATTTAGTATAGTTTTAAATTTGAAAAAAAAAACCTGCATAGAGCCATGCAACACACTTTACAAGGGAGTTCTAATGATTTAAATTGAGCCCAAGGATAGAAACTTAAGAAATTGTTACAAATTTAGGCTTTCTACTAGATTAATGTAATCCAGTAGAATTTGATAACCTGTTTCTAACATATAATAATAGTCTCTGATAACATATAACTTAATTACTGTGGGCTAGATTACAAGTGGAGCGCTAATTTATCGGTGCACCTGAAAACTGGCAAATTTGCATGTTTACGGGTGTGCGAAAAATTACCAGACATAAAATTAATCAGAGATCAGACCTCTGGTTAATTTTCTAAATGTGCCCTAATTTTGCCCAAATTGAATTGTAGTAATCTTTATTAAAATATAAAAATAGTAGCAATCTTATTTTTTAAAGCTATATTTTCTGCTCCACTTGTAATCTGGTCCTGTATATTTATATATTTATATACTGTTTTACATATATATATATATATATATATATATATATATATATATATATAGTCATGGCGGAAAATATTGGCACCCATGCATTTCTGTCAGATAATGTACCACTTCGCCCAGAAAATTGTTGCAATTACAAATGTTTGGGCATTCTCATGCTTATTTATTTTGTTTGTATTGGTATGACACAAAACAGTGGAGAAAAAAAAATCCAAATCTGACACATTCCATGCAAAACTCCAAAAATAGACTGGACAAAATTATTGGCACCTTCTCAAAATTGTAAGAAATGATTGCATTCCAAGTTTGTAATGCTCCAATAATTTGTAATTCAATCCACCTGTATCAATTAACAGGTGCTGACAATATAGAAATCACACCAGCAGCCAGTTAAAATGGTGAAAATGTGACCTTTCTGTTGCTTGTCTCTGTGTGCCACATTGAACATGGAGAAGAGAAGGAGCAGGAAATAATTGTCTGAGGATTTCAGAACAAAAATTGTGGAAAAGCATGGACAATCTCAAGGTTACAAGTCCATCTCCAGAGATCATTATGTTCCTGTGTCCACTGTGTGCAACATTATCAAGACGTTTACAGCCTACGGCACTGTAGCTAATCTCCCTGGATGTGGACGAAAGAGAAAAATTGATCAAAGATTGCAATGAGGGATTGTTTGAATGGTGGATAAAAAACCTCCATCCACTGCCAGACAAATTCAAGCTGAACTTCAGGCACATGGTACAAATGTGTCAGCTTGCACTATACGTCACAATGAATGAAAAGGGGTTCTATGGTAGGAGACCCAGGAGGACCCCACTGCTGACACAGAAACATAAAAAGTCAGATTGAAGTTTACCAAAACTTACCTAAGGAAGCCAAAATCCTTTTGGGAGAATGTGCTGTGAACAAATGAAACAAAGTTACAGCTTTTTGGTAAAGTCCATCATTCAGAAAAAGAAATGAGGCTTTTAAAGAAAAGAATACAGTCCCTACAGTCAAACATGGTGGAGGTTCACTGATGTTTTGGGGTTGCTTTGCTGCTTCAGGCACTGGATGTCTTGACTGTGTGCATGGTATTATGAAATCTGAAGACTACCAAAGAATTCTGTGGTGCAAAGTAGTGCCCAGTGTACGAAAGTTGGGACTCCGTCAGAGGTAATGGGTCTTACAGCAGGACAATGACCCAAAGCACACGTCAAAAAGCATACAGAAATTAATTAAGACAAAGCACTGGAGAGTACTGAACTGGCCAGCAATGAGTCCAGATCTAAATCCCATAGAGCACCTGTGGAGAGATCTCAAAACAGCAGTTCCAATCTGAGAGACCTGGAGCAGTTGGCGAAAGAAGAGTGGTCCAAAATTCCAGTAGAGAGGTGTAAGAAACTCATTGATGGTTACAGGAAGCGATGAAGTTGTTATTTTTTCCAAGGGGTGTGCTACAAAATATTAAATTGAGGATGCCAAAAATGTTGTATAGTCTATTTTTTTAGTTTTGCATGGAATGTTTTGTGTCATTCCAATATAAACAAAAGAAATAAACATGAGAATACCTAAACATTTGTAATGGCAACAATTTTCTGGGCGAAGTGGTGCATTATCTGACAGAAATGCAGGGGTGGTAAGATTTTTGGCCATGGCTGTATATATATATAAAAAAAATCAAGTCATTTGATTTTTTAAGAAAAAACGTAATACAAATGTGCTGCATTTAGATAAAGACAGGCACAATATATAATGTAATTACATATGCATATGGAAAGTTGTGTCGCACCAAAAGAAAATGTGGTCCTTGTCTGCCAGGAGCTTTACTGTCAATCTGTTCAATATCAGTTTTAGTAACACTGTTCATTTTACACTGAAGCATTCAGTGTTGATTCAATTTGATGGAATTAGAATGAAAAAAGCTTAATTTACTATACAATGTTTCATGATTTTGCTTATTGATCATAAACTACTCAATCTCCACAGTTTAAAGACTGTGTGGCTGTTCTCTGAATTAGTTAACAGCATTATATCAAGTTACAATTTTCCAGTTTAATTTACAAGTCATTGTATCAAATGTATATAATATTCTGTAGCTGATTACATTGGGTAGAGAAGCATTGCTTATATTAAATAATTTAAATCTTCGCTCACTATTGTTTCATTTTCCTTTATACCTGTAAACGGATTTAAGCAAATAAATGGCAACAATTGAAAAGCACTCTTGGAATATCAATGAAAATGTTGCAGATTTTGGGTGAGATACTGTAGCAGTTATTTGTGACTGCAATGATAAAACCATCACTCCCTGTTGCAAATGATTGTAACTCCCTAGTGATAAAGGTCCTAGTGCAAAAAGGACAACCAAACGCTTATATTAACAGGTTCGAAATACATTAAACATCTCATTACTTTGTAAAAGAAGTGGTATTGGCATTGGGAAAACACAATCTAGTAACATTGTCTGCATACAAATGCACAAACTCATTTTTTCATGGCTGATGTTCAGTTCTAACAACGCCAAGGATGGAGTAAACCTTATACCACATATTTATTATTATTTAAAAAAAAAATCTTCAACTCTCTAAGATCAACCACCATCCAAATACATTTGTCCCTTTCACTATCTCCACAAAAATGCATTTAATGTATTAAACTTATAACCTCAGACATTTAGGGCCAGATTACAAGTGGAAGGATTGCATATACATATGTACATACACTTATACATGTCATTGTATGCCAATATATGTATATCTCTATACATATTTCACATTCCAATATTCTTCACATACAGGACAATGTTATTTTTATTGTAAATATGCATTACTATATATATATATATACCTCTATATCTATTGCTCCTATAGATATAATTGGATACTTCTACAAAAAGGGGGGATTTAATAATGGCACTATTACAGGTGTACCCCACTCAATTGGATATTTGTTATCTATAGTGTGAAGACCAGGGGGCCTATCTATCAAACTCCGAAAGGCGCTTGACGGCCCGTGTTTCTGGTGAGTCTTCAGACTCGCCAGAAACACAAGTTATGAAGCAGCGGTCACAAAGACCGCTGCTCCATAACCTGTCCGCCTGCTCTGAGCAGGCGGACAGACATCGCCGGAAATCAACCCAATCGAGTACAATCGGGTTGATTGACACCCCCCTGCTGGCGGCAAATTGGCCGCGAGTCTGCAGGGGGCGGCGTTGCACCAGCAGCTCTTGTGAGCTGCTGGTGCAATGCTTAATACGGAGAGCGTATTGCTCTCCGTATTCAGAAAGGTCTGGCGGACCTGATCCGCACTGTCGGATCAGGTCCGCCAGACCTTGATAAATAGAGGCCCAGATATGGTCCCACACTAATATTACTTAATATTGGTGGGTTGGTGCTTATGCATAAAATTGATATGAGCTACAAAATTGTGGAACTAGAGGTGTTCCACCAGACAGTATGCATATATAGCACTCTAATGCCCAGACTCACGAGATGGTGCTTGGCGGGATTAGTTAAAATATAAACTTTATTGCTTACGTTAAAATAGGTTTAACAACATACAACATATAATAACAAACACATTCTATTGTTAAAAATAGCACTGAGAGATAGGACCTAATAATAAGTCCAGCTGTGCTATGTATATAATACTTTCGCCTTTATTACAAGGTAGCACAGTTTATGTGAATATCCAGGTCACATACCCTATAACTATATTCCCAGCAGGAACGGTATCGCTTAGTGAGGAATATATAGTAATTGTACGCCCTCTGGGATAACATAGAGTAATAATTGATATAACGTTCTTGTCCAACTATCACATGTCACCGGTGGTTTAATATATCTGTATAATTATCTGATTCGATCTTATTGGGTGCTTTACTGTGGTGTGCCCACAGTGTACATTATGTTGAGATAGTGATTACAACTTGTTTTCTGACTATCCAGCTGTATAGAATAGTCACAGTTAGTCGTAATTTGGATGTATACTGTATCCAACTGTGTTATATAGAGATATTAATTCATAAATAGCCGCTGAGTAGTACATTAGCCAAATAAAGAATTTTTAAGTGCTGTAATTATACTATCCACAGTATTGCCCTCAGTAAGGTTCTAAGGATATTCTAGTTAGATTGAATATTACATAGTGGTAACAATGCAACACTTGTTACCCTATTTAACCCCTTAATGACCACAATGTACCCTGTATGTCACTGGTCATTAAGGGTTTTTTCAGGACATAATAGCACAAGTCTAGCAAGAACACGTTATTAATGCCCTCCCTCCAGAAGGCTTTGTGGAATAGAGCAGTCTCAACGCTGGTGGCAAGACCACGCTATAAAACAATCAAGTCCCAAAAAAAGGCCAGCGACATACAGGGTACGTCGCTGGTCCTTAAGGGGTTAAAGATAATTCTTTGATTATATCTTGTTGCACATTGTCACTACGTCTTAAAGTGATATAAATACAGCTGCATAAGGTGCAAATTACAATAAAAATACGTATAACTACACATAGACCAGCTTGTGGAATCTCTTTAACACAATAGAAATTGTTAATATTTAGGTATTAATGAATATTATGAGTACTTACAGTACAGTCTGGCCATAATCAGTACGATTTCTAGCTGCCATTTATTTGTTGAGGTATTTTTACCAGCGGAATATATAGAAGCCGCCTATACTATACGATAACAAATATTGACACACATATATGTGGTGACGATTGTAAGTTGGGTGAATAATTTGCACCTTATGCAGCTGTATTTATATCGCTTTAAGACGTAGTGACATTGTGCAACAAGATATAATCAAAGAATGATCTTTAAATAGGGTAACAAGTGTTGCATTGTTACCACTCTGTAATATTCAATCTAACTAGAATATCCTTAGAACCTTACTGAGGGCAATACTGTGGATAGTATAATTACAGCACTTAAAAATTCTTTATTTGGCTAATGTACTACTCAGCGGCTATTTATGAATTAATATCTCTATATAACACAGTTGGATACAGTATATAACCAAATTACGACTAACTGTGACTATTCTATACAGCTGGATAGTCATCAAACAAGTTGTAATCACTATCTCAACATAATGTACACTGTGGGCACACCACAGTAAAGCACCCAATAAGATCGAATCAGATAATTATACAGATATGTTAAACCACCGGTGACATGTGATAGTTGGACAAGAACGTTATATCAATTATTACTCTATGTTATCCCAGAGGGCGTACAATTACTATATATTCCTCACTAAGCGATACCATTCCTGCTGGGAATATAGTTATAGGGTATGTGACCTGGATATTCACATAAACTGTGCTACCTTGTAATAAAGGTGAAAGTATTATATACATAGCACAGCTGGACTTATTATTAGGTCCTATCTCTCAGTGCTAATTTTAACAATAGAATGTGTTTGTTATTATATGTTGTATGTTGTTAAACCTATTTTAACATAAGCAATAAAGGTTATATTTTAACTAATCCCGCCAAGCACCATCTTGTGAGTCTGGGCATTAGAGTGCTATATATGCATACTGTCTGGTGGAACACCTCTAGTTCCACAATTTTGTAGTTCATAATTGGATACTTGTATAGCGCACAACCTCGAACTTAATCGACTCACAGCAGTGATAACAGGTATTATTATTACCCAACTTAATGGTACTCATTTTACCGACCTCAGAAGGATGAAAGGCTGAGTGGAACTTGGGTTGCCACAGATCTCTGTAACAGTGCATTAGCACGATGAGCTATCTGTCCAGCTTAAAATATATATATTTTGCCTTAACATTATCAGATATTTAGATATATATCAGATATATAGAAATATATATTTAACCCCTTAGTGACCAGACCATTTTTAAATTTTCTTACCGTTAAGGAACAGGGCTATTTATGCAGTACACAACATAAACATACACCACATGCATGCACACTCACATTGATATTTATGCAAACACATTTTTACAGCTACAAAAAAACTAGAGAATTAAAAATAAAAAATGTTTGTTAATACCAATAGTTATAGTTCCCAGTCAAACATTAATAAGCAAAGGAAATTACCCAGACTGTATTATTATTATTATTAATAAAATTACCTAGATTACGAGTTTTGCGCTATACTGGATGCATAAAAAACGCAATAAAATGAACAGTCCCGTACTTTCTATAGCGTTGCCATTACAAGTTACTGAAAAACCTCCTTGTGCTGTGCGTTATGGTGCGATAAGCTCCATACTGCACAAAATCCAAGGGCTGAGTTTATGTGGTCATGCACGTTTTCCCCATAGACATCAATGGGGAGAGAGTGTTAAAAAAAAACACTTTCGATCGCAGAATGGCAAATTGCTGTAACACAACCCCATTTATGTCTATGGGGAAAAGAAAATTACGTTTAAACCTAGCACCCTAACATAAACCCCTAGTCTAAATACCCCTAGTCCACTGCCCCCCTAACATCGTTGACACTAATAAAAGTTATTAACCCCTAATCCGCCGCTCCCCGACATCGCCAACACTAATAAAAGTTATTAACACCTAATCCGCCACCTAAACCTAGCACCCCCTAACTTTAAATTAAAAGTACAATATAACTATCTTAAAATAAATAAAAACTTACCTGTGAAATAAAAAAAACTAAGATTAAACAATAAATTAACCCAACATAACTATTCTAATAAAACAAAAAAAACTACCAATTAAAAATCCTAAATTACAATTAAAAAAAAACCCATAATACTAAGAAAAAAAATCTAACATTGCAAAAAATAAAAAAACACTAAAATTACGAAAATAAAAAAAAATCTAACATTACAAAAATAATAAACGAAATTATCAAAAATAAAAACAATTACACCTAATCTAATAGCCCTATATAAAAAAAATAAAAATAAAAACACCCCCTAACCTACAATAAACTAGCAAAGCCCTTAAAGGGGCCTTTTGAAGGGCATTGCCCTAAGTTAAACAACTCTTAAAATTCAAATCAGCCAATAGGATGAGAGCTACTGAAATCCTATTGGCTGATTTGAACAGCCAATAGGTGTCAGGTTAGAAAAAGTCCAGAAGAAGACCCAAATGCTAGGGCGAACTTAAACAACACCCTTGCACTCTGAGTTTAATCCAGGACCTGACCCCACGACAACCTCTAAAAAACAATGTACTCACGATATGGAGCAGAGTTAGCCTGAGTCCAAAGTAATTCAGGATATCAGCCAAATAGACTTCTGAGTAAGGAACTGGTTTCAGGAAATGTCTTCCACAGAATCAGGAGAGCAGGGATAGTCCACTTATACTCAGACAGAGGAAGGGTAAAACAAGAAACAGTTAATAATGCAGGAGTAGGTAACTTGTTATCAGGCAGTTTGAGGGTTAACACTGTGTAGTCAGTCCTTGCAGAGTTTGGCAACAGGTTATCAGGCAGTTTGAAGGTTAATGTGAATAGTCAATACTTGCAGAGTTAGACAACAGGAAATCAGGTAGTTTGAGGGTTAACACTGTGTAGTTAGTCCTTGCAGAGTTTGGCAACAGGTTATCAGGCAATACTGAATAGTCAGTACTTGCAGAGATTGGCAACAGGTTAACATGCAGTTTGAGAGTTTCACAGAATAAACAGTACTTGCAGTGTTTGGCAACAGGATATAAAGCAGTTTGAAGGTTTACACTGAATAAACAGTATTTGCAGAGGTTGGCAACAGGTAAACATGCAGTTTGAGAGTTTCACAGAATAAACAGAACTTGCAGTGTTTGGCAACAGGATATCAAGCAGTTTGAAGGTTACACTAAATAAACTGTACTTGCAGAGTTTGGAAACAGGTTAACATGCAGTTTGAGAGATTCACAGAATAAACAGTACTTGCAGTGTTTGGCAACAGGTTATCAGGAAGTTTGAGGGTTAACCCAGCATAGTCAGTCTTTGCAGAGTTTGGCAACAGGAAATCAGCAGTTAGAGAGTTTCCACAGCGAAGTCCTCACAGGAGCCACAAAGAGAAACAAACAAACGGGCACTGAAGAAACAGGAAGCCCGTAATAAAAAGCCTGGTAGTGACATCATCAGGAAGGGACGGCTCAGACTACCTGCCAATCAAGCACACAGAGAGGACAGCGGGAGCTTCCCAGTGGCCGAGCGTGACAATAGGATTTTAGTAGCTCTCATCCTATTGGCTGTACAAATCAGCCATTAGGATTTCAGTAGGTCTCCTTCTATTGGCTGATTTGAATTTGCACCGCCAGGATGAAGATAGAAGACGCCCCCTCAATGGATGAAGATGTCGCCACCTGGATGAAGACTTCTTGCTGCCTGGATGAAGACTTCTCGCAGCCTGGATGGAGCTTGATGGAACTGTGAGTAGATTTTATAGGGTTTGTCTTCTGTTTTTTTTTTTGTTTGTTTTTTTTGGGTGTTTTTTTTTTAGATTAGGGTATTTTGGGCACTGTGTGGGTTTTTTAGGGGCAATGGTTTGCTTAGGTTTAATTTAGACTTAGGTTTTTTTGGGGGGTTGGTTGGGTGGGGGGGTTTACTGTTGGAGGACTTTGTATTTTTTTTTTCTAGGTAAAAGAGCTGTTTAACTTAGGGCAATGCCCTACAATAGGCTATTGGTAGTTTATTGTAGGTTAGGGGGTATTTTTATTTTGGGGGGCTTTTCTTTACTTTTATAGGGCTATTAGATTAGCTGTAATTGTTTTTATTTTTGATAATTTCATTTATTATTTTTTGTAAGCTTAGAGTTTTTTTGTTTTCGTAATTTTAGTGTTTTTTATTTTTTGTTAGATTTTTTTATTTTTTTGTAGTGTAGGTTTTCTTAAATTTGTAATTTAGGTTTTTTATTTTTTCGTAATATTAGGTTTTTTTAAATTGTAATTTAGGAATTTTAATTGGTAGTTTTTTATTTTATTAGAATAGTTATGTAAGGTTAATTTATAGTTTAATCTTAGGGATTTTTTTTATTTCACAGGTAAGTTTTTATTTATTTTAAGATAGTTATATTGTAACTTTTTATTTAAAGTTAGAGGGTGTTAGGTTAAGGGGTCAATAGTTTAATTTAGTATTTTGCGATGTGGGTGTCTGGCGGTTTAGGGATTAATAGGTTTAGTTTATTAGTTATGATGTGGGGGATGGCGGTTTAGGGGTCAATAGGTTTATATAGTGTTGGCGATGTTGGGAGCAGTGGATTAAGGGTTACTAGATTTATTTAGTGTTGGCGATGTGGGTGGGTTGCGGATTAGGGGTTAATAGGTTTGTATAGTGTTGGCGATGTGGGTGGGCAACGGATTAGGGGTTAATAGGTTTATTTAATAGTTGTGATGTGGTGGGCGGCAGATTAGGGGTTAATAGGTTTAATATAGTGTTTGCGATGCGGGAGGGTGGCGGTTTAGGGGTTAATAGGTAGTTTATGGGTGTTAGTGTACTTTGTAAAATTTTAGTTCTGAGTTTTGTGAAACATTTTTGTTTCGCAAAATCCATAACTACTGGTCTCAGATGGCGGAATGGATCGTGTTGGTTTAGGCTGTAACACAAGCATTTTAGCAGGACCGCACAACCTGTAATATGGCGCTGTGGAAAATCCCGAACTCAAACGTCATTTTTTTGAGTGCGGAATGGATGTTGCATTACAGGCTAAAATGCTTTTGGTATAGCTATACTGCCGCGACTCGTAATATGCGTTACCGGTCATTCCAACGCAATGGTAATTTTTTCAGCGGTATTAGCCGTAACGCAAAACTCGTAATCTAGGCAAATAATAGCAATAAAATAATAACAATTAAACAATAGAATAATATCACATATAACGTAACTTTTGATGGTGGAGGGGCTTTAATTTTGGAATTTTCATGCTTTCAACTTTTGACTGTGAACTCAAAATATGATATTATATAATATGTTTTGTGTGTGTGTGTGTGTGTTTGTATGTATGTGTATGTGTATATATATATATTTATCGGGGTACAGAGGAACAACATCTATCATGTATTATACATTTCAGTCTGGAACTTTTTCTGTTAGACACGAGTGCTTGAATTTAGTGTATCCCCTAGTATATAGAGATTAATGCACTCATAGATACCCTCAAGAATAGAATGAAATGTTTGACCATAACATACAAAGCCCTCACCAACACTGCCCCCTCCTATATATCTGCCTTTGTCTGCATAAACTCCCCAACCTGCCCCCTCTTCTCTCCTCATCTCTTCTTATTCCTCCTGCCTGCACACTCTTATCTGCAAGACTTTTCTATAACTGCACCTATCATATGGAACTCCTTGCCTCGCTCAGTCAAACTTTCCTCTAGTCTTAAAAAATGTTTATGTGTTCCTCAAAAACATATCTGTTCAAAGACACATACAATGTACTTTAAGATGTCTCTTCTACTCATGTTTCTCTCTTTTCCTCAATTTTCCTATGTACTTAAGTACACAAGTCCATCTTTCCTGTTGATCACTTTATGCAAAGATGGTTTACAGTGATTTAAGGCAGGGCCCTCTACCATTATAATTTATGTAAATGTCTTCTGATTATTGTACTCCATAACTGTATACTTGCGATTTATGTAAATGTCATGTCTATTGTACTCCATAACTGTATTTTTACAGGACAGCGCTTTGTAGTATGTTGGCGCTTTATCAATAACCAATAATAATAATATATATCTACGTTCTTATAGATTTTTTTGTGTAATCACTTAATTTTCTCTTGCCCAGATAAGACAGTCTTCATTACAACTCATTATTATCGTGATTTTAAAAGGCACTTAGTAACTAAAAAAAAAAATTATAATGAACTCATCTATCATCAATTTTAAGTAAATTATATAAATAATATAAATCAAATATATTGTGACACCGATATTAAATGTTTTGTTGCCAACACAGTCAGATGTATTTGGAATACTAATGCATATTGATTAATTTATGCAGCAATTCTATTATAAACCTTTATTGGTATATACCTTTTTGTTAAATGAAGCATGCTAATGCCAAAATGTTTAGAAATAACAAAGTTATAATGCAAAATATCTTTTACCCTGAAGTCATTTTTTCTTTTTATTGTTGTCATTGAAACAGTTTAAAGAAATAAATTAGAAATAAAAATGTATATAGGGATTACTGTATAGTTCTTAATCAAAATGATTTTTCCTTTTCAAAAGTATAAATTGGTTAAAAATGTGTGTTAAAAATAGGAGCATTAAAACAGTGGGATTTCATGAAATAATATAAGTGATGCAACACCTATCTCTAGATTCTCCCATGTGTAAAGTCTTTGATCAAGCCGTCTCTGGTAAATTCCATTAGTGATACAGTACATCTGAATCACTTTGTCATCAAGAAACCACTAGCTCTTGAAGTTAGTTTAAGATAATGGAATTGAGTTTCTAAGATGTGCCTAGAGCCACAATTTTTAAACTATAGTTTCCAACTGTTGGGTTTGTTATGCTATACAATTTAGTTAGTCTGAGTGATTTGATATGTCTATATCTTGAGATTTCAGTTCTCGAACACAGAAGATAAACCATCTTAAATGCTTTGGTTTTTCACTTTGTTTTTTTATTTTTTTTTGTTTTGTTTGTTTAATTTTTTTGTAAAATGAGTGTAATGTTAACTGTGCAGAAAAATAGAGATGTATGCAGCTACAGTCACATTGAATTAACATTAAATAATTTCAGAATTTTTTTAACCAAATTTACAGGGACATGAAAGTCAAATATAAATTTTCATGATTTTTATAGAGCTTGCAATTTTAAAAATACTTTATCCCTTTAAGGGAGTTATTCATTTAAAAATTAACTGTTCTATGGGTACAGATCATTTCTTATTTCCTCACAATATTCCTTTAAAGGGCCATGATATCCAAATGTTGAAACACTTGAAAGTGATGCAGCTTAGCTGTAAAAAGCTGACTAGAAAAAAATCACCTGAATAGTTCTATGTAAAAAAGAAAGATATTTAACCTCAAAAGTTTATCAGTAGCCACATCCCATTGTAAAGGACTTCTAAGCAGCAAATCAGTATGTCTGTCCCAGTACAGAGCTTCATGAACACTCATCTTATTTCCCTATTCAGTTTAAGGAAGTTTACTATGAAATCTCATGAGAGTTAAGTCAAATCTCATGAGATCACAGTAAAAGAGTTCATGACCTCAGCACTGTTAATGCTGATTGGCTGCTGTTCATTTCTTCATTTTTAATTTTTTTACCTGCAGCTGGGCAGCAGCTGAGTATAACTTTCTACACAGAACTTACTCTGCTGAGCTGAGGAAGTTGTGAGGTAAAATATCTTCCTTTTTTACATAGAGAAGCTCAGGTGATATTTTCCTGTCAGCTTTTTACAGTTATACTGCATCAGTTTATGAGTATTATGTCCCTTTAAATTAATATTCTAAGCACATTCCTCTACTTTGCAACCTGAATAGGAAAACAAAGATCTCTGAAACCCAACATTTTTCAAACAGATCATGCAATTTTAAACAACTTACTTCTTATATACATTTTTCTTCATTCTCTTGGTATTTTTTGTTGAAAAGCAGGAATGTAAGCTTAGGAGCTGACCCATTTCTGGAGCACTATATGGCAGCAGTTTTGCAAGAATTATATCCATTTGCAAGAGAACTAGATGGCAGTATTATTTCCTGCCATGTAGTTCTCCAGATGACTACCTAGGAAATCTCTTCAACACAGAAAATAATGGGAAAAAATAACATTTGATGACAGAAGTACACTGGAAACGTTCTTTAAATGTTATGTTCTGTCTGAATCCCCCCAAAGTTTCTTGGGTTTCATATCCCTTTAATCTACCTTTTCTTTCACAGCATACTGTATGCGTTTTTTTAACGCATACAGATCCAAAACTCTCCCACCTAATTTCAAAATTATTATTTAAGTGGCACTGAAAACCAATCTGCCTTCTCTATTTACATATAGCCTGCTGTCCCCTCATTTTGTTTTGCCTCTAAGCCTTAAATGAGCTAGATCAGGGCACTACTTATCTCACATAGGCCACACTCCTGTTGACAATGGGCATATTTATCAAGCTCCGAATGGAGCTTGATGCCCCGTGTTTCTGGCAAGCCTGCAGGCTCACCAGAAACAGCAGTTATGAAGTAGCTGTCACAAAGACCGCTGCTCCATAACCTGTCCGCCTGCTCTGAGCAGGTGGACAGACATCGCCGGACATCAACCCGATCGAGTATGATCGGGTTGATTGACACCCCCTGCTGGCGGCCTATTGGCCGCGAGTCTGCAGGGGGCGGCGTTGCACCAGCAGCTATTGTGAGGTCAGCGAGGTCTGTCGGACCTGATCCGCACTGTCGGATCAGGTCCGACAGACCTTGATAAATTGGGGCCAATGCCTCTCCCCTTGCACGTCACCCGCGCTTCTTCTCAGACCCTCCACACCGCATCTACACTCCACTTTCAAACCGATGCACCATTTTTACAACAGCATTTCATTGCTGCACCTACATGCCCACTCTTCGATAATGAGTAAATGTTGATTTAACATTCATTTTAACAGTACAATTTCTACTCTCCAAAGTCTAGTGGGTGAGTGGAAATTTTGATCCCTGATATAGATGGATAGAGATATATATATTATGCAAAAATATTAAGCAAATTGAGCACAAAGTCCATGAGTCCCGATGTCAGCATGCGTTGGGTTTCGCTTGTGCACAATTTTCTTTCAACTCGTAATATGACTGCTAACCCGTCTGCATTAAAAGTTTACTTGCAAGTGAAAACATTATTTAGAGTGCCACTTGTATTCTGGCCCTGAGAGTATTTAATTATCGCACTTTTTATGTCACGTTAAAGGCTTATTATTAGTGGAATCTGCGCAATTATTTTTCATCTATTTTATTTTCACAGATTTATTTAGAAAGGTGCTTGACAGAGCCAGATTAAGACTCTATCATGTCCTGAGAAAGATACTAAATGGGAGCCTACCCCCCAAAAAAAAAATGCTCTGCAGTACCTTGATGACAGACTTACTTTCACATCTAATAAAGCTATTTCTAATTCACAGACAACAAATTTATAAGATATTTTTAGAGTTTTGGATGTAGTTATTTATTTAGAGCTGGGTTATAAAGAGACTAATGGAACAACAAGCCTTCTGAATGGGAAATATGAATATCACCTGTCCGGTTAGCGCGCTAACGATAGGTGTTTTTTCTTCTGCTTCTCTCCATTGATTTCTATGAGGAGAATACGTATAAGCAGTCGCAATATCACAAAGTCCTTTTTACTTTAAACTTGTAATACGTGCGCAACCCGATACGTGCAAAAAAGAATATTTCTAACAAAGTTTATGCTCATGCAATTCCGCTTAATAGTGCACCACTTGTAATCTAGCCCAGTATGTGTATGTACTTGCGGGAGCACAACAGATAAAATTGCTACCTGGCACATAGGAGTAGGAATTTAAGAGATCTCTGTAAATAGTAACCCCCTGCTAGAGTGACATTTCAGTAGATTTACTGTATTTCAGATATATAATTCAATTTATATTTCAGTTAAGTTCAAAAATAGGTTATTTTCTCACTGCAAGGAAAAGTTAAGTGCAGATAATATTCCATGAACTCTTCTTTTGCTGTAAAACAAGTTTATTTTCATTCTATTTCTGCTCTTTCTAAGAAGTATATTTGGAAGCTAACTAACGACAGACAGAATATTTTTTTATTTGACTAGAAGGATTTATGATTATTTTTTAGATGTGCCTACCAGGATGCCAGATGTCATGTTCTTGCCCAGCAGTACATTACATCAAAACCATTGTGTCTGAGTTTTGATTCATTATGCAACTGCGAAATTACATCAAATCAGTGCATGTACTTACATGCACCTAACCACAATAGGATAAGCAATAGTTATTAACTTCTAACAGTATCTCAATCAGATACTCCCCCAATACATTGGGAGAGAACTTCTAGCACATTGTCACTCAAGACAGATTGGCAGTGCACTAAAAATATTACCCCAATCTATTGGGGCATTATGTTGTCATTGAAAAAAAACACAAAAAGGACCTCCATCAACTGTAAACCTTTATTGTTACTGCTCAATGGCAATAAACTCTAACTGCATCCAATCCACTTCAATTTTGCCCAATGTCTACCCCAATTGAAAATGAATCATCAACCACAAGGTCCTCCCAACTGCAATTTAACCATTAGTTTCCTGTACTTTATAGATGGATGGATAGATAGATAAATAGAAATAAATCAAGACAGCTAGTATAGACACCACACCACAATAAGCATTTAGCAACAACAAACTTTTATATAATTTGGCCTGTACACATAATATTACCATACTAAATGATTGATGCATATGTAAAATCACAATACTAAACTAAATGGAAAAACATCACTATACTGAGAGGAAAGATCATGGCTGGGGGTCCACAAGAAGAGGCAAAATAGGGAGGCTTCCTCCCCACTTCCCAGTGATGCCTAAGTTGTTTTATAATCCAGTGTATGGAGTGTTGCTTAGTTTTTATCCTTTGCTGTTGCCAGTATGGACACAAATAAAAGAGCTCCTGCACATATCAATTTTTATTATTATTATAATCGGTTATTTGTTGAGCGCCAACAGATTCTGCAGAATAGTAGGAGTTCAAGATGAATTTGTAATGAACAAAATCAGCTGAACTCCGAGATTTTCTCCAGTGCCTCTCAGCATTACATCTACATGGGTACCGTGTAAGAGGAGTATGCCAGGGCTGAGGATGAGTGTGTGATTTCCAAGCTATGATAAGAGGGGCCAGATTGTCAAGGGTGGATGTAAGGATGGAATTATAGTGGCAGATAGATTGGTCAGGGCAGGAAAAGGAGGAGAAGGATGAGAGGAGAGGTTCGAGGGAAATAGCAAGCTGCTACTGATCTAATGATATAATGCTTCTGTGAAGTTTGGTGTGAGGAGGAGGGAGAGTTGTAGACTGGGATGATATGTTACAAGTGAAGAGATGGTGGTCAGAAAGAGGAAAAGGGGAGTTTGTGAAGTTTGAGATAGTGCATCGATAACTAAAGATCAGGTCAAGGGAGTGACCATCTTTGTGAGTGGGAGAATCAGTCCATTGTGGCAAACTGAAAGAGGAAGTGAGTTGCAGAAGTTTTTGCAGAGAAGGCAGTGGGATTGTCAAGAAGGATGTTGAAGTAGCCAAAAATGAGGGCAGGGGTGTCTAAGGAAAGGACATTAGGTAGCCAGGCAGCCAAGTGATCTAGAAATTGAGTTGAGGAGCCAAGGGGTTGGTATATGACTGCAACATGTATAGAGAGGGGAGAGAATAAGCGAATCATGTGGGTTTCGAATGAGGAAAATGTGAGATGGGTTGTATTTGTTGTAAGGTACAAAGGGAGGAAAGTAAAATACCTACACCACCTCCTTGTCTATTACCAGACCTAGGAGCGTGGCTGAAGTTGAGACCCCCATGTGACAGAGCAGCACTGGATGCTGTGTCTAGAGTTGGGAGCAAGGTTTCTATTAGGACCAGAAGGTTAAGGGAGCGGGAGATAAAGAGGTCATGTATAGAAGTGAGCTTGTTGCAAACAGCGCAAGAGTTCCAGAGTGCACAAGTGAAAGAGGTAGTGGCTTTAGATGCAAGGGGAATGTGAGTAAGGTTTGCAGAGGTTTTTTTTTGGAGTCTATGGGATGGTACACATGGATGTGCATGGCTAGGCAGTTGTTGGGGACCAGGATTATAGGAGATGTCACCAGCAGTTATTACAAGAAAGAGGGAGAGTGACATGAGATGAGATACAGATTTGCAGTAATGAGACTGTTTTTGAGACGAGGTGCAGGGGGAGAGAGTGTTTAGGAATAGGTAAAGTTCATGAGTACAAAAGTAAGGTGAGTTTAAGAGAGATGAGCTAATGAACAGTGCAGGTGGAGAGGGAGAAGGAGTAATTGAATAATGTAGTTTGTTATAGAGACAGGAGGTAACTTATCACTGTGCAGTACATTGAAGGGTCAGTTTACTAGAAAAGCAGGAAAACAAAATAGTTAAAGTGCATTGCATAATGTTTTCATTATACATAATTAAAAATATGGGGAATTACATTTTCACTCGAATGTCCCTTTAAAGAGACACAAAAGGGGCAAGCGAAAATGCTCTTATCTGTTATATTATTGAACTATAACGTGCATATAATTGTGTGTTTAACCCCTACAAAGGGGTTATACACATAGTTAAACTTAGTTAAAGTTAGTTACAATTCAGTATTCTAAGTTAACCAATGACATGAGGTATATGTGCATAGCTACAAATCATATCTAGTGCATTGCTATTACTATTGCTGAGTCTATCAACGATACCAAAAGAACATACGACTAGATTACGAGTTTTGCGTTATGAGCAGTGCAGTGCTAACTTGCAAGTTATTGTCACCGCTCACCTCCCTATAGCGCTGTTATTACAGGTTTGCAAAAAAACGGTGTTAGCAGGCAATACGTGAGCATTGAGCAAAATTGAGCTCCATTCCGCACTCCAATACCAGCGCTGCTTTGAGCTGGTTTTACGTGCTCGTGCACGATTTCCCCATAGACATCAATGGGGAGACCCAGGTAAAAAAAAATGAGCGTAAATCTATGTAACGCAGCCCCATTGATTCCTATGGGGAAAGAAAATATATGTTTACACCTAACACCCTAACATAAACCCAGAGTCTAAACACCCCTAATCTGCCGCCCCCGACATCGCCGACACCTACATTACACTTATTAACCCCTAATCTGCTGCCCCCGACATCGCCGCCACCTACCTACACTTATTGACAACTAATCTGCTGCCCCCGACATCGCTGCCACCTACATTATACTTATTAACCCATAATATGCCGCCCCTAACATCGCCGCCACCTACCTACATTTATTAACCCCTAATCTGCCACCCCCAATGTCGCTGCCACTATACTAAAGTTATTAACCCCTAACACCCACTAACTTTAATGTAATTAAAATAAATATAAATAAAAACCTACTATTAATAACTAAATAATTCCCATTTAAAAATAAATACTTACCTATAAAATAAACCCTAAGTTAGCTACAATATAACTAATAGTTACATTGTATCTAGCTTAGGATTGATTTTTATTTCACAGCTAAGTTTGTATTTATTTTAACTAGGTAGAATAGTTAGTAAATAGTTATTAACTATTTACTAGCTACCTAGTTAAAATAAATACAAATTTACCTGTAAAATAAAACCTAACCTGTCTTACACTAACACCTAGCCTTACACTTCAATTAAACAAATTACATTAATTAAATACAATTAACTAAATTACAAAAAAAAACACACTAAATTACACAAAATAAAAAAGAAATGATCAAATATTTAAACTAATTACACCTAATCTAATAGCCCTGTCAAAATAACCCCCCCCAAAAAAAAAACCCTAGCCTAAACTAAACTACCCATAGCCCTTAAACAGGCCTTTTGCAGGGCATTGCCCCAAAGAAATCAGCTCTTTTACCTGTAAAAAAAAAATACAAACAACCCCCCAACAGTAAAACCCACCATCCACACAACAAAACCCCCAAAATAGAAACCTATCTCAAAAACCTAAGCTCCCTATTGCCATGAAAAGGGCATTTGGATGAGCATTGCCCTTAAAAGGGCATTTAGCTATTTTTCAGCCTAAACCCTAAGCTAAAAATAAAACCCATCCAATAAACCCTTAAAAAAAACTAACACTAACCCCCGAAGATCCACTTACAGTTTTTGAAGACCCGACATCCATCCTCAACGAAGCGGCAGAAGTCCTCATCGAAGCCGGCAGAAGTCTTCATACAAGCAGGCCAAAGTCTTCATCCAAATGGCATCTTCTATCTTCATCCATCCAGTGTGGAGCGGAGCGGCTCCATCTTCAAGACATCCGGCGTGGAGCATCCTCTTCTCTTGACGGCTCTTCTCGAATGAAGGTTCTTTTAAGTGACGTCATCCAAGATGGCGTCCCTTGAATTCTGATTAACTGATAGAATTCTATCAGCCAATCGGAATTAAAGGTGAAAAAATCCTATTTTCTGATGCAATCCTATTGGCTGATTGGATCAGCCAATAGTATTTTTTTACCTTTAATTCCGATTGGCTGATAGAATTCTATCAGCCAATCGGAATTCAAGGGACGCCATTTTGGATGACGTCACTTAAAGGAACCTTCATTCGAGAAGAGCCGTCAAGAGAAGAGGATGCTCCGCGCCGGATGTCTTGAAGATGGAGCCGCTCCGCACTGGATGGATGAAGATTAGTGATGTCGCGAACATAAAAATTTGGGTTCGCGAACGCCGAACGCGAACTTCCGCAAAAGTTTGCGAACCGGTGAACCGGGCGAATCGCCATAGACTTCAATAGGCAGGCGAATTTTAATACCCACAGGGACTCTTTCTGGCCACAATTGTGATGGAAAAGTTGTTTCAAGGGGACTAACACCTGGACTGTGGCATGCCGGAGGGGGATCCATGGCAAAACTCCCATGGAAAATTATATAGTTGATGCAGAGTCTGGTTTTAATCCATAAAGGGCATAAATCAACTAACATTCCTAAATTGTTTGGAATGACGTGCTTTAAAACATCAGGTATGATGTTGTATCGATCAGGTAGTGTAAGGGTTACGCCCGCTTCACAGTGCGCAGTGTAGGTGATATACCTGCCCTGTGACCATGCTTTGCAGACCAGGTATCAGTGGTTAGATGGACCCTTGCCCCAACACTGTGTGCCAGACATGCCATTATAGCAGACTTATATGGCTTTGGCGTTGCTTTTTGGTAATTAGAAGGCTGCTAAATGCCACTGCGCACCACACGTGTTTTATGCCCAGCACTGAAGGGGTTAATTAGGGAGCATGTAGGGAGCTTGTAGAGTTAATTTTAGCTTAAGTGTAGTGTAGTAGACAACCCAAAGTATTGATCTAGGCCCATTTTGGTATATTTCATGCCACCATTTCACCGCCAAATGCGATCAAATAAAAAAAAATTGTTCACTTTTTCACAAACTTTAGGTTTCTCACAGAAATTATTTACAAACAACTTATGCAATTATGGCATAAATGGTTGTAAATGCTTCTCTGGGATCCCCTTTGTTCAGAAATAGCAGACTTATATGGCTTTGGCGTTGCTTTTTGGTAATTAGAAGGCTGCTAAATGCCACTGTGCACCACACGTGTTTTATGCCCAGCAGTGAAGGGGTTAATTAGGGAACATGTAGGGAGCTTGTAGAGTTAATTTTAGCTTAAGTGTAGTGTAGTAGACAACCCAAAGTATTGATCTAGGCCCATTTTGGTATATTTCATGCCACCATTTCACCGCCAAATGCGATCAAATAAAAAAAAAATGTTCACTTTTTCACAAACTTTAGGTTTCTCACAGAAATTATTTACAAACAACTTATGCAATTATGGCATAAATGGTTGTAAATGCTTCTCTGGGATCCCCTTTGTTCAGAAATAGCAGACTTATATGGTTTTGGCGTTGCTTTTTGGTAATTAGAAGGCTGCTAAATGCCACTGTGCACCACACGTGTTTTATGCCCAGCAGTGAAGGGGTTAATTAGGGAGCATGTAGGCAGCTTGTAGAGTTAATTTTAGGTTAAGTGTAGTGTAGTAGACAACCCAAAGTATTGATCTAGGCCCATTTTGGTATATTTCATGCCACCATTTCACCGCCAAATGCGATCAAATAAAAAAAAATTGTTCACTTTTACACAAACTTTAGGTTTCTCACAGAAATTATTTACAAACAACTTATGCAATTATGGCATAAATGGTTGTAAATGCTTCTCTGGGATCCCCTTTGTTCATAAATAGCAGACTTATATGGCTTTGGCATTGCTTTTTGGTAATTAGAAGGCTGCTAAATGCCACTGCGCACCACACATGTTTTATGCCCAGCAGTGAAGGGGTTAATTAGGGAGCATGTAGGGAGCTTGTAGAGTTAATTTTAGCTTAAGTGTAGTGTAGTAGACAACCCAAAGTATTGATCTAGGCCCATTTTGGTATATTTCATGCCACCATTTCACCGCCAAATGCGATGAAATAAAAAAAAAATGTTCACTTTTTCACAAACTTTAGGTTTCTCACAGAAATTATTTACAAACAACTTATGCAATTATGGCATAAATGGTTGTAAATGCTTCTCTGGGATCCCCTTTGTTCAGAAATAGCAGACTTATATGGCTTTGGCGTTGCTTTTTGGTAATTAGAAGGCTGCTAAATGCCACTGTGCACCACACGTGTTTTATGCCCAGCAGTGAAGGGGTTAATTAGGGAGCATGTAGGCAGCTTGTAGAGTTAATTTTAGGTTAAGTGTAGTGTAGTAGACAACCCAAAGTATTGATCTAGGCCCATTTTGGTATATTTCATGCCACCATTTCACCGCCAAATGCGATCAAATAAAAAAAAATTGTTCACTTTTTCACAAACTTTAGGTTTCTCACAGAAATTATTTACAAACAACTTATGCAATTATGGCATAAATGGTTGTAAATGCTTCTCTGGGATCCCCTTTGTTCAGAAATAGCAGACTTATATGGCTTTGGCGTTGCTTTTTGGTAATTAGAAGGCTGCTAAATGCCACTGCGCACCACACGTGTTTTATGCCCAGCAGTGAAGGGGTTAATTAGGGAGCATGTAGGGAGCTTGTAGAGTTAATTTTAGCTTAAGTGTAGTAGACAACCCAAAGTATTGATCTAGGCCCATTTTGGTATATTTCATGCCACCATTTCATCGCCAAATGCGATCAAATTTAAAAAAAAAAAAAAAAAATTCGCAATTTTAGGTTTCTCACTGAAATTATTTACAAACAGCTTGTGCAATTATGGCACAAATGGTTGTAAATGCTTCTCTGGGATCCCCTTTGTTCAGAAATAGCAGACATATATGACTTTGGCGTTGCTTTCTGGTAATTAGAAGGCCGCTAAATGCTGCTGCGCATCACACGTGTATTATGGCTAGCAGTGAAGGGGTTAATTAGGTAGTTTGTAGGAAGCTGGCAGGGTTAATTTTAGCTTTAGTGTAGAGATCAGCCTCCCACCTGACACATCAGACCCCCTGATCCCTCCCAAACAGCTCCCTTCCCTCCCCCACCCCACAATTGTCCACGCCATCTTAAGTACTGGCAGAAAGTCTGCCAGTACTAAAATAAAAGGTTTTTAAATTATTATTTTTTTATTTTATTTTTAGCATATTTACATATGCTGTGGTGTAGCATCCCCCCTTAGCCCCCAACCTCCCTGATTCCCCCAAAACAGCTCTCTAACCCTCCCCATCTACCTTATTGGTGGCCATCTTGGGTACTGGCAGCTGTCTGCTATTATTTCACAGTCAAAAAAGTGTTGTTTTTTTTAAATGTACACTACTGTTAGTATACGCTGTGCGCCTGACACACAAGCTGGCAGGCAGGCAACTGCAATTAGATTACACAGGAAAGAAAAAAAAAAAAAGCAGACTGATGTTCTAGCCCTAAAAAGGGCTTTTTGGGGTGCTGTCCTTACAGCAGAGATCAGATGAGTCCTTCAGGACTGTAGTGGACACTGAATACACTAGCCTAGCTATCTATTTCCCTATTAAATCAGCAGCAGCTACACTGTCCCTCCTCTTACTAAGAATGCAGCTTCCGAATGAATCTAAAATGGATGCTGTCCAGGAGGTGGGAGGGTCTGGGAGGGAGGGTCTGCTGCTGATTGGCTGTAATGTGTCTTCTGACTGTGAGGTACAGGGTCAAAGTTTACTCAATGATAAAGAATAGGGGGCGGACTGAACATCGCATATGTTCGCCGCCCGCGGTGAACGCGAACATGCTATGTTCGCCGGGAACTATTCGCCGGCGAACTATTTGCGACATCACTAATGAAGATGGAAGATGCCGGCTTGGATGAAGACTTCAGCCCGCTTGGATGAAGACATCTGTTGGCTTCGCTGAGGACTTCTGCTGCTTCGTTGAGGATGGATGGCGGGTCTTCAACAACTGTAAGTGGATCTTCAGGGTTTAGTGTTAGGTTTTTTTAAGTGTTTATTGGGTGGGTTTTATTTTTAGCTTAGGGTTTGGGCTGAAAAAGAGCTAAATGTCATTTTAAGGGCAATGCCCATCCAAATGCCCTTTTCAGGGCAATGGGGAGCTTAGGTTTTTTAGATAGGTTTTTATTTTGGGGGTTTGGTTGTGTAGGTGGTGGGTTGGGTTTTACTGTTGGGGGTTTGTTTGTATTTTTTTTACAGGTAAAAGAGCTGATTTCTTTGGGGCAATGCCCAGCAAAAAGCCCTTTTAAGGGCTTTTTGTAGTTTAGTTTAGGCTAGAGTTTTTTTATTTTGGGGGGCTTTTTTATTTTGATAGGGCTATTAGATTAGATTTACTAACTATTCTACCTAGTTAAAATAAATACAAACTTAGCTGTGAAATAAAAATAAAACCTAAGCTAGATACAATGTAACTATTAGTTATATTGTAGCTAGCTTAGGGTTTATTTTATAGGTAAGTATTTAGTTTTAAATAGGAATTATTTAGTTATTAATAGTAGGTTTTATTTAGATTTATTTTAATTACATTAAAGTTAGTGGGTGTTAGGGTTAGACTTAGGGTTAGGTTTAGGGGTTAATAACTTTAGTATAGTGGCGGCGATTTTGGGGGCAGCAGATTAGGGGTTAATAACAGTAATCGAAAGAGAGAGAACAGCACTCCATGAGATAGAACAGAAGCTGGAATAACTTCCATGCATGTTCATTTTTATTGAATTCCTCAGGGTGCCAGTTCTTTTTGCACACTATGCCCCTTCACAGAGAAAAAATATCCTGAAGCATATCAGTCTGACCCTGCCCAATGACAGTCCAGTGCCGAAATACCAGGCAATTCTTCTCTGAACAAGGGAAGCAACAACCCCAGACGATCGTTTCGGCCTCCTGTGGGCCTCGTCAGTGAGGTGCAGTTGTATCTCTCTAAGGGAAAGTGTGCATGGAGTCCACGTCTGGTTTCCCCATTACTCTTAGGGTGACCCAAGAGTAATTTGCATAAAAATCGAAAGAGAGAGAACAGCACTCCATGTGATAGAACAGAAGCTGGAATAACTTCCATGCATGTTCATTTTTATTGAATTCCTCAGGGTGCCAGTTCTTTTTGCTTAGAGGGATATGGCTGCACCTCACTGACGAGGCCCAAAGGAGGCCGAAACGATCGCCTGGGGTTGTCATGTTCCTTGTTCAGAGGAGAATTGCCTGGTATTTCGGGGCTGGACTGACAATGTCGGCGGGATCAGACTGATATACTACAGGAAAGTTTTCCTCTGTGAAAAGCACAATTGGGCAGAAAGAAGCTACTACCAGGTGGTAACCGGGCCATAGAACAAGCTATTGATGCTGCTGTTCGTTCCTGGCAGACTGCTTCTCATTCTGTTTTGCATATGTTAATAACAGTAATGTAGGTTGCGGCGATGTTAGGGACAGCAGATTAGGGGTTAATAATATTTAACTAGTGTTTGCGATGCGGGAGTACGGCAGTTTAGGGGTTAATATGTTTATTATAGTGGCGGCGATGTCCGGAGCGACAGATTAGGGGTTAATAATTTTATTTTAGTGTTTAGTTTAGTATTTGTGATGCGGGAGGGCCTCAGTTTAGGGGTTAATAGGTAGTTTATGGGTGTTAGTGTACTTTTTAACACTTTATTTATGAGTTTTATGTTACAGCTTTGTAGTGCAAAACTCATAACTACTGACTTTCAGTTTACGTTATGGATCTTGTAGTTATGGGCTGTACCACTCACTTTTTGTCCGGAAAGGCAAACTCGTAATACCGGCGCTATGGAAGTCCCATTGAAAAAGGACTTTTTGAAAGCTGTGGTAGTTACATTGCGTTACGGGCAAAAAAGTGTGTGGTACAGAAATACCTGCAAGACTCGTAATAGCAGCGTAGCGAAAAAGAGCCATAACACTGCTTTTTCACTCATAAAACAAAACTCGTAATCTAGGCCGAATGTTATTTGATAATAGACGCAAATTGGTATCTTAAAATTGTATGTTTTATAACGTTTAATGTTGACCTCCATGTCCCTGTAAGTTAAAATAAATACCTCTCTGAAAAAAATTGCTGGATTATAACCCAGTCATTGATAGCTAGTGTTTCTAGAAGCCTTTTGGAATAGAGTAAAGTGTTTGGGATATTTATCCAAGTATCTGTTAGAAACTAAGGCAAATGGCTCAGTGTATTAAGCAGCAGATGTGAGCCTGCTTTCTGCACTTCTAATGTGACAGAGATAAAACACCTGTGCGCTCGGGGTGATTGACGGCCAGCCAGCGCTCATGCAAAAGTGTATGAGGGTAGTGGATGTATAGGGGCCGATTTATCAAAGTCTAGCGGATATGATTCTAGTAAACTGCTTGTGCAATGCTGCCCCCTGCAGATTCGCGGCCAATTGTCCGCAGCGTACCTGTTAAAGAGCAGCGGTCTTAAGACCGCTGTTTCATAACTGCTGTTTCTGATAAATTGGCCCCATAGTGTCCATTGGCCTTTCGCCGCTAAGCTACGCAAACAAGCTCCCTAGTTGGGAGCCTTGTCCATGCACTATTTAATACATGGGGCAGAATGATTTGTTGTATAGACTTTGGGACCCATTTATTAAGCTGCGGAAGGTGCAGCTTCAGGGCCTCAGCCTTTAAAGCTTGCCCGAGTGAGCATGAAACATTAGTTAAGTAGCTGCATTTTTAGCCTCTTTAGGTGCCAGAGTTAAATCATCCCAATCTGATCAGGATGCTTGAAAGCCAAACTGGTGCGGGCTGGGGCCAACATTGCACAAGCAGTGACTTGTGGCTGCGTTGCTGGGTGGAAAAAGTTCCTGAGAGTGAACCTTGTTTGCCCAGCAAATGATCCTTATGTCTTCTTTTACAGGCAACCAATTATTTTTTGTCTCAAAGTGAGTTATCATTCTAGTTTTATATAATTGCTTTTTATATGTCTCTAAGACTAGATACAGTTGATTGTAGGAGAAACTGATCTCATTATATATATATATATATATATACACACACGAGATCAGTTTGTCTTTCAATCAACTGTATCTAGTCTTAGAGACATATAAAAAGCAAACAGTTAAAGGGACATTATATGTGCAGTACTTCTATATCAAGAATGTCATTTTTGATTTATGTATTAATTTTCAACTCCATTTAACTGTGAATCACATTTTCTAAATGCATACTTTTCCCATTTTCCATTTTCATACTACACTTTTTCATGACAGGTGAGAATCATATAGAGGTGTTGATGCAACAAATTAAATATCTGAGCTGTCCTTTTAAAAGTTCTTCTGTATGTAATGACTGTAACAGTGCTCAAGTATTACTATTTATTGTACAATAAAATGATCATAGTTAAAAAATAAAGCACAAAAACTACAGTGTGAATGATATAATTATATTTATTATTATATTGCAGAAAATAGTTTTAAATGTGTGATTATGATTGTCTCACCATGAATGCACTTGTCAATCAAGCATTAATCATCTGATCTTGACTTACAAAATATAGAGCAACTTATATTAAAGTAAAATGCAGCCCTGTTAAGCAAATTGGCAAATTGGCTGTAGAATTCCAGTCGTTTTTGCCATAATGTCTTTATAAGTACTTACATTTTACTCCTTTTATTTTTATTTATTTGTTTTTCTTGTATGTCATGATTCAGATAGAGCATAACATTTTAAACAACTTTCTGCTTTACTTATATTAGCTAATTTGTTTTGTTCTCTTGGTATACTTTGTTGAAAAACATACCTTGGTAGGCTCAAGAGCAGCCATGCACTACTGAGAATTAGCTGCTGATTGGTAGCTGCACGTATATGCTTCTTGTCATTGGCTTACCCAAAAACTCCCAGCAGTTAATTGCTGCACCTTCAACAAAGGATACAAAGTGAACAAATCATATTTGATAATAGAAGTAAATTGCAAAGTTGTGTAAATTAGCATATTCTTTCTGAATCATGAGAGAAACACTTTGGGTTTCATGTATTATGTCTGTTTAATAATGCAGAATTGTATATCAAACTCAATGCAAACCCAAAATAACTTGCCATTTAAACATCCTTCATGAATCCATTTTTTAGACTTCCAAGAAAACAAATAAATAATAGTGATACAAAGATATATTTAGATATTTGAAAACTAAACACCTCAGCAATATCAGTTTAACATTATTTTTTTCATGACAATTCTTTTGGTTTTTATTCCACATAACGACTTTCAAAAAAAACCCATCAAAAGAGAATTCAACCAATCAGACACAACCTTACCACCCTCTTAACACCAGCCCCAATTCTGCTGAACTATTTAAGCTGCTCAGATATTTTGTTATGTCACAATCAAACCAAAAAATCCTATTATATCATAACGCCTATTTTTATGTGTTAACCTTAGAGTAATATTTATGTGTATTACAATTTACAGTGATTTATAGAGATTACAATTAGTGCTAGCTGAGCACACTGGGCTTCATTTAAAAAGCTGTAAATGCAGATTTGGAGCGCCTTTGGCTAAAAGGCTCACATGAGCGTGCCTACAGCTAATTGTTAAGAAGCAGACATCAGACCGTTGCTTCCTAACCTACTACGCCAACTTTAAGGTACCATTTCTAAATTCCCATGGTCTTCTCCGACTGGGGTTGACAGTTTGCGAGTAGGGGGCGGCATTTCACAAGCCAAATGGGGGAAACATATTACTGCCCACTAGCCGCGATGCTGGGTGGAGAGGGGCGGATATGTGCCATTATTGTGCCATTATTTAATAGACCCCATAAGATGTGTCAACTACATGAGTAAGGCTAGGAAGGCTGATAGAAGCTTAGGAGTATGCACATATTTTGAGTATTCTATGGCAGCAGTGTTTGCAACAAAGTATAACATTGCTGTAAACACAGATGGCTAAAGAGAAGTGCACGCGTATGAGCTCACCTAGGATTAGTCCAAGATACCAAGACAACTAAGCAAAATTGATAACAGAAGTATATTGGAAAGTTGTTGCTCCGTCAAATTCATTCAAGTTTAATTTTGAATATACAATTCCCTTTATTAGCATGAAAAAAATAGCCACAATAGAAATATCTGCTAAAATTATAGTCCACAAATCTACTGTGTGTTTTTTATTTAAACTGAATGTAAATTTTGCCCTGTTTTTAATTTTTTTTATTAAAAACAGGGGCACTTTAAAGGGACAGTATACTATAAAATTGTTTTCCCTTAATGTGTTTCCAATTACTTTTTTTGCCAGCTGCGGAGTATAAAATGCATCAGATTTGCTTTTTAAAGGCTTATTTGTGTATATGAATTAGACATGTGCGGTTCGTTTCGGATTAATTCGGAAATTCGGTAAATTCGGTAAATTCGGAGATTCGGATCGATTCGGATTTCCGAATTAAAATACTTCCGAATCTACCGAATGAATCCGAAATAGCTGCCGTATCTCCGAATAAATCCGAATTAGCTCGTTAAAATTCGGCATTTCCCCATAGGAAACAATGGGAGTTTCGGCTGAAAAAAAACTAACACCGCAGCCCCATTGTTTCCTATGGGGAAACACTAAGTCTGCACCTAACACCCTAACATGTACCCCGAGTTTCTAAACACCCCTAATCTAACACTTATTAACCCCTAATCTGCTGCCTCCGCTATCGCTGACACCTGCATTATTTTATTAACCCCTAATCTGCCGACCGAATATCGCCGCCACCTACATTATAACTATTAACCCCTAATCTGCTGTCCCTAACACCGCCAACCCCTACATTATAGTTATTAACCCCTAATCTGCCCCCCCCAACGTCGCCGCTATCTAACTACAAGTATTAACCCCTAATCTGCCGACCCGATATCGCCGCAGCCTACATTATAGCTATTAACCTATAATCTGCTGTCCCTAACACCGCCGACCCCTACATTATAGTTATTAACCCCTAATCTGCCCCCCCCAACGTCGCCGCAATCTAACTACAAGTATTAACCCCTAATCTGCTGACCCGATATCGCCGCCACCTACATTATAGCTATTAACCCCTAATCTGCTGTCCCTAACACCGCCGACCCCTACATTATAGTTATTAACCCCTAATCTGCCCCCCCCCAACGTTGCCGCAATCTAACTACAAGTATTAACCCCTAATCTGCCGACCCGATATCGCCGCCGCCTACATTATAGCTATTAACCCCTAATCTGGTGTCCCTAACACCGCCGACCCCTACATTATAGTTATTAACCCCTAATCTGCCTCCCCCCAACGTCGCCACAATCTAACTACAAGTATTAACCCCTAATCTGCCGACCGCAAATCGCCGCCACTATAATAAATGTATTAACCCCTAAACCGCCGCACTCCCGCCTCGCAAACACTATAATACATTTTATTAACCCCTAATCTGCCCTCCCTAACATCGCCGCCACCTACCTACAATTATTAAACCCTAATCTCCCGCCCCCAACGTCGCTGCTACTATAATAAGGTTATTAACCCCTAAACCTAAGTCTAACCCTAACACTAACACCCCCTAACTTAAATATAATTTAAATAAAACGAAATAAATTTACTATAGTTAAATAAATGAATCCTATTTAAAACTAAAGACTTACCTGTAAAATAAACCCTAAGATAGCTGCAATATAACTAATAGTTACATTGTAGCTATTTTAGGATTTATTTTTATTTTACAGGCAACTTTGTATTTATTTTAACTAGGTACAATAGTTATTAAATAGTTAATAACTATTTAATAACTACCTAGCTAAAATAAATACAAATTTACCTGTAAAATAAATCCTAACCTAAGTTACAATTACACCTAACACTACACTATCATTTAATTAATTAAATAAATGACTCATATTTAAAACTAAATACTTACCTGTAAAATAAACCCTAATATAGCTGCAATATAACTAATAGTTACATTGTAGCTATTTTAGCATTTATATTTATTTTACAGGCAACTTTGTATTTATTTTAACTAGGTACAATAGCTATTAAATAGTTATTGACTAATTAATAGCTACCTAGTTAAAATAATTACAAAATTACCTGTAAAATAAATCCTAACCTAAGTTACAATAAAACCTAACACTACACTATCATTAAATAAATTAACTACAAGTACCTACAATTATCTACAATTAAATAAACTAAAGTACAAACCCCCCCACTAAATTACAAAAAATAAAAAACCACTAAATTACAAAAAATAAAAAAATATTACAAGAATTTTAAACTAATTACACCTAATCTAAGCCCCCTAATAAAATAACAAAGCCCCCCAAAATAAAAAAAAATGCCCTACCCTATACTAAATTACAAAAGTTAACAGCTCTATTACCTTACCAGCCCTGAACAGGGCCCTTTGCGGGGCATGCCCCAAAGAAAACAGCTCTTTTGCCTGTAAAAAAAAAACACAATCCCCCCCCCCACATTACAACCCACCACCCACATACCCCTACTCTAACCCAAACCCCCCCTAAATAAACCTAACACTACCCCCCTGAAGATCTCCCTACCTTGAGTCGTGTTCACCCAGCCGGGCCGAAGTCTTCATCCGATGGGGCAGAAGAGGACATCCAGACCGGCAGAAGTCTTCATCCAAGCGGGGCAAGAAGAGGTCTTCCATCCATCATACAAGTACCAAAATACAAACAAACACTAAATTACCAAAAATAATAAAATATTACAATAATTTTAAACTAATTACACCTAATCTAAGCCCCCTACTAGCTATTAATATAGCTTCAATATAACTAATAGTTACATTGTAGCTATTTTAGGATTTATATGTATTTTACAGGCAACTTTGTATTTATTTTAACTAGGTACAATAGTTATTAAATAGTTAATAACTATTTAATAACTACCTAGCTAAAATAAATACAAATTTACCTGTAAAATAAATCATAACCTAAGTTACAATTACACCTAACACTACACTATCATTAAATTAACTAAATAAATGAATCCTATATAAAACTAAAGACTTACCTGTAAAATAAACCCTAATATAGCTGCAATATAACTAATAGTTACATTGTAGCTATTTTAGCATTTATATTTATTGTACAGGCAACTTTGTATTCATTTTAACTAGGTTCAATAGCTATTAAATAGATATTGACTATTTAATAGCTACCTAGTTAAAATAATTACAAAATTACCTGTAAAATAAATCCTAACCTAAGTTACAATTAAACCTAACACTACACTATCATTAAATAAATTAACTACAAGTACCTACAATTAAATACAATTAAAAAAACTAAACTAAAGTACAAACCCCCCCCCCCCACTAAATTACAAAAAATAAAAAAATACCCCCCCCCACATTACAACCCACCACCCACATACCCCTACTCTAACCCAAACCCCCCTTAAATAAACCTAACACTACCCCCCTGAAGATCTCTCTACCGTGTCTTCACCCAGCGGGCCGAAGTCTTCATCCGATCGGGCAGAAGAGGACATCCAGACCGGCAGAAGTCTTCATCCAAGCGGGGCAAGAAGAGGTCTTCCATCCATCAGAAGTCTTGATCCAGGTGGCATCTTCTCTGTTCATCCATCCGGAGCGGAGCGGCAGCATCCTGAAGACATCCCACGCAGAGCATCCTCTTCTTTCTTGATCCGACGACTAGGTGACTGTACCTTTAAGTGACGTCATCCAAGATGGCGTCCCTTGAATTCTGATTGGCTGATAGGATTCTATCAGCCAATCGGAAATTAAGGTAGGAAAAATCTGATTGGCTGATTTAATCAGCCAATCAGATTCAAGTTCAATCCGATTGGCTGATGGAATCAGCCAATCAGATTGACCTCGCATTCTATTGGCTGTTCCGATCAGCCAATAGAATGCGAGCTCAATCTGATTGGCTGATTGGATCAGCCAATCGGATTGAACTTGAATCTGATTGGCTGATTGAATCAGCCAATCAGATTTTTCCTACCTTAATTCCGATTGGCTGATAGAATCCTATCAGCCAATCGGAATTCAAGGGACGCCATCTTGGATGACGTCACTTAAAGGTACAGTCACCTAGTCGTCGGATCAAGAAAGAAGAGGATGCTCTGCGTGGGATGTCTTCAGGATGCTGCCGCTCCGCTCCGGATGGATGAACAGAGAAGATGCCGCCTGGATCAAGACTTCTGATGGATGGAAGACCTCTTCTTGCCCCGCTTGGATGAAGACTTCTGCCGGTCTGGATGTCCTCTTCTGCCCGATCGGATGAAGACTTCGGCCTGCTGGGTGAAGACACGGTAGAGAGATCTTCAGGGGGGTAGTGTTAGGTTTATTTAAGGGGGGTTTGGGTTAGAGTAGGGGTATGTGGGTGGTGGGTTGTAATGTGTGGGGGGGTATTGTGTTTTTTTTTACAGGCAAAAGAGCTGTTTTCTTTGGGGCATGCCCCGCAAAAGGCCCTGTTCAGGGCTGGTAAGGTAATAGAGCTGATTACTTTTGTAATTTAGTATAGGGTAGGGCATTTTTTTATTTTGGGGGGCTTTGTTATTTTATTAGGGGGCTTAGATTAGGTGTAATTAGTTTAAAATTCTTGTAATTTTTTTTATTTTTTGTAATTTAGTGTTTGTTTTTTTTGTACTTTAGTTTAGTTTATTTCATTGTATTTAATTGTAGGTACTTGTAGTTAATTTATTTAATGATAGTGTAGTGTTAGGTTTAATAGTAACTTAGGTTAGGATTTATTTTACAGGTAATTTTGTAATTATTTTAACTAGGTAGCTATTAAACAGTAAATATCTATTTAATAGCTATTGTACCTAGTTAAAATAAATACAAAGTTGCCTGTAAAATAAATATAAATGCTAAAATAGCTACAATGTAACTATTAGTTATATTGTAGCTATATTAGGGTTTATTTTACAGGTAAGTATTTAGTTTTATATAGGATTAATTTATTTAGTTAATTTAATGACAGTGTAGTGTTAGGTGTAATTGTAACTTAGGTTAGGGTTTATTTTACAGGTAAATTTGTATTTATTTTAGCTAGGTAGTTATTAACTATTTAATAGCTATTGTACCTAGTTAAAATAAATACAAAGTTGCCTGTAAAATAAATATAAATCCTAAAATTGCTACAATGTAACTATTAGTTATATTGAAGCTATATTAATAGCTAGTAGGGGGCTTAGATTAGGTGTAATTAGTTTAAAATTATTGTAATATTTTATTATTCTTGCTAATTTAGTGTTTGTTTGTTTTTTTGTACTTTTCTGATGGATGGAAGACCTCTTCTTGCCCCGCTTGGATGAAGACTTCTGCCGGTCTGGATGTCCTCTTCTGCCCCATCGGATGAAGACTTCGGCCCGGCTGGGTGAACACGACTCAAGGTAGGGAGATCTTCAGGGGGGTAGTGTTAGGTTTATTTAAGGGGGGTTTGGGTTAGAGTAGGGGTATGTGGGTGGTGGGTTGTAATGTGGGGGGGTATTGTGTTTTTTTTTACAGGCAAAAGAGCTGTTTTCTTTGGGGCATGCCCCGCAAAAGGCCCTGTTCAGGGCTGGTAAGGTAATAGAGCTGTTAACTTTTGTAATTTAGTATAGGGTAGGGCATTTTTTTTTATTTTGGGGGGCTTTGTTATTTTATTAGGGGGCTTAGATTAGGTGTAATTAGTTTAAAATTCTTGTAATATTTTTTTATTTTTTGTAATTTAGTGGGGGGGTTTTTGTACTTTAGTTTAGTTTTTTTAATTGTATTTAATTGTAGGTATTTGTAGTTAATTTATTTAATGATAGTGTAGTGTTAAGTTTAATTGTAACTTAGGTTAGGATTTATTTTACAGGTAATTTTGTAATTATTTTAACTAGGTAGCTATTAAATAGTCAATATCTATTTAATAGCTATTGAACCTAGTTAAAATAAATACAAAGTTGCCTGTACAATAAATATAAATGCTAAAATAGCTACAATGTAACTATTAGTTATATTGCAGCTATATTGGGGTTTATTTTACAGGTAAGTCTTTAGTTTTATATAGGATTCATTTATTTAGTTAATTTAATGATAGTGTAGTGTTAGGTGTAATTGTAACTTAGGTTATGATTTATTTTACAGGTAAATTTGTATTTATTTTAGCTAGGTAGTTATTAAATAGTTATTAACTATTTAATAGCTATTGTACCTAGTTAAAATAAATACAAAGTTGCCTGTAAAATAAATATAAATCCTAAAATAGCTACAATGTAACTATTAGTTATATTGAAGCTATATTAATAGCTAGTAGGGGGCTTAGATTAGGTGTAATTAGTTTAAAATTATTGTAATATTTTATTATTTTTTGTAATTTAGTGTTTGTTTGTATTTTGGTACTTGTATGATGGATGGAAGACCTCTTCTTGCCCCGCTTGGATGAAGACTTCTGCCGGTCTGGATGTCCTCTTCTGCCCCATCGGATGAAGACTTCAGCCCGGCTGGGTGAACACGACTCAAGGTAGGGAGATCTTCAGGGGGGTAGTGTTAGGTTTATTTAAGGGGGGTTTGGGTTAGAGTAGGGGTATGTGGGTGGTGGGTTGTAATGTGGGGGGGGGATTGTGTTTTTTTTTTACAGGCAAAAGAGCTGTTTTCTTTGGGGCATGCCCCGCAAAGGGCCCTGTTCAGGGCTGGTAAGGTAATAGAGCTGTTAACTTTTGTAATTTAGTATAGGGTAGGGCATTTTTTTTATTTTGGGGGGCTTTGTTATTTTATTAGGGGGCTTAGATTAGGTGTAATTAGTTTAAAATTCTTGTAATATTTTTTTTTTTTTGTAATTTAGTGTTTGTTTGTTTTTGTAATTTAGTGGGGGGGTTTTGTACTTTAGTTTATTTAATTGTAGATAATTGTAGGTACTTGTAGTTAATTTATTTAATGACAGTGTAGTGTTAGGTTTAATTGTAACTTAGGTTAGGATTTATTTTACAGGTAATTTTGTAATTATTTTAACTAGGTAGCTATTAATTAGTCAATAACTATTTAATAGCTTTTGTACCTAGTTAAAATAAATACAAAGTTGCCTGTAAAATAAATATAAATGCTAAAATAGCTACAATGTAACTATTAGTTATATTGCAGCTATCTTAGGGTTTATTTTACAGGTAAGTATTTTGTTTTAAATATGATTCATTTATTTAGTTAATTTAATGATAGTGTAGTGTTAGGTGTAATTGTAACTTAGGTTAGGATTTATTTTACAGGTAAATTTGTATTTATTTTAGCTAGGTAGTTATTAAATAGTTATTAACTATTTAATAACTATTGTACCTAGTTAAAATAAATACAAAGTTGCCTGTAAAATAAAAATAAATCCTAAAATAGCTACAATGTAACTATTAGTTATATTGCAGATATCTTAGGGTTTATTTTACAGGTAAGTCTTTAGTTTTAAATAGGATTCATTTATTTAACTATAGTAAACTTATTTAGTTTTATTTAAATTATATTTAAGTTAGGGGGTGTTAGTGTTAGGGTTAGACTTAGGTTTAGGGGTTAATAACCTTATTATAGTAGCGGCGACGTTGGGGGCGGGAGATTAGGGGTTAATAATTGTAGGTAGGTGGCGGCGATGTTAGGGAGGGCAGATTAGGGGTTAATAAAATGTATTATAGTGTTTGCGAGGCGGGAGTGCGGCGGTTTAGGGGTTAATACATTTATTATAGTGGCGGCGATTTGCGGTCGGCAGATTAGGGGTTAATACTTGTAGTTAGATTGTGGCGACGTTGGGGGGAGGCAGATTAGGGGTTAATAACTATAATGTAGGGGTCAGCGGTGTTAGGGACACCAGATTAGGGGTTAATAGCTATAATGTAGGCAGCGGCGATATCGGGTCGGCAGATTAGGGGTTAATACTTGTAGTTAGATTGCGGCGACGTTGGGGGGGGGCAGATTAGGGGTTAATAACTATAATGTAGGGGTCGGCGGTGTTAGGGACAGCAGATTAGGGGTTAATAGTTATAATGTAGGCGGCGGCGATATCGGGTCGGCAGATTAGGGGTTAATACTTGTAGTTAGATTGCGGCGACGTTGGGGGAGGCAGATTAGGGGTTAATAACTATAATGTAGGGGTCGGCTGTGTTAGGGACAGCAGATTAGGGGTTAATAGCTATAATGTAGGCGGCAATATCGGGTCGGCAGATTAGGGGTTAATACTTGTAGTTAGATTGCGGCGACGTTGGGGGAGGCAGATTAGGGGTTAATAACTATAATGTAGGGGTCGGCGGTGTTAGGGACAGCAGATTAGGGGTTAATAGCTATAATGTAGGCGGCGGTGATATCGGGTCAGCAGATTAGGGGTTAATACTTGTAGTTAGATTGCGGCGACGTTGGGGGAGGCAGATTAGGGGTTAATAACTATAATGTAGGGGTCGGCGGTGTTAGGGACAGCAGATTAGGGGTTAATAGCTATAATGTAGGCGGCGGCGATATCGGGTCGGCAGATTAGGGGTTAATACTTGTAGTTAGATTGCGGCGACGTTGGGGGAGGCAGATTAGGGGTTAATAACTATAATGTAGGGGTCGGCGGTGTTAGGGACAGCAGATTAGGGGTTAATAGCTATAATGTAGGTTGCGGCGATATCCGATCGGCAGATTAGGGGTTAAATAATGTTATTATAGGGTTTGCGATGTGGGGGGGCCTCGGTTTAGTGGTTCATAGGTAGTTTATGGGTGTTAGTGACTTAGTGTACTAAATGGGTGTTAGTGTACTAAAAACATACCGAATTTCGGAACGGAATAGAACCGAATTCAGCCGAATCCGAATAAATCCGAAACGAATTTATTCGGATCCGAATAAATCCGAAACAAATTTATTCAAATTTTGCCGAATCCGATTCGATCCGAAACGAAATTCGAAAAGTCCGAATCGATCCGAACCGAAAACGAACCGAATTTTTTAGCCGTGCACATGTCTAATATGAATTAGCTGATTTTGTGTTTTGAAGCCATAACCTAATAAAATGGGTTGAGATTGTAGGTATAATCAGATCTTGTTACTTTATCACATTGTGTACATATACCTGCTTCTTTATCTTATATCTATCCATAAACCAACCACCAATACTTGGAGAGAACAATGGAAAATTAACATTTTATTACCTTATCTCTTCTATAACCCACTGGGAGTGTAATTTCTTCTACTGGCTGTGTTAATACAGCTTGGCCTCGTGGCCAAAAACTTTCAGGATGGGTGGGGATCCCACAGGCTAAATAAACTAATTCAAATGCCAATATAAGGTTAATGGAAATACTTGTAAACAATTTAATACACTCCAGCAGGTAAAGTGGATCACAGATTAAAGGGGAGAGAATTTTTGAGTAAACTGTCCCTTTAATTGATCAAAATTTACATTTCACTCCTGTTGTTAAAAAAAACTTACCTTTTAAACTTGACAGTAGCTCCAGCTTCCTCCGGTCGTAGCAAGCCATTTCTGATGTCAGAAATGATGGATAGGTCATCCTCCAATCACGGCTTCCCCCAGGGGGAATCAGTGACTGATTCAACGCTGTGATTGGAGGAAGCCGGATTCCTCATTTTAGACCCAGGAAGAGGCTTTGCAACGGGTGGAGGAAGCTGGAGCCGCTGTCAAGATTAAAAGGTAAGTTTTTTCACAACACAAGTGAAATGTAAATTTTTATGAATTAAAGTGCCCCTGTTTTTAATCAAATTTTTAAAAACCGGCCACTTTAGCATCAAAATTTACATTCATTTTAAATAGGGAAGGAAGGAAATTCTAGTAAGCTCTGCCAATAGTGTAGTGGGCAGGCTGGGTGTGAGTTACTTTACTATTTTTACTTACCTATATTGTATAAAAGTAAAACTGGCAGCTTCTTTTATTAAAGTTGATAAAATATTTTTTTAAAAAAATATCAACTAATCTAACAAAAATTACACTTTTACCAAAGTGTGAAAGAATCACTGTCACTAAAGCTATCGTCAACACCTTCAAACACTTTCACAGATCTGGTTTGTTAGATCATCAAAGCAGAAACATATTGGAAGGTCAGCATTAGTTGTTTTTTTAACATTATAGTTATTGATTGAAACAACAATGTTCAGTGCTCTATATGATGCACATACACTGTACATTTATTGTAATAGAATTTGTTCCAAAGCATAACTCATTTTCTTCTCCCTTGGTAGATAAAAGCACCTAACTTTCATAAGAAAACCACACAAAAATATAGAAAGGGAAACATATTGAAAAGTCAAATGTGATAAATAGAGTCCTAAATGGTATTACTCTATATAAAATTAAATACATTTTTGCTGCTACAGCATTTTTAGACAATAGCATTTAATGTTATGTATACGATCATTGACTGCAAGAAGACATTGTGATTAACTTGAATTTTTCTTTTTCAAACATTTTATTCTCATTTTTAGGTTTTGTCTTTTCAAATGGAGCATTCAGAATTAAATTGTTTAGAACTTTCACAATATACATGTGTTTGTAAAAATATTTATTAAAAATTAAACACCTAGATTACGAGTTTTTTAAACAGCAACGCAGCCATTACGAGTTTTGTCGGTATAGCTGTACCATAAGCCTTTTAGCTTGTAACGCAACATCACCGACATTACCGACACGATCCATTTGAATCAGTCAATAGGAATGAGAGCTGCTTAAATCCTATTGGCTAATTTGAACAGCCAATAGGATTTTAGCAGCCCTAATTCCTATTGGCTGATTTAACATTTTCAGCCAATAGGAATGCAATGGTACCCCTAGTATGAAAGGGGTACCTTGTATTTGAATCCTCACTATGTGGCAGACGATCGCATGAAGAGGACCTCCACGTCAGATCGATAAACCTCCACCTGGACCTCCGCATTGGATCTCCGCCTGGACCTCCACCTTGGACCTTCGCCTGGACCTCTGCCTCAGCGCATCGACCGCTCTGCCTCTGCAGGGATGAAGAAGATGCCGGTCCCTCGATGGATGAAGATGGAGCCACCTGGATGAAAATGGAGTCGCCTGGATGAAGATGGAGAAGGATGGGATGAAGATCGTTCAAGCCGTACCTCAGCAACTGTGAGTACCTAAAGAGGGGTTAGTGTTAGGTTTTTTTAAGGTTTTTTTGGGTGTTTTATTTTTTAGATTTGGGCATGTCTATAAAGAGCTGAATGCCCCTTTAAGGGCAAGAAAAATATCTGAATGTCCTTTTAAGTAGAATGCCCATAAAAATGCCCTTTTCAGGGCCATGGGTAGATTAGGTTTTTTTAGTTAGGTTTTTAAATTTGTTGGTTTGAGGGGGTTTGAGGCAATGCCCTACAAAAGGGCCATTTAAGGGCTATTAGTAGTTTATTATAGATTAGGGTTCTTTTATTTTGGGGTGTTTTTTTTTTTTAAACGGGGTATTAGAATAGGAATTATTTTTATTATTTTCAATAATTCGTTTGTTATTTTATGTAATTTTTTAAATTTTTTGGGGGGTGTTTTTTTTTTAGAATAGCCATTTTTTTATTTTTAATGGGCAGCAAAAGAGCTGAATACCCTTTTAAGGGCAATGCCCATACAAATGCCCTTTTCAGGGCAATGGGTAGATTAGGTTTAACTTTATTTTTATTTTGTGGGTTTGGGGCGTGGGGGTTTGTATACTGTTAGGAGTATGTGTTTGTTTGTTTTTCTTTTGTAGCAAAAGAGCTGATTTCTTTAGGGCAATGCCCTACAAAAGGCCATTATAAGGGCATATAAAAGGCCCTTTTAAGGGTCCTTGGTAGTTTATTATAGATTAGGGTTTTTTATTTTGGGGTGTTTTTTGTTTTGTTTTTTAAAACAGGGTATTAGAATAGGAATCATTTTTATTGTTTTGGATAATTTTGTTTGTTACTTTTAGTAATAGTAGTTTTTTTATTTTTTGTAATTGTTGTGTTTTTTATTTTTTGTAATGTTAGTTGTTGTTTTTGGTAATGTTAGGTTTTAGTGTAAGGCAGCTTAGGTTTTACTTTTAATTCACAGGTAAGTTTGTTAGGTAGTTCATAAATAGTTAATAACTATTTACTTACTAGTCTACATAGTTAAAATAAATATAAACTTACCTGTGAAATAAAAGTAAAACCTAAGCTAGCTACAATATAACTATAAGTTATATTGTAGCTAGCTTAGGTTTTACTTTTATTTCACAGGTAAGTTTGTTTTTAGTTTTAAATAGGTATTATTTAGTTAATAATTGTAACTTTAATTTAGGTCTATTTTAATTACGTTAAAGTTAGGGGGTGTTAGGTTTAGGGTTAGGGTTACGGTTAGGGTTAGGTTTAGGGTTACGGTTATCGTTAGGTTTAGGGGTTAATATAGTTTAATTTAGGTTGTTGCGATGTGGGGGGCTGGTGATTTAGGGGTTAATAGGTTTATTTAGTGGTAGTGATGTGGGAGGCCAGAGGTTTGGGGTTAATAACTTTATTTAGTGGCGGCGATGACGGGGAGCGGCGGAATAAGGGTTAATATCTTTATTATAGTGTGGACGATGTTGGGGTGCGGGAGAATAGGGGTTAATAACTTTGTTATATATATATTTATATACTTAGTAATGCAGGTCACTGTGTGTCTTATCCAAAAATGTGTTATTTGAATATGGATGGATGAAGTAATTGCCAGTAGATAATCCCCCGCAAGTAGTGCAGCCCAAACATCTGTAACACCCAGGTGTTGCTTTTATCCATGTTGGGGAGATATAACATTGACTTAGAAGCATGTATATGTAGTTTTATGTGTACATGCAACTGTCTGAAATGCATTTTTCCCTCCCTATACACATAAATACACATCTATTTACATCTTTATGTCATGTAGGTATGTACCTTTATGACAGTATATGCTTTATGTGTATATCTCTCCCCTGTTTGTTACACTGGTTATTTCCAGCCTCTTTACACCTTTCACCTCAGACCCACTCATGATTTTACGACACTCCCTCCTCACCCTGTATTCAGACCTCTGTAATACTTTCTGTCCTTTTGACCATCATGTGCTTCAATATATAATATGATAATTCCATTGTATTTATCAGTTTTGCTTCAGACCAGAGGAAAAGAGGACACTCAAAAGTTTGTCTACTTGTCAAATTATTAAACCCATAGGTCAAAAATTGTAATTTTGATATTCATTTCATATTTATTTTTTATAGTGTTGACTGATTTATTTAGTTTTGTAACCAATTATTATTCTGTATTTTATTGGCAACATCTGCACAACAAATTTACCTGTAATTTGATGAAATATTACTAAAATATTTGATAAATTAACAATTATGAAACAAAGAAAACCAGAGAACCTCAAATGCATCCAGCTTTTATTTCATCCAACACAGGAAAACAATCTAAAAAAATATAAAACGAACGACCAACAGCCCTCTGACAGGCTAACGCGTTTTGTCTGTGAGAGCCTTAATCATAGACCATAGCTTAATTTCCGTTATCTTACTTAAATAACCCATTGCATAATCTTCATCAATAACAGCTGTAGTCATCGCTAGTGCTACTTACAGACAATGGCATATACTGACTAACAACTGATGGCTGACTAAATATATCTCACATTGGTCAATTAAAATAGCAGAGGATGTTAGACATTAAAATACTACATCCTCCACCTAATACAAAAATATATAAATTATTTTCAAAAGCCTACAATAATTAGGAAAAATCATTTGTCAGACATTAAAATGTAAATTTTTGCTATTGTACCACCCTTATAACCCAAATAAATGTATTTAGTATAGATAATGAGAGGAATCTCAATATTCTCAGATATATTTAGATTGACTCTACTTTAAAATTGGATACAAAAGAGATGGATATACTGTATGTAAGGTAATGAGAATATTGGTGTGGACACCAATATGGAACTTGTTCCAGAATCACCAGCTCTGAATATAAAGACCTCTAAGAAAAATGGCAAAACAAACCATGAAATGATTAGAAGGGTTACCTTAGTTAGCTATACCCTTTTGGTGCTAACTATGTTGCTAGTGGTTGATGGTATCTCCATCTACATTAAAACCCTGGAGGCATCTTGTCTTCAAAGTAAATATCCAAAAAGCCTCCCTATGTAGCAGCTTAGAGGTTCTATCACCACCTCTAGGGGCATTATGTATGCACTCAATAATTTGCCATTTGAAGGAGTTAACCTTTTTATTATGCTGCAATATAAAATGTTGCACCAGGTCTGAACAGTTCACTCCTTTTTCAATATTATTCAGATGTTTTCTGATGCGTGAGCATGCCTCTCTGGTAGTACAACCCACGTATTGTAAATCACAGTCTGAACATTCCGCTAGGTAAATGACAAACCTGGTGCGACAACGTGTGCAATCAGTAGAATTAAAATCTCTTTGAGTTACTCTAGACTGAAAACTATTGGCTATTTGAGTATGACTACAGGCTAATACATTTGGAGAAATGGCATTTAAAATGCCCTTTTACCCGGAGCCAGCAACTCCCTCCCCCCCCCCCCCCCCCCCCGCGATCTGGGTTTCCTTAACATGTTAGGTGCTTGAATATTGCCCAGGGTAGTCTCCTTTTGGGGATATAGTTTCAGCCTTTTGAAACATATTCTTTCATGCTGTTTTCACCTGTTAGCACTGGTTAGTGTTTATTATCAATGATTTTACAAATTTCTTGGAATTGTGGACTATAAGTCGTGATAAATTTTGTTTATGCTTGTCAAAGGTAGATTGTTTTATATTACTTTTGTTCCGTGTTAAAAGAGTATTTCTGTCTAGTCTACTTACTTCAAGAAAAGCCCTGGTTTTGTTTGAATACACTCTTTCTCTCAGCTGTATTTTGAGAGTCTCAGATTCTTTTTGGAAATATATCTCTGTAGAGCAATTTCTTTTCATCCTAATAAATTGGCCTTTCGCTACCCCAAAGCCTGTGTGTTTAGGGTGACATGATGTTGCATGTAAAATAATGTTGGAGGTGATAGGTTTTCTATATAATGTAGTCCTGACTGAAGAGTTTGAAGTGTCTCCTATTAGGTATAGATCTAGGTAGGGAATGTGTATTAGAGGATGAGGTAAATTGTAAGTTCACATTGTTGGAATTTAGATACATGATGAAATCATTCATATCCGTTTCACTTCCTGTCCAAACAAAGAGAAGGTCATTAATATACCTTTTGTATGACCTGATAGACTCTCTGTAGGTGTTCATCTCTCGATAGACAAGGGAGCTCTCCCACCAGCCCACAAAGAGGTTGGCATAGGCGGGGGCAAATTTAGCCCCCATTGCGGTCCCATGTCTCTGGAGAAAAAAATTATCCCCAAACTTAAAATAGTTATGGACAAGTAGGAATTCCAACACTCTCATCAAATAACTTTTTAGTTTAGTGTCATAGCTACTATACACATCTAGTTAGTATTTAAACGCTTCTAGACCACATTCATGTGGAATACAAGAATACAGTCCTACTACATCAATTGTTAACCATATACAATTAGTATTTTAAACAATTTGGTCCAAGCTAGATAAACGATGAGTAGTGTCCTTCAGAATGGATGGTAGTTGGAAAACAATGGGCTGTAGGAGTGACTCAACCCAACCTGAAACATTCTCAAAAAGTGAACCAATACCCGATACAATTGGTCTACCCCTCACCTACTCCAAGGATTTATGTACCTTGGGGAGGTGATGGAAGATCGGAATGACTGGTGATGGTACAAACAAAAAATCAAAGGTATCTTGATCTATAATCCCCTCCTGCAGTCCATCGTCCAACATGTCTAGAAGCTGTAGTTAAAACTCATTAGTGGGATCTTGTGGTAATGGAAAATAAACATCAGGATCACATATCTGTCACTCTGCCTCTGTTACATAAGTATCCCTATCCAAGACCAAAATGCTGCTTCCCTTGTCTGCTTGTCTGATTTCATTAGATCTTCCAAGGCCTTTTTATAATCCATGGTTTGATTATGGGGGGCCACACTGTGCATCTTTGATAGCTTCACTAAGTCTTCCTCTATTCTGCAGTGGAAAGCCTCCAAAAAGGGGACCTTTGTTTTTATAGATGGTCAGTCAAATTGTCGGCCTGTTGAAGGCAAAATACATGTTGCAGTACAAGATTGCTGAAATTGTAGGTGTATTATGTAGTTCTGTAAGTAATATTAAGAAAACAATGGATTGTGAAGATTGTTTCCAAACAGTATCTCTTCAGCTAATCATCGCTGAACAGATACCTTAATGCCTTAATGTGTTTAGCAATGACTCCTGTTTTTAGTGCACATATCTCAAATTCTTCTTTCAGTTTTTGGTGAAGTAACACAATGTCAACTGAAAGCACAATTCCATTTTGGGTTCAAATCCTGCCCACAATGCACTCAATTGTGTCCTCAATACTGAGAAGTGTAGGCAGATACTTAACCATCATGCAATACCATCAAGGAGGCATCTGATTGGAACGAAATGTATTCAACAGCATCACCACAAACATGCAGCTAAAGTCATTAGGAACTATCTTCAGCGTAAAGAAGAACAAGGAGCACCGCAAGCAATTGTATGGACCCCATCTCAACATCGTTAAGTCTGTCTGGGATTATATGAAGCAACTGAGGCTGCCTAACTCCACAAGTGTACCTAGATGAATTAATGCTGTTGTGAAGGCACAGGCACACCAATTTATGATAGCCCAAATAAGGCCAAATCTCCCTGTTTCCACGCGAGCCTTTCGGCTTGCCGGAAACAAGAGTTAAGAAGCAGCGGTCTTAAGATCGCTGCTCCTTAACTCATTTGCCCAGAGCCGGACTGGGACCAAAAATAGGCCCAGGCATTTTAAGGCAAAGCAGACCACCCCCCAACACTTCTTATTTAAAGGGACATGAAACCCAAAAATGTTTCTTTCATGATTTAGAAAGAGCAAGCAATTTTAAACAACTTTTTAATTTACTTCTATTATCTAATTTGCTTCATTCACTTGATATTCTTTGCTGAAAAGCATATCTAGATATGCTCAGTAGCTGCGGATTGGTAGATGCACATAGATACCTCATGCAATTGGCTCACCTATGTGCAGTGCTATTTCTTCAACAAAGGATATCTAAAGTATGGGTCAAATTGGATAATAGAAGTAATTTGGAAAGTTATTTAAAATTGTATTCTCTACCTGAATCATGAAAGAATTTTTTGGGGTTTAGTTTCCCTTTAACCATATAATATATTTTATATATATATATATATATATGGTTAGAGGGAAACTAAACCCAAAAAAATTATTTCATGACTCAGGTAGAGAATACAATTTTAAATAACTTTCCAAATTACTATATCCAAATATTCTGTTTGTGTTGCACATATTTACACACATAAATACACATATACTGTATATGTATATATATATATATATATATATATATATACACAGTATATGTGTATTTTTGTGTGTAAATATGTGCAACACAAACAGATATACAAACACCCACATCCATGCACAGGTACACACATGTAGTACACTCACACATAGACAGATACATGCAAACACACACAGATACACACATGTACATACTTACACACACATCCATATACAGATACATAAATGCACACAGATACACACATAGGTATACAAAAAGTATACACGCACAAACATACACAGTTAGAGACACACACATACACACACACAGTCCCTAGGTACAGGTTAGTAAATTGTTCCCTGCCTTTTCCACTTAATAGTCACTGGTATATCACCACTAATGTCATCAAAAGCACATAGTTGATAACACACAGATATATGGCACAATTAAAATAAGAATGTCAGACTCAAATAACACACTGATATATGGCACAAAGTATATGTCACACATTATAACTCACATATACAGGGCTTAAAGTATATTGTCACATAACACACATCTATAGGGCACAATGTATATATCACATTATAACATAACACACAGATTTGGGCTCAAAGTATATGTCACATTATAACACAGATAGGGCTCAAAGTATATGTCACATTATAACACACAGCTATAGGGCACAAAGTATATGGTACTTAATAACACATATTGGGCATGATGATCTCTTCAATTGTTTTTGCTGCCTTGGATGATTGATCATCACATTAATCTCTTTAATTCAAGTCTTCAAGAGATGATGATGATCATCCAAGGCAGCAAAAACAATTGCATTATGAGTTACTCACATACTGATATATGCAGCTGAATTAGAATATATCAGTATGTGATATGTGAATGACAGACAGTCACTCACAGTGACAGTGACTTATAATGACAGTAATGTTATGATATGTGAGTCATGATGACATCATGACTCATATTACTTGATAATCATCATCATTCACATCAGACATGTATCTATTCTGACTGCCAGGTAACTGCAGTTATTACTTAGGATAAGTAGGAGGGATTCTGTGTGAGCCTGAGCCAGCATTTCACCAAATTCAATAATAAAGCATTTTTAAACAAACAGCTTAACAGTAACCTGCTGATAAAGACTGTTTTTTTTTTCTTTTTTCACTGAGGTGACAGACACCACCCAGGACTAGCAACCCACCAAAATAGATATTGTGTGCTGTGTAGTGCAGCCACGTGATATGGAGGAGTCCATCATGGCACGTGTAATCCCCCATGCATTGCCCATATGGCCGCAGCCAGCAAAGGAGACAGACTCAGAGACTGAGCAACTCAGCTGTACATACACAGATAGACACTGCCGGTCTGCCGGCCCAGCCAGGCCTGAAGCCTAGTTAGTACTGCTGACTGAGATCACTTACTAAGCTGTAAATTACAATCATACTGTATAAGTGTATAATAAATAAAAATACTATTGTATATATATTAAGGTCCTCTGAGACCATCACCAGACCTCACGGTCACACCTACCTGCCCTGCTGCCGGCCACCTGCTGAGTCGCAGCCTCCTCAGTCCTGACGTCCTACTCCTCCTCATCATCAGATTCATCGCTGGTGCTGCTCTCTAGCCCCCCGCCGGCCTCATGGAATGCGAATGATGGAGGAGACTGGACTGTGAGATGATCATGGTAACTTGGAGCCTAGCAACTAGGCCCTAGCCAGTAGCCTCAGCCTGGATTCTGGGAAGACCGTCACTCAGGACCCAGCCACCCGGCCCAGGGCAGCATATTTCCGGCCTCGCCGTCTGCTCCAGCAGCTCCCCTCCAACCTGACACAGACACGTCAGGCAGTCAGCACTTCTATTGCCTCGCTCAGTGTGTGTCACATGGTGGACCCGGCACGCGGCATCAGAGTCTGCGCGCCATCTACAAACATTCCAGATTCCATGGGCTTCCCCCCATTCTGATTGGCCGCACTGTCCGCACATGCGCACTGCTTCCGGTCCCTGTGAGTGACATCAGTCTGACGTCACTCACAGGGGCCGGAAGCAGTGCACATGTGCGGACAGTGCGGCCAATCAGAATGGGGGAGAGGCCCATGGAATCTGGAATGTTTGTAGATGGTGCGGCGGCCCTGACTGAAAGAATCCTGATTGGCTGATTCTCAATTTGCAATTTCACAGCCAGAGAGAAACTAGTTGGTTGTGGGTCGTGGCAACTTCTTGTATTTACTATATTCTGTATTGTACCATACGGCGGCCGCGTGCGCACCATCCCATGGCACTGAGTCTGACCAGTGACTCGTCACTCAGCAGTGACCAAGCTTAACTTAAACAGTAAAGTTGATGATTTTTGCAGTAGTACAAACAAACATATATATTATAACATTACAAGATTTATTTTTTAAATATTAAAATTAAAAAAAATTCTATGCTGTGGCGTGAGGTTGAAGTGGGCGGGCTAAACTACCTTGTGGCCTACCGGGAAAATGCCCGGTATGCCCGACGGCCAGTCCGGGCCTGATTTGCCACCTCTGAGGCGCCATACAGCAATCCGCCCGATCATGTACGATCGGGCTGATTGACACCCCCTGCTAGCTGCCTTGCATTACAGTTCACTAGAACTGCTTGTGCAATGCTGAATGCAGACAGCGTATCATGTCCGCCAGGCATTGTTAAATAGGCCCCCAAATATTGATTTCATTTTTCTTTTGCTAACTCATTTTGGATTTTGTTAATTGATAAAAAATAAACTATTAACATTTCTATTTTTAAAAGCATTCTTACTTAACAGCATTTTTTTAACATGCCTAAAACTTTTGTACAGTACTTTTTGAGTGTTTATATATGTAAAAATATATAGTCCCTTCACGCATGTTACATTTAAATTTATTAGATCACATTATTGCACATCACATATAAATGTAAGCAACACTACACCATCTTAGACATACAAAATCACAGAGACAGGGGGTCCCCAGTCCAAATAAAAACCTAGAGCCAGTTAACAATAAAAACAATCACAGTATACAAATACAGCAATATATGTAATAGCAAAAACAATTGCAAAGTATTCAAATAAACTGTAAAATAAAAATGTTCATGGGGCGTGCTCCATTTTTTTTAGGGTAATATATCAAGTAACAATGAATAGTCCTTTGGAGCTTAGACTCATGCTAAATCGATAAAATGTTATAAAAAGCATAGGTCAGACTTCTGTAACATTGGACATCTGAAAAAACATTCCAGGCACAAATGGACAGTTCAGATGGTCGTACAGTCTTTGCAGCGCCACTTTATGAGACTGTCAGCCGTATTTAGTCAGTCCAGGATTTAACCCAACTGCTAGCGTGAATATTAAAACACACGCTGGCACACTGAGAAATATCCAGGACGTGACCCACTCAGGAAACAAAATAAGCAGGATATAAGACCTTCCCAAAAGAATTAGTAACTCAGTATATCTTCTTGAGGACTGAATTGATTTACAGGAGATAGCGTTCCTTTCTCAGGGAAATAGAAACAAAGATTATGTCCCTTTAAGCAGGTTATCAGCGAACAAATGATAATGTTTCTTTCTTGCAGGTTTGCAACAAACAAAGAATGTCCCTTTAAGCAGGTAGTCAGCAAACAAATGATAATGTCCTTTTTAGCAGGATTAAAGCAAACAAAGATAAAGTCCCTTTAAGCAGGTTGTAGCAAACAAATGTAAATGTCCTTTTAAGCAGGTTTGTCAGCAAACAAATGATAATGTCCTTTTTAGCAGGATTAAAGCAAACAAAGATAATGTCCCTTTAAGCAGGTGTCAGCAAACAAATGTTAATGTCCTTTTAAGCAGGTTTGTCAGCAAACAAATGATAATGTCCTTTTTAGCAGGATTAAAGCAAACAAAGATAATGTCCCTTTAAGCAGGTGTCAGCAAACAAATGTTAATGTCCTTTTAAGCAGGTTTGACAGCAAACAAATGGTAATGTCCTTTTAAGCAGGTTTGACAGCAAACAAAGACTTGTAGGCAAGAGGTTAAACTTTAAAACAAATAGCACAGGACTACCGACAGGCTAGGGACAAGTATCTCCAAAACGGCATTTGAGGTACAGGCAAAGCTAAGTCAGGAAGGATAGGGTCAGGATCCAAAAGATTAGTACTCACATAGACAAGGTCCGGCAAAAGAGAACAAACGGGCCCCGAGTAAATCTCCCGCCGAGATTTAAAGGCTGAGAGAGGGCCGTTACGTCAGAGGAGGTGTCTTGAGAATGCGTCACGTTGCCTAGCAACGTGACGTAAGAACCCAGAAGAGATCCGGGAGCCCCGGCGAGACGGCGATGAACGGAGGAATCATGACAGAGACAAATCAAACAATGCCCACAATGCAAATTTATATAACTGTTTACAAAAAACATGTTTAAAGTCAATGGTGTTCTAAAATATATATAATTGCACTTATGGTACAGTTCAAACTAGACTCACCAATGTGCAGCCATTATTATATCAAGGCTTTATAAGAAACAAGGTAGTGATCTCACCCCTTTTCACAGTGTATGTTTCACTTGTCAACATCCGTTTACTTAAGAATATTGCAATGGTTTTAGCTAATACTGTATCGCTGTATTTGTTTACTATAATTGCTTTCATTGTTGACTGGCTCTGGGTTTTTATTGAGACTAGGGATGCCCAGTCTGTTATTTTATTATGTCTTAAATAGTGCAGGGTGTTGATTACACAAGTCAACAAATTAAAAACAAAACAAAGAAACTTTGAGCAAATTTAGGATATTTTTGGGGTTCTGAATCCAAAAAATGACACCAGTTTTGCCAAATTGGCTCTAGTTTTTGAGATAATGGATACCCCACAAATTATGATTTTACATTCTCCCTCAAAAAGCCTTTCCTTAAAAAAAGCTAAAGCCCCTCTTTAAAAGCCCCCCAAAAATGTATCTAAAAAACTAAATCAGTCTTAAAAGCAAAAAAAAACTAAAACAAACATATCCAGTCCAACTTAAAAGATACATTTAGAAAATGATATCTACTCACTATCCAAAGTTTTCTGCGTCCAGCATCTTGAATTCTTGATCTCATGTAGTCAATGATCCAGCTCTGCACGCGGTCCTCTCCGTGGGGGTCGTATTCTTGGATCCACCTTTTGGGGTCCTCTTCACTTGTTTAAATGATCCATTAAAGTTTATAATGATTTTGTAAACACATGTTGTGTTAAGCATTTCATGAAATCTACCCCAAGATTATAACATTAATGGAAGCCAAAATTAAACTTTCATGATTCAGATAGAGCACACAATTTTAGGAGACTTTCCAATTTAATTCCATCATCATATTTTACACAGTCTTTTTATGCACACACTTTCTGAGGCACCAGCTTCTACTGAGCATGTGCATAGGTTCACAGTGTATATGTATACTAGTCTGGGATTGCCTGATAGCTATCACATGATACAGTGGGTGGCAAATGGAGAAGTTAATTTGTCAGAAAAAAATCTACTGCTTATTTGAAATTCTGAGTAAGTGTTATTGCATTTTTTTTACTATGTACTTGTTAATTATCCAGTTCTACTGCATTTAATGGTCCTTTAATGCCATTCTAAAGTAAGATAAAATATAAATTAACTGGATAGAAATATCTCTTAATTTACATTCAATATATGCTTCAGTAATAAAATACCAGTACTGTATTACTTGATGCAAATAGATTATTTTAAATGTATTCAATATACTTTTAATAACATAAAAGCACCACTAATACTTTAATACAAAAGTCACCATGGGGATTAAGTACTACTATATACTACTGAAGGTTCATAAAGTTTATATACAGCTTATTTTAATCTCTATAAATGTCTTTAAAGATGATTTTTCCATAATTGCTTGCAGTACAACACAGTTCATAGAAATATCTAAAGCAGGCAATTGGTGAATAGCATTTAAATGAATTAACAACAAATGCCATGTTAAAAAATGACATACATTACTGGTACAAAAGTAGCTCTGAGTTCAATATTTACCTTGAAATATAGGAGGTTCTGATTCTCACTTCTCAGGGGAATTGCAGAGTGATTTACTTCCATTGTCTAGTTACAAATGCATAATAACATTTATAACTCTCTTGACAGCCAGTAACATACTGTACAAAAACACACATTTTGACACAGAGCATTGATATTTTACAGTAACACACACTAAGCAGTATTTTTACAATTCATGGATATGTATCACTTACAAGAAGTGGTAACTTAAACAGATCTGTGATTTACTCCTGCTGACGTCCAGTAACATTCATATCAGTGATCATTCCCAACTTTTGTGGAAAAATGAAAAGGGGAAAAAAGGCAACTTAGTTTAAAAATAGCATCTTTATTAGCTAAATAATTAATATAATACATAATAGTCAGTTACATTATCATTTAAAGGACAATGAAACCTATTTGTATTAAATGACCAGAAATACAGCTAAAATAAGGGGATTGCTTCGTCTTTTCGTAAAAATATATTTTTTTAATAAAACAGCAGCTTCCAAATAGAGATGTAGTAATAGATAATATACAGTATATTAATTGACACAACGTATTCACTGTGCAAACAAATCAATTAATTTTTTTCTGCTTGCATTCATTAGTTGTTTGCTAAAGAAGCCACTCATTTATCGTTTAGTGATGAATGCAATGAATATGGAAAAATTTGTCATTCCTTCTATTAGTCTGAATGAAAATCCATTCGCCTAGATTTAGAGTTTGGCGTTAGCCGTCAAAACCAGCGTTAGTGGCTCCTAACGCTGGTTTCGGGCTACCGCTGGCATTTAGAGTCAGTCTGGAAAGGGTCTAACGCTCACTTTCCAGCCGCGACTTTTCCATACCGCAGATCCCCCTACACCATTTGCATATCCTATCTTTTCAATGGGATCTTTCTAACGCCGGTATTTAGAGTCTTGGCTGAAGTGAGCGTTAGAAATCTAACGACAAGACTCCAGCAGCAGAGAAAAGCCAGGAGTTAAGAGCTTTCTGGGCTAACGCCGGTTTATAAAGCTCTTCACTACTGTGCTATAAAGTACACTAACACCCATAAACTACCTATGTACCCCTAAACCAAGGCCCCCCCCACATCGCCGCCGCTCTAATAAAATTTTTTAACCCCTAATCTGCCGACCGCACACCGCCGCAACCTACGTTATCCCTATGTACCCTTAATCTGCTGCCCCTAACACCGCCGACCCCTACATAATATTTATTAACCCCTAATCTGCCGCCCCCAATGTCGCCGCCACCTACCTGCAATTATTAACCCCTAATCTGCCGACCGGACCTCACCGCTACTATAATAAAGTTATTAACCCCTAAAGCTAAGTCTAACCCTAACACTAACACCCACTAAGTTAAATATAATTATTATCTAACAAAATAAAATAACTCTTATTAAATAAATTATTCCTATTTAAAGCTAAATACTTACCTGTAAAATAAACCCTAATATAGCTACAATATAAATTATAATTATATTGTAGCTATTTTAGGATTTATATTTATTTTACAGGCAACTTTGTATTTATTTTAACAAGGTACAATAGCTATTAAATAGTTATTAACTATTTAATAGCTACCTAGTTAAAATAAGTACAAAATTACCTGTAAAATAAATCCTAACCTAAGTTACAATTAAACCTAACACTACACTATCAATAAATTAATTAAATAAATTAACTACAATTATCTACAATTAAACCTAACACTACACTATCAATAAATAAATTAAATACAAATAAATACACTAACTAAAGTACAAAAAATAAAAAAGAACTAAGTTACAAAAAATAAAAAAATATTTACAAACATTATAAAAATATTACAACAATTTTAAGCTAATTACACCTACTCTAAGCCCCCTAATAAAATAACAAAGCCCCCCAAAATAAAAAAATGCCCTACCCTATTCTAAAATACAAATAGAAAAGCTCTTTGACCTTACCAGCCCTTAAAAGGGCCTTTTGCGGGGCATGCCCCAAAGAAATCAGCTCTTTTGCCTGAAAAAAATACATACAATACCCCCCCAACATTACAACCCACCACCCAAATACCCCTAATCTAACCCAAACCCCCCTTAAATAAACCTAACACTAAGCCCCTGAAGATCTTCCTACCTTGTCTTCACCACGCCGGGTATCACCGATCGGTCCAGAGGAGGCTCCGAAGTCTTCATCCAAGCGGGGGCTCAAGAGATCCATCATCGGCTGAAGAGGTCCATCATCGAGCTGAAGTCTTGATCCAAGCGGCAGCTGAAGAGGTCCATCATCGGGCTGAAGTCTTCTATCAAGCGGCATCTTCAATCTTCTTTCTTCCGGATCCATCTTCATCCCGCCGACGCAGAACATTCATCCTGCCCGACGACTTCCCGACGAATGACGGTTCCTTTAAATGACGTCATCCAAGATGTCGTCCCTCGAATTCCAATTGGCTGATAGGATTCTATCAGCCAATCGGAATTAATGTAGGAAAAATCTGATTGGCTGATGGAATTAGCCAATCAGATTCAAGTTCAATCCGATTGGCTGATCCAATCAGCCAATCAGATTGAGCTCACATTCTATTGGCTGATCGGAACAGCCAATAGAATGCAAGCTCAATCTGATTGGCTGATTCCATCAGCCAATCAGAATTTTCCTACCTTAATTCCGATTGGCTGATAGAATCCTATCAGCCAATCGGAATTCGAGGGACGCCATCTTGGATGAAGTCATTTAAAGGAACCGTCATTCGTCGGGAAGTCGTCGGGCAGGATGGATGTTCCACGTCGGCGGGATGAAGATGGATCCGGAAGAAAGAAGATTGAAGATGCCGCTTGATAGAAGACTTCAGCCCGATGATGGACCTCTTCAGCCGCCGCTTGGATCAAGACTGCAGCCCGATGATGGACCTCTTCAGCCGCCGCTTGGATCAAGACTTCAGCCCGATGATGGACCTCTTCAGTCCGATGATGGATCTCTTCAGCCCCCGCTTGGGCTTGGATGAAGACTTCGGAGCCTCCTCTGGAACGATCGGTGATACCCGGGGTGGTGAAGACAAGGTAGGGTTCTATCAGCCAATCGGAATTAAGGTAGGAAAATTCTGATTGGCTGATGGAATCCGCTTGGGCTTGGATCAACACTTCCGAGGCTTGGATCAAGACTTCCGAGGACGGATCGGTGAACCTGGCAGGGTGAAGATAAGGTAGGAAGATCTTCAGGGGCTTAGTGTTAGGTTTATTTAAGGGGGGTTTGGGTTAGATTAGGGGTATGTGGGTGGTGGGTTGTAATGTTGGGGGGGGTGGTATTGTATGTTTTTTTTCCAGGCAAAAGAGCTGAATTCTTTGGGGCATGCCCCGCAAAAGGCCCTTTTAAGGGCTGGTAAGGTAAAAGAGCTTTTCTATTTTTATTTTAGAATAGGGTAGGGCAATTTTTTATTTTGGGGGGCTTTGTTAGGGGGCTTAGAGTAGGTGTAATTTTAAAATTGTTGTAATATTTTTATAATGTTTGTAAATATTTTTTTATTTTTTGTAACTTAGTTCTTTTTTTATTTTTTGTAACTTAGTTCTTTTTTATTTTTTGTACTTTAGTTAGTGTATTTATTTGTATTTAATTTATTTATTGATAGTGTAGTGTTAAGTTTAATTGTAGATAATTGTAGGTAGTTTATTTAATTAATTTATTGATAGTGTAGTGTTAGGTTTAATTGTAACTTAGGTTAGGATTTATTTCACAGGTAATTTTGTAATTATTTTAACTAGGTAGCTATTAAATAGTTATTAACTATTTAATAGCTATTGTACCTGGTAAAAATAAATACAAAGTTGCCTGTAAAATAAATATTAATCCTAAAATAGCTACAATGTAATTATAATTTATATTGTAGCTATATTAGGGTTTATTTTACAGGTAAGTATTTAGCTTTAATTAGGATTAATTTATTTAATAAGAGTTAATTTATTTCGTTAGATAATAACTATATTTAACTTAGGGGGGTGTTAGTGTTAGGGTTAGACTTAGCTTTAGGGGTTAATAAATTTATTATAATAGAAGTGAGGTCCGGTCGGCAGATTAGGGGTTAATACTTGAAGTTAGGTGTCGGTGATGTTAGGGAGGGCAGATTAGGGGTTAATACTATTTATTATAGGGTTAGTGAGGCGGATTAGGGGTTAATACATTTATTATAGTAGCAGCGAGGTCCGGTCGACAGATTAGGGGTTAATAATTGTAGGTAGGTGGCGGCGACGTTGGGGGCGGCAGATTAGGGGTTAATAAATATAATATAGGGGTCGGCGGTGTTAGGGGCAGCAGATTAGGGGTACATAGGGATAATGTAGGTTGCTGCAGTGTACAGAGCGGCAGATTAGGGGTTTAAAAAATATGCAGGGGTCAGCGATAGCGGGGGCGGCAGATTAGGGGTTAATAAGTGTAAGGTTAGGGGTGTTTAGACTCGGATACATGTTAGGGTGTTAGCTGCGTTAGGAGCTGAACGCTGCTTTTTTGCAGGTGTTAGGTCTTTTTCAGCTCAAACTGCCCCATTGTTTCCTATGGGGCAATCGTGCACAAGCACGTTTTTGAAGCTGGCCGCGTCCGTAAGCACCGCTGGTATTGAGAGTTGCAGTGGCGGTAAATATGCTCTACGCTCCCTTTTTGGAGCCGAACGCAGCCCTTCTGTGAACTCTAAATACCAGCGGTATTTAAAAGGTGCGGGAGAAAAAAAGCATGCGTAGCTAACGCACCCCTTTGGCCGCAGAAATCTAAATCTAGCGGATTGTATTTACAAATCACACTTAGGCCTAAATTACAAGTGTAGCGCACAAAATATTATCATTATTTTGTGTTAACCTCACTCAAGAGCAATCAATAGAGCTTCTATTTTTGTGCTCAAAAGCCAGAGCTCTTAAGGAGAGACATGGGAACAGGAGCCGAAGTGTTTTTTTTTTTTTAATGCATAACATTTCTTTGGCGCCTGCTTCCTAAATGAGCAGCGCTGTGAGGAGAGTGAGCGCAGCATCCTTAGTGAGACTGCCGTGCAGTGAAGATCATTGTGTTGCCGTAAGCACAAATGGTCAGATGGGAGGACTGTGCGTTGCTGAGTGTGAAGGTTTTGCCAGTAAAATAGTTATACTTGCTGCTGTGCTATCACAAAATGGCCAGATGATTAGTAATTCCTGTCTGTGCCACACATAACAGTGCTAAATCGCTCATCCACTGGCCACTTTGTGATAGCACAGCTGCAGCTATAACTTTTTTCTGGCTGGATGCTTGTGATAGCTTTAGTTTTACTTTACTGCACGGTTACCTTACTAAACGGCAGGGAGATAGAGTGGGGACTGTCGGAGTAGTCTTATCTGTGGATGTGTACTGTCTCAGCAAGGGAGGCTAAAATGTTGCTCTTGTATTGGAAAGTTACATTTAGTGAGGGCATGTTGGTCCTTCTGGGTTGTTAGTGCAGCTCTGTAAATAATACTGGGTGACTGCCACTGTTTTAGTGACAGGGACCCAGCACACAAACTTCCAACATATAACCTTTACATATGGCAACTCAAAGACTGAAACATGCACTCTTGTAAAGAAAAAAATAGAGACCCTTATCTTACTTTATATTCAAGGTCCTGGTGAGTGTGATTTGCAATGGGGTCAGCAACCAGCAAAGCTGCTTAAAAGGATAGAAATGTTATAATAAAAACTTTTTAAACACTGCTGTATATGCATATCTATGCTTGCCTAGGGATTAAAATTAATGTTGAAATAATTTGTATGTGTGTGTGCTTGTGCATGTGTATGTGTATGTGCTTGTGCGTGTGTATGTGTGTGTGCTTGTGCGTGTGTATGTGTGTGTGCTTGTGCGTGTGTATGTGTGTGTGCTTGTGCGTGTGTATGTGTATGTGCTTGTGCGTGTGTATGTGTGTGTGCTTGTGCGTGTGTATGTGTATGATATTTCTTCAAACTGTAATAATTTAGCAATATAAATAAATAAACTACAAGCGTTTCAATGTGCACTCAAAAATGTTTTAACATCAATGGTGGGGGGGGCTCATCTTTAAATTTTTGCCAATGGGGAGGCCCACTGTGTAAGACTTTGAAAACCACTGCTTTAGCACTAACTCAGTGGTGCGCAAGTAGTGGAGTTGGGCATAACACTTAGCTCAATTCTTGTAATACGAGCGCAATGATCATTCTAATGGCACTCCCTGTTCTATCCATTAAAAATTAGTGAGTGTGCTAAAAAAGTTTCAACAGTGTTAAAATATTTCAGCTTTAGTTAAAATATTGTAATACCAGATTGTGTGTCATTTTTAGCTCAATGTCACACAAAAGATAAAGCATTATTTTCTACTGAGTCTGCTCCACTTGTAGGGGCCGATTTATCAAGGGCCGAATGGCCCCTGATGCTCCTGTTTCCGGGCGAGCCTTCTGGCTCGCCGGAAACAGCAGTTCTGAAGCAGCGGTCTTAAGACCGCTGTTTAATAACTGGTCCGCCACCTCTGAGGCTGCGGACATCAATCAACCCGATCCTTTATGATCTGGCTGATTGAAAACCCTGCTAGTGGCCAATTGGACGTTAATCTGCAGGGAGCTGCATTGCACAAGCATTTCACTAGAACTGCTTGTGCATTGTTAAATGCTGACACCTTATGCTGTCGGCATTCAGCGATGTCTGGTCGACATGATACGCTACAGAATATCATGTCCGCAGACAATGATAAATCAACCCCGTAATCTAGACCTTAAAGGGACACGGAACCCACATTTTTTCTTTTGTGATACAGATAGAGCATTTAATAGAAAATGCCTCGCTACTAGTTGTTCTGATTTGCCCTCCCCTCCCTTATAGCCAAACATATAGCACTCCTTTGGTTAGCCATATGTGTAGATAGGTCATCCTGGGTCTTCCCTATGTAAAATTTACCACATAGACAATGAAGCATGTACACAATATACCTAGTGATACAAGTTACCCTATGTCTCATTTCATATTTTTTGTTTTTCAAGGGTTGTACAAAAGATTTGCTTTGGGTCAACCCACTACTATATGTATATATATATATATATATATATATATATATATATATATATATATGTGTGTATGTATATATGTGTGTACATGTTTATGTATGTGTATTTATGTATACACATATTTAGACACGTGTATGTTGTGTTTAATGCAACTTTTTTTTTCTTCTCCCCTACCCCTTACACAAGATCTGAAGCCACACTAACTGATGAGCATAAATCCCGATTGTGCTTTTGCGTTCATGTTTACTTATAATATGTGCACTATTTCCATCAAGTGCAAAAAGCAGAAAAAAAAACTAATATCTCTTGCGTGCTACAGTTAGCGCTCCACTCATAATCTGACACACATAAGGGGAGGTTAACAAGTACATTTTTAAACAAATGTATAAAGCAATACTCTATCAGTTAGACGTTTATCCTCTGTCAAATGGTGCATTTGTCTAATGCATTATTTATGCAGGTTGCAACTCACAGTGCAGGAAGAGCTATGAATACATGGAAGAAAATGGTACACTGCACTATTTTCTTTTTTGTTACAATCATATCAACAATATTCATTGCAATGCCTAACATAGCTTATAGCTTTATTAATTTTACATCATATTTTGCAATGCTAAAGGAAGGAACAGGCTATGCAAAGTATATTAGCACTATGCATAAATATACTTCACAAATTAGCTCACAGTCATTTGTGATTGTATACATTAATATTACAATTAAAGAACTTTTAAATATATTGATAATAAATATCATATAAAACAAAATTACATATTATATAAAGACCTAAACAAAGAACCTGCATAATCCCTACATTTTAATCTTCTTGCCGAAGAACTATTATCTGTCTGTCTGTAACGCATGAGTGCAATTACGAATTATGCAAGAATGATTACATTGTCTTCAGAGCTCTGTCACAAAACACATCAAAAATACATTAAAAAGTACAAGTAAAAAAACAAAATTGCACAAAAATGTTATAAGGACTCAAAAATATGAGGTCTCAGATGTTCGATAAAAAAAAGGCAAACAAAGGGCTTTAACATAGAGATATATACATATCTAAATATGGATATGTATGTTTAGCTATATGATTATATTTGTGTACATTTGTATTTTTGTATTTATATGTGTATACTGTATATGTATTTTCATCTTTTATTTATATTCAACAAGTGGTACAATAGCACTTGAAGTATCGATTTCACACCACGCAGGGTATATTGAAAGGATACTCCAATAAATGAAACAAACAGGAAAGAGAAACAGAAATGTATATAATTTACTCTGACATATATTGGAGCAGAACATAATTATTGCTATTAAACAATTCTTCTACAACAAATGTTGATGTTTTATCATTAAACTAAAACAAAAAAAGAACTGGTGAAATGCGATAATATAATTATGCTCATCTTCTAAATGACCATATCATTGTAGATATTTTAAATGCGCAAGAAACTTATACAAACATAAAGGATCTGCAAAGCAGAACAAAACATCAAAACAAAACGGGGCAAAAAAAACATATTTTCATATCTATACATGAAAATATATATTATATATTATTATTATTATATAGTATATATTTATTTCAAACATATATACACATAAAAACATATGTATGCATATATATTTATATATATATATATATATATATATATATATATTTATATAGTTAAGTAGATGAAAACATGGAAAAGCATATTTATGCAATATTCATATTTAATAAAGTGTTATAGTGTGTATTTACTGTGAATATTTCACATTCCAATGTTCTGCACATAGCAGAATATGTTATATGTGTTTATAAATAGATATTCCTATATCTATCTATACCTATACATAATCGTCTATATCTATATCTATATCTATCTATATATCTATATATATATATATATATATATATATATATATATATATATATATACAGTATACTGTATATAGATATAGACATATGCAGTACCAAAAAACATTATATATATGTAGATATATGTATTTATGAATAAAGAGATCATTTTCTGCTATGTGAAGAAGATTAGAATGTGAAATACTCATATTTTCATGTCATGATATCACACTTGAGAATATGTGATCGGGTTTGTGTGCAAGTAGGGGTTTGGGGATTTTTTTCCACATTTTTTGCTCCTTTGACTTTTATGGGGGTATATGTTAGTGAGATTGTGATATAGTTTGGATTTTTGCAAACATCGGGTTAGTGTGTGTGAAAACTGTTAACTTGTAATACGAGCGGTACCTGATGAGCGCAAAAAGTAAATAAATACCACTCCTCTTGTAATCTGGGCCTAAATATCGTTATCTATCCTATCTATCAGTTTTAAAAAGCACCCTTTTCAGAGTGAGGATCAAGATCAGAGGGAAAAAAATGTAAATACCATCATCAACCTGTTTATAGATCTATAGGTCTGAGTACTAGGTTAATTAAATACACGTGTGAATGATAGACTATAAAACATATGTTACACAGATAATCCATTAAACATAAGAAAGTAACAAACATAAAATTATTAGAAAGACACTGTGCATCATAAAGTTACAGTATTGTTTTTAAAGGGACATAATAAAAAATGGCATTCCATGTTACACTATGGGCCAGATTACAAGTGCAGCGCTATTTCATGCTCCTGCTTGAGTGTTAACTTTACTAGAAGTAAGTTTTTTGTGTTTGTCAGGCTGCGCTTGTTGATAATAAAATGCTTTCGGCCACACGCTAACTCAACGAGCATAAAAAGCTGAACTTACAATATTGCACGTGCAATAGCCTATTCCCCCATAGAAGTCAATAGAGCAAAAAATGTGAAACACCCTACTCACGCGCAAACTCTATCACATATTCTCAAGTGTGCTGACACGACATATATGAATATTTAACATTCCAATGTTCTTCACATAGCAGAATATGTTCTATTTATTCATAAATACATATATATATAGTATATATATATATATATATATATATATATCATGGCATTTTGGTACAAAATGTGTATAGAAATATACAGATATATATAGAAATATATATTTATAAATACATAGAATATATTCCCCTTTGTGAAGAACATTTAAATGGGAAATATTTACAGTAAATACACAGTATAACACTTTATTAAATATGAATTTGCATAAATATTAAGAGAGACACGCTCAACCTGGGAATGAACAATAGCATAATAGCTTGTTCTATGGCTAGTCACCACCCAAGAAGCCGCCTCTTTTTGCTCAACATGTGCCTTCCACAGAGAAGAACTTTCCTGAAGCATATCAGTTTGATCCTGACTTCACAGTACAGTCCAGCTCCTAAATACCAGGCAATCCCTCTCCGAACAAGAGAAACAGAAAAACCCCAGACGTACGTTTCAGCCTATTGTGGGCCCCCGTCAGTGAGGTACAGCCATATCCCTCTAGGCACACTGAGCAATGGGTGCACGTCTGGATTCCCGCATCACACTTAGGGAGACTTCCCTCAGTGTCATAATTTGCATAAATATAAAGAGAGAAGCGCTCAACCTGGGAACGAACAATAGCATAATAGCTTGTTCTATAGCTAGTCACTACCCAAGAAACCGCCTCTTTTTGCTCAACATGTGTCTTTCACAGAGAAGAACTTTCCTGAAGCATATCAGTCTGATCCTGACTTCACAGTACAGTCCAGCCCCGAAATACCAGGCAATCTCTCTTTGAACGAGAGAAACATCAAAACCCCAGATGTACGTTTTTGGTGTTTTGCCGTTTCTCTTGTTCAGAGAGAGATTGCCTAGTATTTCGGGGCTGGACTGCACTGTTAAGTTAGGATCAGACTGATATGCTACAGGAAAGTTCTTCTCTGTGAAAGGCACATATTGAGCAAAAAGAGGCTGCTTCTAGGGTGGTAACTAGCCATAAAACAAGCTATTATGCTATTGTTTGTTCCCAGGTTGAGCGCTTCTCTTTTTTTATTTATGCAAATTATGACACTTAGGGAAGTCTCCCTAAATGTGATGTGGGAATCCAGACATGGACCCGTTGCTCAGTGTGCCTAGAGGGATATGGCTTCACCTCACTGACGAGACCCACAATAGGCCGAAACGTACGTCTGGGGTTTTGCCGTTTCTCACGTTCAGGGAGGGATTGCCTGGTATTTCGGGGCTGGATTGCACTGTTAAGTCAGGATCAGACTGATATTCTACAGGAAAGTTCTTCTCTATGAAAGACACATATTGAGCAAATAGAGGTTGCTTCTACGGTGGTAACTATCCATAGAACAAGCTATTATGCTATTGTTTGTTCCAAGGTTGAGCGCTTCTCTCTTTTTATTTATGCAAATTATGACACTTAAGGAAGTCTCCCTAACTGTGATGTGGGAATCCAGACGTGGACCTGTTGCTCAGTGTGCCTAGAGGGATATGAATGCACCTCACTGATGAGGCCCACAATAGGCCGAAACGTACGTCTGGGATTTTGCCGTTTCTCTTGTTCAGAGAAGGATTTCCTGGTATTTTGGGGCTGGACTGCACTGTTAAGTCCGGATCAGACTGATATGCTACAGGAAAGTTCTTCTCTGTGAAAGGCACATATTGAGCAAAAAGAGGCTGCTTCTAGGGTGGTAACTAGCCATAGAACAAGCTAATATGCTATTGTTTATTCCCAGGTTGAGCGCTTCTCTCTTTTTATTTATTTATTTATATATATATATATATATATATATATATATATACTGTATATATATATACACATATCTGTTTATATGTGTATGTATATGTCTGTAAATACATAAATAAACATATAAATGCATATGTACACATACATAAACATATATATATATAAATATATATATATATATTTATATATACGGTGTGTATATATATATATATATATATATATATATATATACATATTTAAACATGTATATGTGTGTATCTCTATGTTAAAGCCATTTGCCTTTTTTTTCTAACACATTGATCCCTCATAACGTTTATGTGCAATATATGCTTTATTATTTTTTTATCAGATAGTGTTATTATGAGTGTAGCTCTACTTTGTAATGTATTTTTGATTTGTTTTGTGACACTTTTTGTTTCGTGAAACAGTTAACCAGAGCTCTGAGGACATGGTAATCATTCTTCTGTAAATTGTGATTGTGCTCACGCATCCCAACATGCTCAAACACCTGCGATAAACCCCTTTTCGCTAGCAATTGTTATTGAGCCACTCGTAATCTGGCCCTTAGTTTCTGACGCTTTTTTGTTTCGCGAAACAGTTAACCAGATCTCAGAGTCTGAGCTAACCCCACGCGCGTTAACTTCAATTGCGCTCAAGCGACCCCTTTGACTTTCAACTTGAAAGAAAAGTGAAAATCCTGATGCATGAAAACACTCACACCTGTGCACATATAAATATTGAGCACACATTTAAAATCGAAGTAAATAGATGCCATGCTGTATTTGAATTAAAAATGTTTAATATTGACTTTCATATCCCTTTTAATATGCAAAGGTAGAAGTAGCTACCAAATTAGCAATAAAACAAAACAATACAAAATGAAAAAAATCACAAATGGCTTCCTTGCTCCCTGAGCAGGTGACTATAGATAGTCAACATTATTCTGCTTTCATGTGGGCTCAAAACATTACCTTTATCTTTAGAGATACATAGATAGAAACCTATGGCAAAGCTTAGGAATCAACAACAAAGCAAATCTGCCTGTTTGCCGTGAAGTTCCACATTCATAAGCTCTCTTTTATTTCACTGGGGCCACAATTATCAAACTATTTTTTTTTTCTAATTGGAAGTTAGCCAAGTAGACGGTAAGTAGCTAATTAGTCCCTAATTAGCATCCGGTGAAACAAAACTTCAATGAAAATTTGGCTCAATTAACATTCAAATGCACAGCTATGTATTTAGTGTGGGAAAACGGCTTTCAATTTAGGAACCTTGACTTTTTATTCATGTTGTGCAGCTGAATTTGCCAGTGAGCTTAGGTTTGTCTGAATAAGGTCTGAATAATGTCATTGTGCACCTTTTTTACATATACAATAAATATGCCAGTACAGGATGTTTGTATATAAAAACATTTGTTAAACATAATTAGCTTACTAGGTAGGTTACCTGACTTTAAAGTATGTGAGACAATATAGCTAAGACTAATTATTTCTGTTTTTTATTCTTTTTCTTTTTTTTCCACCTTGTAATAGATTATAAGGTTTCTATGACTTTTATTTATATGAAGCTAAATGTTCTCTTCAGTGAATCACTATAATAACATAGTTGTTGTTATTTGGGGAAATAAACATAGTTTACATGAGTACTGACCATAACTACTGACTATGAACAAGATCAAACAAAGAGAGGTGCCAAATATGCATATCAGATGGATCAAAACGTCAGAATGATAACATAAGCACAGGGTACTCACATTTATGTGGAGCACACCAAAATGCTAGTAGGCGCAGGCTGGTTATTGCAGCTAACCTGCTGGCTGATCCCTGGTACTGGGGCTGGATCACAGGTAACAGTGGGTGGAGACAGTCCGTCTCATATGGTAGCAAGGTGCTCAAAGTAAAGGTTCAGATCGTGGTATCTTGTAAAAACATTTATTGTATAAAACAACAACCAAATAAAAAAATATTTGCCATAGAAAATGATTAATATGCCTGATGAAATGGCAATAGCACCAAGAAATGTGTCGCAAAACTACACTGTTTTAAACTGATCTGTTTTAAAGGTTCGTTGGTATTGTTTTATTTGGTTGTTTTTAAGCGGTCTGTAACCCAGACCCACAAGAAGTACAGGTTGAGGTCAGCAATAGAAGCACAAGCTGACGCGTTTCAGCTGTTGCCATAGCTACGACTACGGCAACAGCCGAAACGCGTCAGCTTGTGCTTCTGTTGCTGACCTCAACCTGTACTTCTTGTGGGTCTGGGTTACAGACCGCTTTTAATTGATGCTGAATAAAAAATTTGAAATATTTTTAACTATATCTATCTCCCAGCTGGTGCTCCTGAAATGCTTGTGTGTTCTCTATATTTCCTGACCTTTTGGAGTGCAGGACAACAGGCTGATGCCATGATACCCAGCTCCATGTTACTTGTGAGTAACTACCCGGTATACGGAGCGTCCGTGGGACATTGAACACCCTATCCTGGAGAGTGTTGCGGAGCGGACCAATCAGTGAAAAGAGGCGGACCAAGTGGGGACTTCCGATTTGGCTTCCTGAGGTCACGAAAGCTTCCGACGACGGCTTGGCGGAGTATCTGAGGGTGCGGCATCTGAAGACAGAGGGTCCGGTGAGGATATCTTCAGCTGGAGCGGTCACAACAGAAAGTGTTTGCAACGAGCCCAGCAAGACCGGTACTCCTTTTCCTGCCGTTTTGAACAGTCCTATTAAGGGTAAGCAAAGAATTGCACAAGATCCCAGAAACTGTTTCTGTTTAAGAACTCTGCTTTGCTGACTTGACTACTCTTACAGGACATTTTATATGTACTCAGGGAGATACTCTTTTGTGCTTATGTTGTAAATAAAAGAAACAGGCACATAATAATGTCAGAATAAAAATACAGATAATTAGCCCAATTATACAAAGAAAAATTAGCCTCAAGTTTTTATTTAAGATGTATCCCCTTAAAATATGATGTAGTGGGGAGGCGGACCAAGCAGCCGAGCTGAGTGGAAGCAACATACAGAGGCTCCTGATAAAATTAATAAAAAGTAATTGATTTACCTAGCAAATTCACTCTAAAAGACTTTTAGATAAATTGTCTCACTAACATATACAGTAGAGCATTGCTATAGAACAGCTCAACACTCAGATTGGAGACTTGTGGCTGCACTTTGAGAGGTGAGAGGAGCCGGTGCGGTTGGCCAGGCGGGGATTCCCTGCAGCAGATACCCACTTTGATATACATTTGCTCTGGGACTGTGGACCAGTAAGAAGAACCCCAACTAGAGAACAACAATCGCATCGTGACTCCAGAGGGCCGGGGCTCCGCTCCGGAGCCGACTGAGCAATCTGAGGAATCTCTGGAGAGACAAACGGCAGTGGGGTCATCTAGCTTGGAGCGGATCTCTAAATCACCTACACTGGAGGGGTAAGCAAACACCAGAGTCTACTCTGGGAAGATTCTCTCACACTTTTGCCCCATACTTACAGACTTGGAGCCGTCTGGGCCGGGGATCCGCGCTGCAAGCCAAGCCGCATAGTGTAAAAGCCAGTGGCGTGAAAAGACGCTATTTTGGGAGCAGCCGCACACAGTGAACTTAAAGTTAAAGCTCTGTTTCTCAAAACTGGTCAGCCTTGCATGATAACACCTGCTGGCTTTTCATAAGATAAATCCCGCTCCTAGTTAAAGGGATAACCGCCCAGGACAATCAATTGAAGGTTTGCCCCCCACTGGCTTTCTTTGAAACCTCTCTATGGCACAAGATACTTAGCGATCCCCAGCAGATATAAACTTGGCTGATATCAATCAACCCAGCAACCACTGACATAGTATAACAAGAAAGGGACCTGTTTGTATGAAGCTAGGCACATGAACTGAAACTTGCAAAGCAGTGCACTACCCATATTAAATAAATACAGAATAATGTGATAAGTTGCTGATACTGCAGAGAGAGGGAAAAGGGATATAAAAAGGAAGGAGAAAAAAACCCTTGAAGCATCTCCTTTTTTTTCTTTTTTTTTCTTCTCTTTTCTTTGTGTGTGAGCTGCTGAATTGCTCTCTCTCCCCTCCATTTCCTACTGACCAAAATATCAGCAGTTCATATCACAACTCCTTTTCCCGACTTCGTCCAGTGAGGACAGCTTCCCTGGGGCAGAGAGAACGTTTTTTTTTCTTTTTCTCCCCCTTTTTTTTTAAAAAAAAGAAGGGAAAAAACAACCCTTGCCAATAACAGCCATCTTGGCTTTGCTCCTGAGTGTTTGGCAGAGAACTAGAGATAGTTAATAAAGAAGATGTAGCTGCCTGAGACACACTGTGCTGGGACGGTCCGACATGGTCGCTTAAAGTTAACTCCTTACCCACTATTGCATCACTTACAGTATCATCACCTTTCACTCACTCCTACTACAGAGGAGACAAGTTTGCAGAAACGCTCACATAAGCTATGAAAGGCAAGGCATTCAACAAATACTAAACAGATGTTTGGAAAGAGTGAAGAGAGATAGAGAGGGCGCAAATGTGATAAAGCATACCTAAATATCTAGCGGAGGTCTCTGAGAACTGGAACCTCTTCAAAGGAGAAAGGGGGAAATTTAGCAATACCTGTTAAGTACTTAAACACCGCAAAAACACAAGTAGCAAAGAATAGCTGATCTATCAACATAAGCATTATGGCTACAAGAAAAGGTTCCAAGGGAGACAAGGGTCTAAAACCCTTATCAGTAGATACCTTTTTTAAAACTTCTAAGATCTCCAAATCTCAAGAGAATGTCCTGGCGGAAATCGAGGAAGATATTGATTCTGAAAATGAGGAGGAATCTGCAGACCTGCAGGGCCTGGTATCCAAACAGGATATAGCTTCTAACTTTGAAAAACTGTGGGAGAAGATGGATAGCTTCCAAGCCACAGTCACCAATAGTCTTACGGACATTAAAACAGAGATACTAGAGCTGGGAACCCGAGTAGATTCCTTAGAAACAGCCACAGAAGAAATGGGGGAGTAAATTACAACAGTCTCCCAAACTCTCGACTCACACAACCAACACATACAGGATCTAGAAGAAAAAATTGAAGATCTGGAGAATCGAAGCAGGCGTTCCAATATTAGGCTCAAAGGAATCCCTGAGTCAATTGGAGCAGAAGATCTACACGGCTATCTCCAGCAGTTATTCCATGCTATATTGGGAGGACCGATGGACTCTGAGTAACCAAACGAAAGAGCACATAGGGCCCTTAAAGCAAAACCCAAAACAGATCAACTACGAAGGGACGTTATTGTTAAGCTCTTACGATTCCCTGATAGAGAAAAGATTCTATGGGCTGCTAGAAACAACCCCACATTTAAGTTCCAGGGAAATATTATCCAGTTTTTCCAGGACCTCTGCATCAAAACATTACAAAGAAGATATGCGCTGAAACCTCTCACTCTTCTCCTAAGAAAAAATAACATCCCCTACAGATGGGGCTTCCCTTTCGCGTTGCAACTGATGCGAAACGGCAAAATGTCTACTATTAAAACCACTGAGGAGATCCCAGAAATCTGTAAGCTTTTAGACTTGGAACCACCAGACATCTTGAGGGAGGATTCGGCATCTACCTCTTCTACTGCACCCTCACTAAAGGCGAAACCCCAAAGATCAAAATGGAAGAAGGTGACAAATAAAAAGAAATCCAAAACATGAGACGTTCAGGTAGCGCATGATTGACATGGATGAGAATACCTTTTCATTTTACTATAATTTGTAGTCCGCCCTCGGTCCTGGGTGATATTGAAAACGGCCGGGAGGTCGATTAAGACTTAGACCTACAAGTTAAGACTGGGACTCTTCACTTGTTGTAGGTGATGTAAAGTTGGAACTCCATGTCGCTATTGCACGGTACAGGTATTATGTGCTGGTTTCGACATAATTGCATTCAAATGTTTAATTGTTATTTATTGTTATGTTATTATATTTGTTTGTTTATACTATTAATATCTCAATGCATGAAATGTTGTATGACCATACTAAGCTCATCTTGCGGAAATGCTCTACAGGGTTGTAGGAAACTGAAAAAACAGTTAAAGGGTCAGGGGAGGAAGAGGGAAGTAAACATGCTTCTACTTTCAGGCTATAGAGTTAGAAACCTGGGTTTAAAAGGAAGTCTGCCGTTTGGAGTCCCTGCTGCCAAAGGTAGGATTAAGATGAAATGTTGGTACAAATATTATAACGATTCTACCTAAGATAGTTTTGATCTCGCACAACGCGGGAGGTCTGAACACCGATGTCAAAAGGAGGACAGCCATGTCACACTATAGACGACTGAAAGCCAATATTATTTATCTTCAGGAGACTCATTTTCTGAAAGATACTATCCCCAAATATTGGGCAAGAGACTACTCAAAGCAGTATCACTCTGCCCTAGATTCCAAAAAGAGAGGGGTCTCTATCTTAATACACTCATCGATACCCTTTACTCATAAAGAGACTATTTCTGATAAGGAAGGTAGATACCTTTTGGTGTTTGGCTGTTTAGGGAATGTAGAGGTACTTCTATGTAATATATACGCCCCAAATGAACAACAAGACAAATTTTTTAATGTCATTTCAAATTTGCTAACTGACTGGTCTAGACTAAGAATAATCTTGGCGGGGGATTTTAACATTGACCTGCAATCACTGACTAGACAAACAATTATCCAACAGTCTAAGAAAAAACAGAGACAGAAGAGTATTGCTAAAACCATCCTAGGAGCCTTGGCTCAACATACACTACAGGACACATGGCAGGTATTGCATGGTGGGCTAGAAGACACTACATTTTATTCAACACCACACAATAGCTACTCAAAAATAGACTATGTATTTACTAGTCAGATATTACAACCAGCAATACATTCCTTAGATATACACCCATGTGTCTGGTCAGATCACTCTCTGACAGCGCTTACTTTAGGAGATCTAACGGACCCTAAGAGAACTAGGACGTGGACATATGATACGTCTAGCACCAAACACCCACCCGTTAAGAGTAGGATTTTACATAGCCTGAAAGAATACTGGCAAATTAACGTTGGGACCACGGAAAACACAGCTATACCCTGGGCAGCGCATAAGGTGGTGATCAGAGGGATCCTAATTAAAGAAAAGACATTATATCAAAAAAAGAATGATGACCTTATCAAACAACTAAACACTGAAATTGCCACATTAGAAAAGTTACATAAATCAAACCATTCTAGAGCCACACTGACCAGGCTAGTTGACAAAAAGCAAACCCTACAATCTATATTGAATAGGCATTCTATAAAAGCTGCACATAGATTGAAAACAAATTATTTTATTTTTGCCAATAAGCCCGATAAATACCTAGCAAAAAAACTTAGAGACAACTACCAATCCCTTTCTATTCCATGCATCCAGACGCCGACAGGTCAGACTACTACTCACCCACAGGACATTGTTGACACGTTTGCCAAGTTCTATAAGAAACTATATGACGGCACGAAAGTGCAACATAACCCTGAGACGAAAGAGGTTTTTAACTCTTTTATGGACAAGGCGAATTTGCCAACGATAAACGATGAAGACAGAACCGATCTGAATGCTGAGATCACAAGAGCTGAAGTGATAGCAGCTATAAAAGACCTTAGACCCGGTAATGCCCCGGGACCTGATGGATTCCCGGGGGAGTACTACAAGGCGTTTAGGGAAGTCCTGGTGCCACACTTGATAACGTTTGCAAACCATATTATGAAAGGGGGACAAATACCAGAGGAACTCCTTAGAGCCAAAATTGTGGTAATACCAAAACAGGGGAAAAACCTTAATTTATGTAGCAGCTACAGGCCCATTTCCCTTATCAATCAAGATGTTAAGATAGTGACAAAAATCTTGGCCAATCGACTCAAACATATTCTACCCAGTATTATTCACCCTGACCAGGTAGGATTTATTAAGGATAGGGAAGCCCCAGATAATATCCGCAGAATGGTATCGGTAATAGATTTATTGCGAAACAGAAAAGTGCCTTCTCTGGTCCTATCACTGGATGCAGAGAAGACATTTGATAGGGTCGACTGGAAATACATGCTAGATCTTTTGTCAAACATGGGGTTTGAAGGCAATTTCCTAAAGGCTGTTCAAGGGTTATACTCAATGCCTACAGCATTTGTTCGGGCGATAGGACACCAATCAGAAAATTTCCATATACTTAACGGCACCAGACAAGGTTGTCCGCTCTCCCCTCTGATCTTTGCTATATGTATTGAACCATTGGGGGCATATATACGCAACTGTCCTGATATATTCGGCTTAGAGATAGGAAAATTACACCATAAAATCACCCTGTTTGCGGACGATGTGTTGCAGACTATTTTGAAGCCTCTGCATTCATTACCGTATGTATATCAAGCAATACATTGGTTTTCTCAAATATCGGGATATAAAATTAATATAGATAAATGTGAGGCGCTACCCTCTCTATTCCCAAGCACACTATCAAATTGATAGAGAAAAACTTTTTTAAATGGGCTCCAGACGGGTTGAAATATTTAGGCATAAAGTTAATGTCACACTCCTCGAAGCTGTATGAAGCAAACTATACCCCTTTGCTTAAAATGATTAGATCTGATTTGGGAAAAAGGAAGAAAATTGTTTTTTCCTGGTATGGGAGACTGTCTGCAAAAAAATTACAATTTTACCTAGAATACTATACTTATTCAGGATTAATGCTGCTGACATGGCTAGTCTTCAGAGAGACATACATAGCTTCCTAAGAGATAATAAACACCCGAGAATACCACATACTATCTTAAACAGACATAGGCAACAAGGAGGGATGGGTGTCCCCAATCTACTTGATTACTATAGAGCAGCGAGACTAGCTCAGGACTCCCTTTTAAGCAGGAGACAGGAAGATGCACTATGGCCTTTTTTAGAGGCAGAGATGGTGGGGCAGGAGACTCCGGATGTCATCCTTTGGTGTAAAGAGCTGAATGGTAGACACGCCATATACCGAAATAAAACCACACTACTCTCTAGACGACAGTGGCCATCCTCACGAAACATGGAAAGAATTCTTCCTTTACGCTCAAAGATATTACCCTTAAAATACATTGTTAACGAAGAGTTTTAATATCACATAAGAAAATGGGAGAATAAAGGGTTATATAGGGTAGCTGATATATACACCCAAGGCACTGTGTTGACTTTCACTCAGCTCCAGCAGAAACTTGAACCTCTTCCACTACCATGGTTCTTATACCTCCAAGTAATATCAGCTGCACACACATATATAGGCAAATCCCCGACACATACCAGACAGTTTGAGCTTGAGCACCTTTGCACGGCGACAGCTAGGCCCAAGAGGGCAATATCTAGGTTGTACATTTCTATCCAGGAATCTAAAAGCGACTCTAAAACAGCATTAATGGCAAAATGGGAAGTAGATATTGATAAAGAGTTAGAACTGGATAATTGGCAGGAGCTGCTGCATCAAACCTGAAAGGGCATCATTAGTGCTGATTTGAGAGAAAGTGCACTAAAAACATCTTTCAGATGGTACCTAACCACATGTGGTGGGAGTGTCCCAAGGTTCATAAAATATGGCAAGAACTGTCCTCACTAATGGGAAAAGTGTTGGGCGAACAGATTAATCTTACCCCCGCTCAGGCTCTATTGCATAAACGCATCCCCAGATTGAACAAACACATTAATACGTTTATCAGAATACTGTGCACCACGACTAGAATAGTGATCGCTAAATATTGGAAGACGGAGATACCGTCGTGGTTATTAGTCATAGCTAGAGTTAAGTTGGTGTACTCAATGTATGAATCAGCTGCACAGATACAGGATACGGAGGCCCGATTTCAGAAGGTCTGGTTTTACTGGATGCTGGAAGGGAATAACAGTACAACTTCTGTAGTAGCTGAGGGGGAGGTGGAGAGGAGGGGGAGGGGGATAGTGTTCGAGGAGAGAGAAGAAGAGGTGAGGAATAAACCTAGATGCCAACTTTAAGAGCAAGATAAGATGAGCAAGCAATTTTTTGAAGTGTTAAAAACACAAAATACAACGCTGAAATGTTAAGGTATAAGTTTGATTCATGCATTGACTATTGTTTTTATGTTTATACAGTTTTAGTTTTACGTTATTGTTTTTGAGGCTGGGAATCTCTGAAGATTATGCCTCCTACATATTATATGTTCCCCAAGTAGACAATATATGATGGGCTCTGTTAAGAAAATGTTTGAGGGATCATATGCTTATGTTTAAATAACACACTCTCTCCCGAAATTGTACAGCAGACTGCACAAAGTGAAAGGGATTAATCTCATTAAAACAAAAATGGAGAAGCCTGTTTGCTGGCCTCTACAGTAGCTTTATATAGTGACTTGGCCGAATCTCCAAGTAAAGAAGAGTTTTTCCAAAATCAGAAGTACTCTTGAAAGACATTCCTTTCTGAAATGTGATTATTGTTCCCCAAGGCCTGATGTTTTCTAATGATTGAAAGTCTGTATTTTCTCTTCTTTTGATGTTACTGTTGGAGGAGTGTGTTTAATAAAAAATATATTTGAATTAAAATATGATGTAGAGTCAGATAAAATGATTTCCCTCAATGATAAATAGAGGTCTCTCTTGGACCCCTAGAGGAGAATATAAGTCATGAGGGGGAATTCTAGGGGAAAAGATAAAATAACAAAGTGGGCCAGTTTTGGACCCCAGATGGAAACTATTACTATGTGAAACATATTTGCTTAAACAATATGAGTATATATGTATATATGCAGCTTATCCAGCTGAGTTTAGAATATCAACATAAGTGTAAGGATGTGTGAGTTAAGGAGATAACCAAAAATAATCTAATAGAGAACTGAATTGGCTGATGACATATTAACAAATGCACAGAAAACGGTGATAGTATAATGTGCTATATGAAGGACAAGCAACTAGATAATGCTGTACTACTCTATGTGTAATAGCAGTGATTGTTGTATAGGCTCCTAGGGGAGAGATTCAGGGAATTAACTAAAATGCTAGATGGGAGCTAAAACATTTAATGCAAACTATGAATTGGCTATTAGGTAGAAAAGAGTATAGTTGATTGTCCTGGCTAGCAGTGGGATTAACAGAGACCATCATTGTACTGTCTCAATATAATCACAAGGGGGACTAACTTAACCAGGTGGCTAGGAATATTAAAGTTAATTGAGAATAGAAAAGGACCTAAAGTCTCATAATAAGAAAACAAACACTGGTCCTCTATGAACCACTCCCTAGCTGTAGCCTACCCTGCAATAAATGTGTGCACCTAAAAGGTAGGAATCAGCTTCCTACAGCTTGTAACTTATATGTGGTAGAAACAAATGTGGTACCAACAACACATTCATTAAGTAACTAGCTTTGTCATAAATTTAAAGTTAAGGGGGATATGAACATAGGTATAGGAGGGTATTTCTCTTACTGAGAACGTGGAAATAAACAACGTTTGTAAATTCAAAGTGGGAGTCCCTGTGGGAAGTGCAACTTTAAATCAGTGAGCAGGCTGTCCACTTCAAGGGTTACATGTTGATCTCCCACCTTTACAGAAATAAAATATGTAGCCCACTCCAGACCGACCTCTTATGTCAAAGAGTCTCCGGTATTGTGAAATGTTCAACAGGCACAGACCTCCGGATCCCAGTTAGGTAGCATTGAAGTCAACAGTTGTTCATACCGCAATATGGGCAAAGATATTACTTCCATATCTTTAAGATCCTTGAGAAAGAATCCATCCGGGATTGCCATAGAATGCACCTGACATGGGAGTCCTCCAGGTACAGCAACCAAACAGTGATGCAATGCTGTCGCCATTATTTCTGTATAGTAGGACTGCTCCATGAAAACAGGAACTCTGTACATTGTTTTCGGTATTACTAACCTAGCCGATCTCCTCCAAGGCAGACTCCCCATTGAATATAGATCCCGATGCACTGTTAATGAGCCGCTCCTTTCTATCTTAGTCTGGCTAGCCGGGGATGTTGGTGTATAAGAGACTGGGAATGCAGGGAGTAAACAGAATGATCTATAAGTCCCATTGCAATGACGGGTGCTCTCTGGGAGACTTTGCAGTTGGTCTTGATCAGCTGAAGCGGTCCGGGTTCCCATGCTATGTTAGGTCGGGTCGGGGAAAGCTGAGGTACGCATCATTTCAACTCAGGCATCTCCACAGCTGGTTCCTCCGCCCTTTTCACATTGTCTGAGGGTATTGATTCAGCAATAACCAGGACTTGGCATAGTTGTTTCCCCAGTTCAGCAAAATGGCGCTGAATGGAATCTTGTATCTCGCCTTCCCATTTATCAAGTGCGGCCATAATCTCCTTAGTGGTAGACATGTTGAAATTCAATAATATTAAAAGGAAAACAAAGAACTGTCCAGTTATAATCAAACTGGTTTGGTAATCCAGGATTCTGGGGGGGTATATATGCAGTAACCTCAACAACACTGACAGTCAGACATACAAGGCCTCTCAACCTTGTGGTGAAGTTAGCTGAAGAGCATAGGTAGGTCCGCGTTATGATAGATATCCCAAGATTCCTCCTGAATAAAACAAGGCAGTTTAGCTTGATTTTGTCAGGTAGAAATAGGTAGTAGTTAGGAAATAAGTTAAAAAAAAAAGGCTAGTTAAGTCCAGAAGCTCTTCACACATACGTCCTGCCACAACAGATATAGGCTCCGCCCCCTTATTTGATTATTTTATACAATACATGTTTTTACAAGATACCACGACCTGAACCTTTACTTTAAGCACCTTGTGATCCATCCCCAGTACCAGGGATCAGCCAGCTGGTTAGCTGCAATAACCAGCTTGCACCTAATAAGCACATTGGTGTGCTCCTCATAAATGTGAGTACCCTGCGCTCATTTTATCATTTGTTTTATCATTCGTGTTCGTTTTTTTCTGACACTTTCTCTCCATTGATGTTTATGGGAGGAAACGTGCACGAACCTGTCAAGTCAACCCTTGGCATTTGTGTGGTATGGAGCTTATCACACTATAACACACAACAAAATAAGGTTTTTCTGTAACTTGTAATGGCAGTGCTATGGAGAGTGCGATACCACTACATTTTTGCATTATTTACGCTTCGGGTTTAGTGCACAACTTGCAATCTTGGTGATTGAAAATACAAAATAGTAAGTCCAGAAAGAAGTGGAATAAAAAAAACTCACATAAAAAGGAGCTCCCTTAACTGCAACAATACCCCAATATACAGTATATATACACACAAACCATACAAACATCATACCCCAACTTCAGAGAAGACAAAAAATCCCCCAAAATAAGCAAGTGGGTTACAATTTTAATTTATCTCTACAGGGAGTGCAGAATTATTAGGCAAATGAGTATTTTGACCACATCATCCTCTTTATGCATGTTGTCTTACTCCAAGCTGTATAGGCTCGAAAGCCTACTACCAATTAAGCATATTAGGTGATGTGCATCTCTGTAATGAGAAGGGGTGTGGTCTAATGACATCAACACCCTATATCAGGTGTGCATAATTATTAGGCAACTTCCTTTCCTTTGGCAAAATGGGTCAAAAGAAGGACTTGACAGGCTCAGAAAAGTCAAAAATAGTGAGATATCTTGCAGAGGGATGCAGCACTCTTAAAATTGCAAAGCTTCTGAAGCGTGATCATAGAACAATCAAGCGTTTCATTCAAAATAGTCAACAGGGTCGCAAGAAGCGTGTGGAAAAACCAAGGCGCAAAATAACTGCCCATGAACTGAGAAAAGTCAAGCGTGCAGCTGCCAAGATGCCACTTGCCACCAGTTTGGCCATATTTCAGAGCTGCAACATCACTGGAGTGCCCAAAAGCACAAGGTGTGCAATACTCAGAGACATGGCCAAGGTAAGAAAGGCTGAAAGACGACCACCACTGAACAAGACACACAAGCTGAAACGTCAAGACTGGGCCAAGAAATATCTCAAGACTGATTTTTCTAAGGTTTTATGGACTGATGAAATGAGAGTGAGTCTTGATGGGCCAGATGGATGGGCCCGTGGCTGGATTGGTAAAGGGCAGAGAGCTCCAGTCCGACTCAGACGCCAGCAAGGTGGAGGTGGAGTACTGGTTTGGGCTGGTATCATCAAAGATGAGCTTGTGGGGCCTTTTCGGGTTGAGGATGGAGTCAAGCTCAACTCCCAGTCCTACTGCCAGTTTCTGGAAGACACCTTCTTCAAGCAGTGGTACAGGAAGAAGTCTGCATCCTTCAAGAAAAACATGATTTTCATGCAGGACAATGCTCCATCACACGCGTCCAAGTACTCCACAGCATGGCTGGCAAGAAAGGGTATAAAAGAAGAAAATCTAATGACATGGCCTCCTTGTTCACCTGATCTGAACCCCATTGAGAACCTGTGGTCAATCATCAAATGTGAGATTTACAAGGAGGGAAAACAGTACACCTCTCTGAACAGTGTCTGGGAGGCTGTGGTTGCTGCTGCACGCAATGTTGATGGTGAACAGATCAAAACACTGACAGAATCCATGGATGGCAGGCTTTTGAGTGTTCTTGCAAAGAAAGGTGGCTATATTGGTCACTGATTTGTTTTTGTTTTTGAATGTCAGAAATGTATATTTGTGAATGTTGAGATGTTATATTGGTTTCACTGGTAAAAATAAATAATTGAAATGGGTATATATTTGTTTTTTGTTAAGTTGCCTAATAATTATGCACAGTAATAGTCACCTGCACACACAGATATCCCCCTAAAATAGCTATAACTAAAAACAAACTAAAAACTACTTCCAAAACTATTCAGCTTTGATATTAATGAGTTTTTTGTGTTCATTGAGAACATGGTTGTTGTTCAATAATAAAATTAATCCTCAAAAATACAACTTGCCTAATAATTCTGCACTCCCTGTAGAGATACTCTATGCTCACTCTTTGCTAGGCGGAGGCTTTCTGCGTGCGTCAGGTTGCGCTCATATTATGAGTTGACAGTAAAAAGATAGCGCAAGAGTGATAATGTGACACATAAAAAAATAGAACTTGGAATATTGTTATTGTATTACCCCATAGACTTCAATGGAGCACAAAAACTGAAAAAACTAACACACATACTCACACACTTACCAAATCTCATTTATTCAAGTGCACTAAACCCGACATGAAATATGAATATCTCTCTTCACATAGAATATGCTCTATTTATCTATTTATTTTTAGATAAATATTTCTAAATATATCTATACCTATATATACTGTGTGTATATATATATATATATATATATATATATATACAGTGTGTATATATATATATATATATATATATATATATATATATACTAGCCCTAAAGCTTGTGTACACGGGCCATTTTTTGCAGTACAGCTGTTCCACCCCTTGCTCTCTCTCTATCCCCCCTCTTTTGCTCTTTCCCCCCTCTCTTTTGTTCTCTCTCTCCCCCTCTCTTCTGCTCTCTTTCTCCCCCTCTCTCTATTTTGCTCTTTCTCTCCCCCTCTCTTTTGCTCTCTCTCTCCCCCTCTCTTTTGCTCTCTTTTCCTCCCTCCCTTTTGTGCTCTCTCTCCCCCTCTCTTTTGTGCTCTCCCCCTCTCTTTTGTGCTCTCCCCCTCTCTTTTGCGCTCTCTCCCCCTCTCTTTTTCTGTCTCTCCCCCTCTCTTTTGCTCTCTCTATCACCCCTCTTTTTCTCTCTCTCTTCCCCCTCTCTTTTGCTCTCTCTCTCCCCCCTCTCTTTTGCTCTCTCTCTCCCTCTTTTTGCTCTCTATCCCCCTCTTTTGCTCTCTCTCCCCTTTCTTTTGCTCTCTTTTCCCCCTCTCATTCCCCCCTATGTTTACGCTCTCCTCTCTTTTTTGTGCTCTCCCCCTCTCTTTTGCTCTCTCTCTCTCCCCTCTCTTTTGCTCTCTCCCCCCCTCTCTTTTGCACGCTCTCTCTCTCCCCTCTTTTGCACTCTCCCCCTCTCTTTGGCTTTCTCTCCCCTCACTTCTGCTCTCTCTCCCCTTTCTCACCCTCTCTTTTGCTGTCTCTCTCCCTCTCTTTTGCTCTACCTCTCCTCTCTTTTGCTATCTCTCTCTCTCCCCCCTCTCTTTTGTTCTCTCTCTCCCCTCTCTTTTCCTCCCTCTCTTTTGCACTCTCTCTTCCCCTTTCTTTTGCTCTCTCTCTCTAACCCTCTCTTTTGCCCTCTCTCCCCCTTTCTTTTGCTGTCTCTCTCCCCCCCTCTCTTTTGCTGTCTCTTTCCCTCTCTTTTGCTCTCTCTCTCCCCCATAATTTGCTCTCTCTATCCCCCCTCATGTGCTCTCTCCCCTCTCTTTTGATCTCTCTCTCCCCACTCTCTTTTCCTCACTCTCTTTTGCACTCTCTCATCTCCTCTCTTTTGCGCTTTCCCCCCTTTCTTTTGCCCTCTCCCCCCTCTCTTTTGCTCTCTCCCCCTATCTTTTGCTCTCTCTCCCCCTCTCTTTTGCTGTCTTTCTTCTGCTCTCTTTTGCTGTCTCTCTCCCTCTCTTTTCCTCTCTCTATCCCCCCTCTTTTGCTCACTCTATCCCCCCTCTTGTTCTGTCTCTCTCTCACCTCTCTTTTGCTGTCCCCCTCTCTTTTTCTCTTTCTCACTCCCTCTCTTTTGCTCTCTCTCCCCCTCTCTTATGCTCTCTCTCTCCCCCTCTCTTTTGCTCTCTCTATTCCCCCCTCACCTTTGCACTCTCTCCCCCTCTCTTTTGCTCTCTCTCTACTCCTCTCTTTTGCTCTCTCTTCCCTCTCTTTTGCTCTCTCTCTCCCCACTCTCTTCCCCCCTCTATTTTGTTCTCTCTCTCTATCTCTCTCTCCCATCTTTTACGCTGTCCCCCCTCTCTTTTGCTCTCTCTCCCCTCTCTTTTGCTCTCTCTCTCCCCTTTCTGCCCCCTCTTTTTTGCTCTCTCTATCTCCCCTCTTTTGCTCTCTCTCTCCCCTTATTTTTTGTTCTCCCTTCCCCCTCTCTTTTGCTGTCTCTCTCCCTCACTTTTGCTCTCTCTATCCCCCCTCTTTTGCTCTCTCTCTCTCTCCCCCCTCTCTTTTACTCTCTCTCTCCCCATCTCTTTTGCTCTCTCTCCCCCTCTCGTTTGCTCTCTCTCTCCCCCTCTCTTTTGCTCTCTCTCCCCCCTCTCTTTTGCTCTCTCTCTCCCCCTCTCTTTTGCTCTCTCTCTCTCCCCCCTCTCTTTTGCTCTCTCCCCCCTCTCTTTTGCTCTCTCTCTCTCCTCCCTCTTTCCACCCCTCTCTTTTGTACTCTCTCTTTCGGTCTCTCTCTCCCCTCTTTTGTGCTCTCCCCCCTCTCTTTTGCTCTATCTCCCCTCTCTTTTACTCTCACTCTCCCCTTTCTCCCCCTCTCTTTTGCTGTCTCTCTCCCCTCTTTTCCTCTCTTTCTCCCCATTCTTTTGCTCTCCCCCCTCTCTTTTGTTCTCTCTCCCTCTCTTTTGTTCTCTCTATCCCCCGCCTCTTGTCTTTTGCTCTCCTTCTATCCCCCCTCTTTTGAGCTCTCTCATGCCCGCATGGCCCTGCACAGCCCCGCCCACGTCACACCGGCCCCGCCGGTGTCATGCCCGGCCCCGCTCGTGTCATGCCTGGCCCCGCCCAGCCTCGCCCCCATCACTCTCGGCCCCACCCACATCACGCCCCCTCACACAATATACAATGTTCCTGACTGACAAGGGTGAATCAAGGTACCGATTAAGACATATATATATGCACAACAAAAATATGTTGCTGGAAAATATATTCTGGATAACTACACCCAACTACACAGAGAACCTTCACCCTCAATTGTGGAGGTATGACCTGGGCAGATTATCAACACGTGATCTAAGTTATCAGAAATATACTCTTATAAGAGCAAGATGTACACATACAAAGTACATATGTAACGTATAAGAAACATCATAGATGTACCATTGCTTGGTACATCTATGATGTTTCTTATATGTTACAGATTATACATATTATATGTTACATATGTACTTTTATGTATGCATTTTGCTCTTATAAGAGTATATTTCTGATAACTTAGATCCCGTGTTGATTATCTGCCCAGGTCATACCTCCACAATTGAGGGTGAAGGTTCTCTGTGTAGTTGTTTTTTTATAGAGGGTAACATAAAAAGTACAGACAATATGAGCCATTGATTGACAGTGGTATACATTACAAGGTCTGCACAGTGATAAGATATACTGTATGGATACACAGTAAATTGTGAGGGTAACAAGTTCTGCAATAGTCATGATTATGCGCATCCACTATAACTTAAAAACTATACGTTTTCAGAACAACAAAAAAAACACATGCTGTCTATAAGCAGTAAAGTTTCATCAGTGAGATCAAATGCAGAACTAAATAATCGAAACAAGTTTATAACCTCATTTTTAAGTTTTTTATATTGTGTCATAAGGCCCCCTATAGGGTTCTACAAAATATAGATAAAGCATACCACAACTAAGGATTAGTGGTCACTCTTGGACCAAAGATGTTAGGCATAAATAAGGGGTGAAGATTGGGGGAAATGTTAACAGGGCCACTCTTGGGCCCATTGAAACTTTTATAGCTCTAGAAAAGCAATAATAAAATTACAATAGTAACTGGAACAAAACCCCCTGCAATATACAGAAATGTAGAAGGTAAGTATACCCACCTAAAAATTGTGACCACCCTAGGGCCACAGATATTGAGTATAAATAAGGGGTGAAAATTGGGGGAAATATCAACAAGGTCACTCTTGTACCCATTCCAACTAGTGTTACAAACTATATGATGCACATATTTCTGTAATATGGGGTTAAGTGATGGACCTTTGAAGTATAATGTCCACCTAAGAGATAAAACTCTTGGACCCTTAATAAATGTTCCTAAACTATGAATTGCAACTTGTTGAGACTTTATGAATAATAATTAACTTCCCTGAGCAGCCTAGAGTCACAAGTATATTATCTTATATAAGCAATAAACACTTTATAGTAAGAAGCATATCAAATTTGAGAACAGAGTACATAATTACTGCAACTTATTGTTCTTGTGCTTACAGCAGAATCGAATGGCATTTGTTACATCACAGGACTGTGTAAAAACTAATATATCATCCTAGTCTATACTTATATTGCCTAGCATAGTATTGAGAACAGAACTGCACAAACATATGTAGTGTGCATATATTAGGGCACGTCTGTGTCTAGGATTTCAGTAGGGAATATATGGTATTATATTTAAACATCCTTAACAGATCCACAATTAAATGTTAAAAAAATCACAACTCTGTGACCTTGATGCTGAAGACATCAAGAGCACAAGATGGGTGCCACATGTGTAGTATAGAATGGTCAATCCTAGTATTATTTGAGTAAAGTAGTTCACAAAAAAGGAGAACCTCTGAAAGTGGATCTATAAAAATAAGTTTTAGGTTCCTAAACAAATGTAGCAGCTTAGTCATAGGGGTCGAATTATCAAGCTCCGAATGCACCTGTTTCCGGCCGGGCTGATTGACACCCCCTGCTAGCGGCCACAAATCTGCAGAGGACGCCATTGCACGATCGAGCTGATTGACACGCCCTGCTAGCGGCAGCGAATCTGCAGAGGACGCCATTGCACAAGCAGTTAACCAGAACTGCTTGTGCAATGATAAATGTCGACAGCATATGCTGTCGTATTGATCGATGTGCGGCGGACATGATACGCTACATCGTATCATGTCCACTCACACATTAATAAATCGGCTCCATCGTGTTAAAAAACCCAAATAGGGGGCTTATCACTCAAAGAGATAGGTATATAATTAGTTAAAGGGACATAATACTCATATGCTAAATCACTTGAGACTGATGCAGTATAGCTGTAAAAAGCTGACAGGAAAATATCACCTGAGCATCTCTATATAAAAAAGGAAGATATTTTACCTCACAATCTCCTCAGCTCAGCAGAGTAAGTTCTGTGTAAAAAGTTATACTTCACCTGCTCCCAGCTGCAGATAAAAAAAAAAAAAAATGAAGAAATGAACAGCAGCCAATCAGCATCAGCAGTGCTGAGGTCATGAACTCTTACTGTGATCTCCTGAGATTTGACTTAACTCGCATGAGATTTCATAGCAAGCTTCCTTTACCTGATTGGTGAAATAATATGAGAGTTCACGAGGCTCATCCTTTCAGCTGTCCCAAGACAGACACACTAAAATGCTGCTTAGAAATCCTTTACAATGGGAGGTGGCTACTGAGGAACTTTTGAGGTAAAATATCTTTCTTTTTTACAAAGAGATGTTCAGGAGATATTTTCTAGTCAGCTTTTTACAGCTATGCTGCATCACTTTCAAGTGTTTAAACATTTGGGTATTATGGCCCTTTAATAGCTTAATAGCTCCATAACTTGTCTGCCTGCTCTGAGGGCGCGGACATCAATCCACCCGATCCTATATGATCGGATTGATTGGCACCCCCTGCTAGCACTCAATTAGACCAAGGACGTGCCAGGTACGTCCATTGTCACTAACTGACAGTTTTTGCAGGACGTACCTGGCACGTCCTTTGTCGTTATGGGGTTAAACTAAAGGATAGTCACAAATGCCTATTCATCAAATTATATATTATATTATTCTTATATTGTTTTTTACAGATTAAATTATATTTTTAAAGAAACAAATATAGTAAAATATGCACATAACCATAAAGAGGTAAACAATTAGCTCACATTCGGCTAAATTACAAGTGTTGCAGTACGGCTTTACCGCTGAAAAATTGGCATTTGCACGTGGAATGGCGGGTCTCCTGTATTATAAGTTTTGGCAATACGGCTATTCCGCAAGCGTTTTAGCCTGTACAACTCTCCATTCTGCACTCAAAAAATGGCTTTTGAGTGTGGAATTTTCAGGTCTCCCGTATTATTACAAGTTGTTCGGTCAGGCTATTACCCTAGCATTATAGCTTATACCGCAGTGATCCATTCTGCAATCAAAGACCAGTAGTTATGGATTTTGCCAAGCAAAAATGTTTCACAAAACTCATAACAAAAATGTTACAAAGTACACTAACACCCATAAACTACACTAATAACCCCTAAACCGCAATCCCCAGCATCGCAAATTTTATTAAACTTATTTACCCCTAATCCGCCGCCCACCCACATTGCCAATGCTAAATTAAAGTATCAACCTCTAAACCACAGACCCCCACATTGTCAACACTAAATAAACTTATTAACCCCTAAACCGCTGCCCCCCCCCCCCACATCGCAAATACTAAAATAAAGCTTTTAACCCCTAAACCGCCAGCCCCCCACATCGCAACACACTAAGTTAAACTATTAACCCCTAAACCTAACACCCCCTAACTTTAAATTAACGTTACAATATAACTATCTTAAAATAAATAAAAACTTACATGTGAAATAAAAAAAACTAAGCTTAAACTATAAATAAACCTAACATAACTATTAAAAAAAAAAAATGAAGCGAAAAATAAAAAAAAACACCTAGATTATGAGTTTTGCGTTAGAGGCTGTGTGGTGCTAACGAGCAGTTTATGCTCACTGCTCACTTACAGACAGCGCTGGTATTACAAATTTTTACAAACTAGACAAGAAGTGAGCTTTGAGCAAAATTTTGCTCATTACCGCACACCAATACCAGTATACCAGTGCTGGTTACGTTAGCGGTGAGCTGGTGTAACGTGCTCGTGCACAATTTCCCAAAAGGAATCAATGGGGAGAGCCGGCTGAAAAAAAGTCTAACACCTGCAAAAAAGCAGCGTAAAGCTCCTTAACACAGCCCCATTGATTCCTATGGGGAAATAAATTTTATGTCTACACCTAACACCCTAACATGAACCCTGAGTCTAAACACCCCTAATCTTACACTTATTAACCCCTAATCTGCCACCCCCGACATCGCCGACACCTACATTATAATTATTAACCCCTAATCTGCCGCTCCGGACACCGCTGCCACCTACATTATACTTATGAACCCCTAATCTGCTGCTCCCAACATCGCCAAACTCTACATTATATTTATTAACCCCTACTCTGCTGCCCCAATGTCGCCGCCAACTACCTACACTTATTAACCCCTAATCTGTCGCCGCCACTATAATAAACATATTAACCCCTAAACCGCCGCACTCTCGCATTGCAAACATTAGTTAAATATTATTAACCCATAATCTGCCGTCCCTAACATCGCCGCCACCTACCTACATTTATTAACCCCTAATCTGCCGCCACCAACGTCGCCGCCACTATACTAAAGTTATTAACCCCTAAATCTAAGTCTAACCCTAACACCCCCTAACTTAAATATAATTAAAATAAATCTAAATAAATATTCCTATCATTAACTAAATAATTCCTATTTAAAACTAAATACTTACCTATAAAATAAACCCTAAGATAGCTACAATATAACTAATAGTTGCATTGTATCTATCTTAGGTTTTATTATTATTTTACAGGCAAGTTTGTATTTATTTTAACTAGGTAGAATAGTTACTAAATAGTTATTAACTATTTAATAACTACCTAACTAAAATAAATACAAAGTTACCTGTAAAATAAAACCTAACCTAAGTTAAAATTACACCTAACACTATACTATAATTAAATTAATTCCCTAAATTAAAAACAATTAAATACAATTAAATAAAATTATCTAAAGTACAAAAAACAAACACTAAATTACAGAAAATAATAAACAAATTATAAGATTTTTAAACTAATTACACCTAATCTAATCCCCCTAACAAAATAAAAAAGCCCCCCAAAATAAAAAAAAAACCCTACCCTACACTAAATTAAAAATAGCCCTTAAAAGGGCATTTTGCGGGGCATTGCCCCAAAGTAATCAGCTCTTTTACCTGTAAAAATTTTACAAATCCCCCCCCAACATTAAAACCCACCACCCACACAACCAACTCTAAAACCCACCCAATACCCCCTTAAAAAAACCTAACACCTTGAAGATCACCTTACCGGGAGAAATCTTCATACAACCTGGCCGAAGTCCTCAACGAAGCCGGGAGAAGTCTTCATCCAAGCCAGGCGAAGTGGTCCTCCAGACGGGCAGAAGCCTTCATCCAGATGGCATCTTCTATCTTCATCCATCCGGTGCGGAGCGGGTCCATCTTCAAGACATCCGACACGGAGCATCCTCTTCTGACGACGGCTAAGACTGAATGAAGGTTCCTTTAAATGACGTCATCCAAAATGGCAGTTTAGGGGTTAATATGTTTATTATAGTGGCGGCGATATCCGGTTCGGCAGATTAGGGGTTAAAATTTTTATTTTTGTGTTTGCGATGCGGGAGGGCATCGGTTTAGGGGTTAATAGGTAGTTTATGGATGTTAGTGTACTTTTTAGCACTTTAGTTAAGAGTTTTATGCTACAGCGTTGTAGTGTAAAACTCTTAACTACTGACTTTAATGTGCGGTACCAGTCTTGACAGGAGAGTGTGTACCACTCACTTTTCGGCAGACTCGTAATACCGGCGCTATGCAAGTCCCATTGAAAAAAGAGGATACGCAATTTACGTAAGTGGATTTGCGGTATTTCCAAGTCTGGCCAAAAAAGTGAGCGATACACCTGTACCTGCAAGACTCGTAATACCAGCGGGCGTTAAAAAGCAGCGTTAGGACCTCTTAACGCTGCTTTTTAAACCTAACGCACAACTCGTAATCTAGCCATTAGTTACAAAATTAAAAAATCCTAACACTATGAAAAAAATTAAAAAAAATAACATCACAAAAAGTCATGAGAAGGGAACCCCGAGGGGAACCGTGTGCGGGGTGCGCTGAAAAATGTTAATACGTGATATTGGTCTAAAAACAAACCATAAAGTTCATGTGAGATGATGGTGCTGGATCTTGCAATCCAATATACTGGCGGCAAAAGCTCCTCTGGTCTTCGGAAAGGAGATATCTGTAATTAGAAATAAAAAAGAGGGCGCCACATAGCGTGATATTGTTGGCTCAAAGTCCAAATGGGTAATTATTATCGTCGCTTACCGGAGATCGATGCACATCGATATCACGCTATGTGGCGCCCTCTTTTTTATTTCTAATCACAAAAAGACACGAAAATTAAGAAAGAAAAAAAATCTAAGATTACAAAAAATAATAAATGAAATTATCCAAAATAATAAAAATTAAACCTAATCTAATACCCCTATAAAAACTAAAAAGTCACCCCAAAATAAAAACACACCCTAATCTAACAATAAACTACCAATAGCCTAAAAAAATGACAAAGTACCCCCTAACAGTTAAACCCCCACCCAACCAACCCCCCAAAATAAAAAAAACTAACTATAAAAAACCTGAGCTACCCATCGCCCCTAAGAGGCATTTGTATGGGCAGCAGTCCTCAGCGGCGGCGGTCTTCAGCGGCGTTGAGGCTCCTCTTCATGCGATCTTTGCCGCACACTTAAGATTGAATGCAAGGTACCCCTTTTATATTTGAAGAGCCAATAGGATTTAAGCAGCTCTCATCCTATTGGCTGATTCGCATATTTCAGCCAATAGGAATGCAAGGTACCCCAAATAATAAAAGGGGTACCTTGCATTCAATATTCAGTGTGCGGCGGAGATCGCATGAAGGGGATCTTCTACGCTGGATGCAGTCATTGTCGCCGGTCCTGCTCATCTCTACGCCGCCACAGCTCTGCGCCACCGGGATGAAGATAGAAGATGCCAACGCAATGGATGAAGATTTTGCCGCCTGGATGAAGATGGATGTCTGGACTTCAGTAACTGTGAGTACATTTTTTGGGGGTTAGTGTTACTTTTTTGTTTGTTTTTGCAGGGTTTTTTTAAAGATTAGGGCTTTTTTATTTTTTAAATGGACAGCAAAAGAACTGATTACCCTTTTAAGGACAATGCCCATACAAATAGGGGCAATGGGTAGCTTAGATTCTTTTAGGCTTAGGAATTTTTATTTTGGGGGGTTGGTTTTAGATTTTTTTTAATTTTCGTATTTTTAGTCTTTGTTTTTTTTAATGTTAGGTTTTTTATTTTTCAGAATTTTAGTGTTTTATTTTTTTGTAGTGTTAGGTTTTTTTTTATTTTTTCGATGTGCGGCAGACATGATACGCTACATTGTATCATGTCCATCTGAATTTAAGAAATCGGCCCCCATATTTTTATCCTGGATTAGCATCCCCAGTGGAGGCCAGATTCCTGTTTTCTGTGAATTTCTTAGCTTCTTTTTGGTCACTTATTGTCAATTCAGATTTTGTGAACTGAGTTCTTGAATTGAGGAAAATCCAGAAGAGGATGCTGGTGTGACTGTTTCTCATGGAATTGAAGAACTGGGGTGATCCAGTGGCAGAAGATTCAGGTCATTATAGAAATTTGAAATCTCTAAAGGATTTCTGCAGACAAATATTTTCTCTTCATGGTGTGTGACTAAGTGGAATGGAAAGCCCCAATGATAAGGAATAATGAAAGGTCGAAAGGGAAAAATCTTTTCATTGTTGTAAAGTTCTTGTTGACAGATAATCAAACATTTCTATAGCATTGCCTTGGAAGGTCATAGGAGAGGACAGCTTCTCACAAAGAAATTAAAATATAACACCCCTGAGGGGGTTTATTTGATGGTGATTAAGGTCTCAAAGCTCTGTGTGCATGCTTCACATAAATATTGTCAATAGTTGGAGATTCTCCATCTGCAAGGGTATGAGAAATGTCCATAAGCTAGTCCATCAAAAGTTCATTGTTGATGATTTAAGGAATACCAAAGGTTCTTAAGTTGTTTTGACAACATCAGGTCTTCTATCTAATTACAAAGTACTTGATACTCACTTTTTAAAACACTGTTCATATCGCTATCCAGAGAATTTCATCCTCTATCTTTTTTAAATGGAGGTCTAGCTTGTAAATATCTTGTTGCATAGCTGTATTTTCTTCTTTTAGGCCTTGAATGACTTTAGCGAACGTTTCTTCCTTTCCTTGAAAGAGGGAAGGATTCCATAGTAGTGTCATTCTCTGATGAGGGAGAGGTACTGTGAGAGGATTCAACCTAGGAATTGTGAGTTATAGTTTGTGCAGCACAATCTGACCCTTTAAAAAAGCAATCCACAAATAATACTGTTGAAGATGTTCCTTAGAGAAATGTATTCACTTTAACTTTTTCTAGCTGCTATAATGAAAAGACAGAATGATTCCACAAGTCCCTGAGTGAAGTGCTAAAATAAAAGGCCAATAATTAGTAAAAAAAAAAAAACACAAAAAAAACACAGTGACTCCTTTATCAATTTATCAAAGTGCGAGCGGACATGATACAATGTATCGTATCATGTCCGCCGCAAATCGATAAATGCTGACAGCTTACACTGTCAGCATTTATCATTACACAAGCAGTGAACTGCTTGTGCAATGCCGCCCCCTGCAGATTTGCGGCGAAAGTGGTAGAGGTGAAACTGGGGCCACCTGGCGCATAACTAAAGAAACCTCAGGCCCCATAGCAAAATGTAAAAAACTGAGCTCCTCCTTTATACCCTTCCCTTTTATTTTTCACCCATATAAAAGAGTAGTCATTTGATCTGTTGCACTTAAATGCTTCTTTTGGGGGGACAACAAAGGCTTTTTTTTTAATCTCTATTGAACCTCTCTGTGTCTGCTATATAATAGAGAGAGAAGAGACAGAAAAATTTGTATAATGCTACTCCTAGAGCTTTGGGAGGGATAACAACTACATTTCTTGCATCCTAATTGGTAAGCCTATTGTAACTAGAAGTCATTAGTGGTTAATGGTTGTGGTTGAGAGGTCAGCACTAGTCTAGTGATGGGAGGTTAGAGTAGAAGCAGTCGGTAGTGAATAATAACTATTCACATAGTATTTATGGTAAGCACTGACCCAAACAGTGAAAATATTAGGATTTCACCATTTATTGATGGGAGTTGGAGACTGTACCAATAAAATAAGAGAGTCTAGTTTTAGGAAATTAAGTGATGTAATTGCTGCTCCCGTAGATAAATACCAGTACTGGATAATATTTGTAAGGGTCTGTTCTTACTTCTGCTATGTTTCTCTCTGTACCTTTAAGGAGATCACCTTCTTCCTATAAAAGGCACTTCCTTTCAGCATTTCCTTGCTGGTTTATTGAAGACAATACTTGATCATCTAGATTGTAAGTTCTCATCTAGATTGTAAGTTCCCACGGGAACAGGGTCCTCAATTCCCCCTGTATTTGTCTGTAAAATTTTGTGTCTTATCATATTGTTTCTCCACTGTACTGTTATCCTTGTACCCATGGGCAGCGCTGCGGAATCTGTCGGCGCTTTATAAATAAATAAAGAATAATAATCTTCAACTCCGTCAGCCCTTTTGGTGGTTTACACTACATCCTTGCTATTTTGTCTTTAGACTCCTACTGCCTCAGTCTACTTCGATTCCCCTACCATCTACTCTACAGGACTTAAGTATAAGAGGAAGCTTATACTTACAACAGCAGCCGTGTCTCCAGTCTCCCTCTGACTCCCGGAGTCACAGAGCAAGCCGATTACGTCATCAGCCACGGATGACTCACACTTTCAGTGTCTCTCTCCCTCCACACTTGCCGGGTAAACTCCGGAACACTGTACTTGCGATCAGCAGCTGCATATCTTCCCTGAACACCGGAGTGACAAGTTGTACAAATACCTACAATAACAACAGGTCATAAAACAGATATTACAACATTACACCAAGATCCCAGTTGGTTGTATTTATTATTTACCTCCTAGTTTCAACGGCTCAGTCCTTATGACACTATGACTCAAATGAGTGATTCTCACTGCTTGTGGCACAGTGATGACTGCTGATTCTGACTCACCAATTTCCCGAAATGATTATGCTCACTCTGAGGGGAGGCATGGTAGTGTGTACGGGAGGTAGCTTGGATATTCCTGGTCTTATTCGCTCCTGTTCAGCCCTGTGTGCCTTGGTGCCACGGTTATGATTAACTCTTTCCTGGTGCTGCTTTCTTTGTGTCCTGGTTCAGTCCTTTCTTCCCTTTTCTCCCACGTTTATTACCAGTTCCTTAAAGCCCCAGTTCTGCCCTGCACTGTCACTGCTGCTATCAGTGTTTTATCAGATGACACTTTAAATTCCTCTCACCCCAGCGCGTTTTTTGGATTGGATGAATAAAGCTATTTGGGCGTGTCACTGAGTGTGGCTTCCAATTGGAGGGTTGTGTGGTACTTGCAATTAATTTTGAGTTTTGAGGGGGCATTCAGGGACATACACAGTATAGCATTTCATGATAATACCACCCATGTCAGCTATGCTAGCCAGAATGTAAAAAAAACGGCTTTTGCATATCCGATATTTGTAATGCCGGCACTGCCTGGGACAGAATGAACAATCGGGTGGGACATTGGGACAGCGCCTCCAAACAGGGACAGTCCCAGTAAAACTGGGACATCTGGTATGTATATATATATATATATATATATATATATATTAATTAATTAAATGGCAAAAAAGAACAAAGTAAACCTTATCCAGCACATTCATATAAAGTCAAAATGTGATAATAATGTAGGAGCTGTGCGCACTTCAAAGCTAACACACATACACGGATGTCAAAGATAATGCAACAAAGTAATTTAATACTCAAATGTTTGAAAATAATGCACAAAGAAAAGAATACAAATGATACAATTCATCATCAAGCATATGCGATTCATTCATTACCCCTCACACATACAGGAGAACCCAATTGTCCCGTTACTCAGTGCGTCCACTGACAGTATAAAGAAAGCCGTTATTCTGTTACAATCAAACAAGTATAAACGGCACTCCTCCTGATGTGAATAACTGACTGGATCCTATAAGGGAAAGTTCAAAGTGGTACAGAGCGTGCTTGCAGGTGCTTGCAAATATGAAATGACACTGCCGGGCTTGCTGTATGTCAAAGTCCCTGTATAGAGTCCCCACCACTCACTCTGCACCAGAGAGAGCTGAACAAATGCCAAAGGGGCTGAGAACTATACTCAGCAGGGATAGCCAACGACCTACTCCATGTCAGGTGTAACGCTGAACCACAACACGTTACCAATGTTACCTGAATCCAGAGTTGCAGAGATTCTTCACCCCTGTGTCTTGTCCTAGCAAGTTTGCACCACTCACCACACTTCCGTGAGTATCCTCAATGTAACAAAAAGATCCGGTCAGAGGTATCTGTAGATTCAGACGCTGTCATTCCAAACAGCGTGGAAGTCGTCAATGAGCCGATAACTGACTGCTGCTACACGTGTTTCACCCTACGTCACAGAGCTGAATGTATCAATATCCGGTCTAAAGATTCAGCCTTATTTAAACACAGACCCCACAGGTGAAATGAAACAGTATTATAATTGCACAAAATAAACAAAAACCAAAGATATTTGAATTGGTATATCATATACACTCTGAGTATGCATTTTATTTAAATTTGTCTTATTATTTTCTGATTTAGTTTGGATTTTGTGGATTAAATTGAGCCTGTCACGGATGTCAGATAATAGCATTGTTTACTCCAATTTGTTTTTATATATTTTTGGCTATGGTGGGCATTTTCTTTGGTTTTTGTTTATTTTGTGCAATTATAATACTGTTTCATTTCACCTGTGGGGTCTGTGTTTAAAAGGCCGAATCTTTAGACCGGATATTGATACATTCAGCTTGAGGAAGCCCTCTGTGACGTAGGGTGAAACACGTGTAGCAGCAGTCACTTATCTTTGGAATGACAGCGTCTGAATTTACAGATACCTCTGACTGGATCTTTTTGTTACATTGAGGATACTCACGGAAGTAATTATTTAAACCTCCTTGCACCTGGGGTCTCATCTCAGTATTCAGGGTGGGTGGGCCCCAGATCATAGTCTATTTACAATCCTGAGCTAGCTGGTATTTACTTTTGATATATATATATATATATATATATATATATATATATATATATATATATATATATATAATATATATATATATATATATATATATATATATATATTTGTGATTTTGAAGGTTTGTTAAGATGCATATTGTAATCAAGCAGCGCTACCACTTAGGGATATCACGTTCTGCAAATCCCTGGACAGTCAACAATGTGTGTTACAGTAGGATCTTATTAAAAAAAAATACTCACAAAATATAGAATTTTTTTAAGTTTAGTGAAATATAAAACTCACTTTTTTGTTTGCAAATATTTTTTATCTTCTTATAGAACAAGGGCTTTGAAACCTTTAAAAAGCACATGCATGGAATAAAATGTCAAACAAACCACATCAATAAAAAGCAGGAAGCACTACAGAGAAGAATATATTTATAAGTGTTTCACCCTGTGGGACACAATAGTAGATTTATACAGTTAACTCTGATAATGCTGAACATTAACAAGTCAACTACTACATAGTAAAGGCAACATCAGCCTGGAGCAAAAATATTCTATCACTTTAATCTACTTTTTTATTGATTGGTGACTGCACAATCTAAAGGATTGATTTATGAACACAACATGCTTCCAAAGACCTATAGGATTGTTAGTTCAAAGAAAGATCCTAGTACATGACCTGTGCTGTTTTCAAAGAAGATCAAATAATCTAAGGGCAACATGGTGGGAAAACGTGTTTTGCACTGCTTTATTATCTGTTTGGGGGCACCTTCATCCATTCATTTCATCAACCACATAAAACGCTCAGTAGAAAGGATATCTCTATGAGTGTTACACCACTTGCTGAACTTGCCTTGCTGGTATTGATGTTTTCTCTAGGACTTTGTCTGCTGAAATATAAACTATTCCTTACTTAAAGGGACACTGAACCAAATTTTTTTCTTTTGTGATTCAGATAGAGCATGCAATTTTAAGCAACTTTCTAATTTACTCCTATTATAATTTTTTCTTCATTCTCTTGCTATCTTTATTTGAAAAAGAAGGCATCTATGCTTTTTTGTTTCAGAACTCTGGACAGCACTTTTTTATTGGTGGATGAATTTATCCACCAATCAGCAAGAACAACCCAGGTTGTTCACCAAAAATGGGCCGGCATCTAAACTTACATTCTTGCATTTCAAATAAAGATACCAAAAGAATGAAGAAAATTTGATAATAGGAGTAAATTAGAAAGTTGCTTAAAATTGCATGGTCTATCTCAATCACGAAAGAAAAAATTTGGGTTCAGTGTCCCTTTAACTAAAGTAATATAATTACAGTTTTATGTATATAAGTAAATATGGACTACTGACCCTTTCAATGATGAGCCATTTTACACCCATTGTACATCCTGCGACAAAGTCCTCTTGTATTAATGCAGAAAATGTGTCAAGTAAAGCCAGATTACAAGTGGAACCTTATTTAACGCTCCTGCTCGAGCATTAACTGTGCTAGAAGAAATCTTTTTGTGCGCGTCGGGTTGGCTCGTATTACAAGTTGAAAGTAAATAGTTTTCACTTGCACGCTAACCTGAAATGCATACAAAGCAGAACTTTGAATATTGGGTGCACAAACCCGATCACATATTGTCAAGTGCGCTATCCCGACAAGAAAATATGAATATTTCACATTTCAATGTTCTTTACATAGAAGAATATGTTCTATTTATTCATAAATAGAAATTTTCTACATATATCTATGTAATGAATCCAGTGCTCAGTTACCAGAAAAGGTTTAAATGTAGCTCTTTTGTCTAACAATTTCTGCAAACACAGACTCAGTTTGGTCAGAAAAGGAAACAGTGAGCAATTAATTGCCAGTAGGAGTGGATACAAGGTAACACAAATTACCTCTAAACAGAAGTATAATGAACAAGGTTATTGAATGAATTCACTATAGTAATCAAATGTCACAGTGGTATTCAAGATAGTAAAGTAGAATCCTTCACACACATTCACCCCATAAAATATTTACAGTCTCAAACACACAGTCTGTCTCAGGTTGATAAATAAACTTATGAACAGCTGAGTCTGGAAACAGGAATGTAACTTACACAGAGCTGAGGAGTAGCAGGTAGTCCAGATTAACTTTGGAGTAATGGTAGCTGAGTAAGAGGACAAATCCTAGTAAGCTGTAAGCAGATAGAAAGTTACAGGAACGTTTTACCTGAGAGGCTTCACGGAGGAGCAGCGGTGCTGTATTGAAGGCTTGCGGTGAATGTGTGACTCACTTCCGGTTAGAAGAAACAGAAGTTGGAGAGTAGCTGTGATATCGCGGTCAGTGATGGAAACTGACAGGCGCTGCAAAGGGAGAGCTGCAAATGGATTTCACAGTAGCGGTTATGCACAGGTAAATAGGGCATAAAGATAATCACTCTGGAACAAAAGTAGATCCACAAGGTCAAACTGTGGATAGTTGATAGAGATCCCCTGAGGGTTCTAGGAATTGGTAATGGACCTGAAGTTGTGGCAAAAGGTTACAAACGAAAGGCTGGTGAAGTGCATGCAGGGAGATACCTTAAAGGTATATCACAATCTATGTTTTTCTAAAATATATATGTATACATTTATATATATATATATATATATATATATATATATATATATATATACATACATACAGCTGGCCCTTGTTTTACGAGGGTTCAATTTGAGCCGTTTCAGAATAACACCCTTTATTTCAGTCATGTGACTGCTATTGAAAAGCATTGAGAAGCAGTGCATTGATTAAAATAGCCAGTAGGCGGAGCTGTCTGCTTGTGTTGCAGCAAATATAAGCAAGCCAAGCAAGTTGAAATTAATCAGTGTAACCAGACCTGAGCTATCGAGCAGCTTTCAAAGGAACAAGATCTAGCAGCCACTTCCCTTTTATCTATAAATCAGTCCAGACTGGAATGCATAGAATAGCTGCAGACCCAATATTATTTAACATCCTAACAATGGAGAGAACTGTTTGCAGAAAAATGCAAGTAAAAAAATGTTTTTGTTCATTAAACTTAGTTTGATGATATATTCTGTGGTGTGTGATTATTTTATTAGGTTTATAATGCTGTTTAGCATTTAAAGTCTTTATTTCAAAGCTTTAAAAATAGTCGGCTAGATTTAGAGTTTTGTCGTAAAGACCCGCGTAGCTAACGCCACTTTTTTTCCTACCGCTGCTTCCACACAACGCTGGTATTTAGAGTTGTCTGAAGGGCTGGGTTAGGCTCCAAAAAGGGAGCGTTGAGCCGAATTTACCGCCACTTCAACCCTCAATACCAGCGTTGCTTACGGTAGCGGTAAGCTGGAAAAATGTGCTCGTGCACGATTCCCCCATAGGAAACAATGGGGCAGTTTGGGCTGAAAAAAAACCTAACACCTGCAAAAAAGCAGTGTTAAGCTCCCAACGCAGCCCCATTGTTTCCTATGGGGAAACACTTTCTAAGTCTACACCTAACACCCTAGCATGAACCCCGAGTCTAAACACCCCTAACCTTACACTTATTAACCCCTAATCTGCCGACCCCGCTATCGCTGACACCTGCATTACACAATTAACCCCTAATCTGCCACTCCGGACACCGCCGCCACCTACATTATCCCTATGAACCCCTAATCTGCTGCCCCCAACATCGCCGACACCTACATAATATTTATTAATCCCTAATCTGCCCCCCCAATGTCGCCGCCACCTAACTTCAAGTATTAACCCCTAATCTGCCGACCGGACCTCGCCGCTACTATAATAAATGTATTAACCCCTAAAGCTAAGTCTAACCCTAACCATAACACCCCATAAATTAAATATAATTTTTATCTAATGAAATAAATTAACTCTTATTAACTAAAGTATTCCTATTTAAAACTAAATACTTACCTGTAAAATAAATATAAATCCTAATATAGCTACAATATAACGAATAATTATATTGTAGCTATTTTAGGATTTATATTTATTTTACAGGCAACTTTGTATTTATTTTAACTAGGTACAATAGCTATTAAATAGTTATTAACTATTTAATAGCTACCTGGTTAAAATAATTACAAAATTACCTGTAAAATAAATCCTAACCTAAGTTACAATTAAACCTAACACTACACTATCATTAAATTAATTAAATCAATTAGCTACCAATACCTACAATTAAATACAATTAAATAAACTAAACTAAATTACAAAAAAAACAAACACTAAATTACAGAAAATAAAAAAATATTACAAGAATTTTAAACTAATTACACCTAATCTAAGCCCCTTAATAAAAAAAATTTAAAAAAAAAATAAAAGTCCCTACCCTATTCTACATTACAAAGTAATCAGCTCTTTTACAAGCCCTTAAAAGGGCTTTTTGCGGGGCATGCCCCAAAGTAATCAGCTCTTTTGCCTGTAAAAAAAAATGCAACCCCCCAACATTAAAACCCACCACCCACATACCCCTACTCTAACCCACCCAAACCCCCCTTGTTCCGACCAGCCAATAGAATGCAAGCTCAATCTGATTGGCTGATTGGGTCAGCCAATCGGATTGAACTTGAATCTGATTGGCTGATTGAATCAGCCAATCAGATTTTTCCTACCTTAATTCCGATTGGCTGATAGAATCCTATCAGCCAATCGGAATTCGAGGGACGCCATCTTGGATGACGTCATTTAAAGGAACCTTCATTCGGCGAGTAGGCGTTGGTTGAAGAGGATGGATCCGCGTCAGCTGGGAAGAAGATGGCTCCGCTCTGCATGGATGAAGATAGAAGATGCCGCTTGGATGAAGATGTCTGCCGGTCCGGATGTCCTCTTCTGCACGGATAGGATGAAGACTTCTGCCGGTCTGGATGTCCTCTTCTGCCCCATCGGATGAAGACTTCGGCCCGGCTGGGTGCAGACGACTCAAGGTAGGGAGATCTTCAGGGGGGTAGTGTTAGGTTTATTTAAGGGGGGTTTGGGTGGGTTAGAGTAGGGGTATGTGGGTGGTGGGTTTTAATGTTGGGGGGGTTGTATTTTTTTTACAGGCAAAAGGGCTGATTACTTTGGGGCATGCCCCACAAAAAGCCCTTTTAAGGGCTGGTAAAAGAGCTGATTACTTTGTAATGTAGAATAGGGTAGGTACTTTTATTATTTTGGTGTTTTTTTTATTTTATTAGGGGGCTTAGATTAGGTGTAATTAGTTTAAAATTCTTGTAATATGTTTTATTTTCTGTAATTTAGTGTTTGTTTTTTGTAATTTAGTTTACTTTATTTAATTGTATTTAATTGTAGGTATTGGTAGCTAATTTATTTAATTATTTTAATGATAGTGTAGTGTTAGGTTTAATTGTAACTTAGGTTAGGATTTATTTTACAGGTAATTTTGTAATTATTTTAACTAGGTAGCTATTAAATAGTTAATAACTATTTAATAGCTATTGTACCTAGTTAAAATAAATACAAAGTTGCCTGTAAAATAAATATAAATCCTAAAATAGCTACAATATAATTATTATTTATATTGTAGCTATATTAGTGTTTATTTTACAGGTAAGTATTTAGTTTTAAATAGGAATACTTTAGTTAATAAGAGTTAATTTATTTCGTTAGATTCAAATTATATTTAATTTAGGGGGGTGTTAGGGTTAGGTTTAGACTTAGCTTTAGGGGTTAATACATTTATTATAGTAGCGGCGAGGTCCGGTCGGCAGATTAGGGGTTAATACTTGAAGTTAGGTGGCGGCGACGTTGGGGGGGGGGGCAGATTAGGGGTTAATAAATATTATGTAGGTGTCGGCGATGTTAGGGGCATCAGATTAGGGGTTCATAGGGATAATGTAGGTGGCGGCGATGTGCGGTTGGCAGATTAGGGGTTAAAAATATTTATTATAGTGGCGGCAATGTGGGGGGACCTCGGTTTAGGGGTACATAGGTAGTTTATGGGTGTTAGTGTACTTTAGAGCACTGTAGTTAAGAGCTTTATATACCAGCGTTAGCCCATAAAGCTCTTAACTACAGCCTTTCCATGGGCGTTAGGAGTCTTGTCGGTAGAGGTGTAACGCTCACTTCAGCCAAGACTCTAAATACCGGCGTTAGGAAGATCCCATTGAAAAGATAGGATACGCAATTGGCATAAGGGAATCTGCGGTATGGAAAAGTCGCGGCTTGAAAGTGAGCGGTACACCTTTACCTGGCCGACTCTAAATACCAGCCGGCGGCCAAAAGCAGCGTTAGGACCCCTTAACGCTGCTTTTGACGGCTAACGCAGAATTCTAAATCTAGGCGAATGTATTATGTGTTACTTATGACAATTTTGAGAGGGGCCTCACTTCCTATTGACTTACATTTGGCTAGATTTAGAGTTTTGTCGGTAAAGACCCGCGTAGCTAACGCAGCTTTTTTTCCTACCGCTGCTTCCAAACAACGCTGGTATTTAGAGTTGTCTGAAGGGCTGCGTTAGGCTCCAAAAAGGAGCGTTGAGCCGAATTTACCGCCACTTCAACCCTCAATACCAGCGTTGCTTACAGTAGCGGTAAGCTGGCAAAACGTGCTTGTACACGATTCCCCCATAGGAAACAATGGGGCAGTTTGGGCTGAAAAAAACTAACACCTGCAAAAAAACAGCGTTAAGCTGCCAACGCAGCCCCATTGTTTCCTGTGGGGAAACACTTTCTAAGTCTACACCTAACACCCTAACAAGAACCCCGAGTCTAAACACCCCTAACCTTACACTTATTAACCCCTAATCTGCCAAACCCGCTATCGCTGACACCTGCATTACACAATTAACCCCTAATCTGCCGCTCCGGATACCGCCGCCACCTACATTATCCCTATGAACCCCTAATCTGCTGCCCCCAACATCGCCGACACCTACATAATATTTATTAACCCCTATTCTGCCCCCCCCAACGTCGCCGCCACCTAATTTCAAGTATTAACCCCTAATCTGCCGACCGGACCTCGCCGCTACTATAATAAATGTATTAACCCCTAAAGCTAAGTCTAATCCTAACCCTAACACCCCCCTAAATTAAATATAATTTTAATCTAACGAAATAAATTAACTCTTATTAACTAAATTATTCCTATTTAAAACTAAATACTTACCTGTAAAATAAACACTAATATAGCTACAATATAACGAATAATTATATTGTAGCTATTTTAGGATTTATATTTATTTTACAGGCAACTTTGTATTTATTTTAACTAGGTAAAATAACTATTAAATAGTTATTAACTATTTAATAGCTACCTAGTTAAAATAATTACAAAATTACCTGTAAAATAAATCCTAACCTAAGTTACAATTAAACCTAACACTACACTATCATTAAATTAATTAAATAAATTAGCTATCAATACCTACAATTAAATACAATTAAATAAACTAAACTAAATTACAAAAAAACCAAAACACTAAATTACAGAAAATAAAAAAATATTACAAGAATTTTAAACTAATTACAGATAATCTAAGCCCCCTAATAAAATAAATAAAAAAATAAAATAAAGTAATCAGCTCTTTTACCAGCCCTTAAAAGGGCTTTTTGTGGGGCATGCCCCAAAGTAATCAGCCCTTTTGCCTGTAAAAAAAATACAACCCCCCCAACATTAAAACCCACCACCCACATACCCCTACTCTAACCCACCCAAACCCCCCTTAAATAAACCTAACACTACCCCCCTGAAGATCTCCCTACCTTGAGTCGTCTTCACCCAGCCGGGCCGAAGTCTTCATCCGATGGGGCAGAAGAGGACATCCAGACCGGCAGAAGTCTTCATCCTATCCGTGCAGAAGAGGACATCCGGACCCGCAGACATCTTCATCCAAGCGGCATCTTCTATCTTCATCTATGCTGAGCAGAGCCATCTTCTTCCCAGCCGACGCGGATCCATCCTCTTCAAACGACGCCTACTCGCCGAATGAAGGTTCCTTTAAATGATGTCATCCAAGATGGCGTCCCTCGAATTACGATTGGCTGATACGATTCTTTCAGCCAATTGGAATTAAGGTAGGAAAAATCTGATTGGCTGATTCAATCAGCCAATCAGATTCAAGTTCAATCCGATTGGCTGATCCAATCAGCCAATCCGATTGAGCTCGCATTTTATTGGCTGTTCCGACCAAATACGGGGCGATGAGCAGCGGACTGTTGTTAACTAACAGTCATCAATCTTGCTGCTCTTCGGCTTTTTCACAGCTTTCTTGCTACCCTGTCTCTAAGCACCCACACTATACTATACTGTTTTATCCCCTCAACCGCCGCTCCCGGACCCCGCCGCACCTAAATAAAGTTATTAACCCCTAAACCACCGCTTACGGACCCCGTTGCAACTCTAATAAATGTATTAACCCCTAAACCGCCACTCCCGGAGCCCACCACCACCTACATTATACTTATTAACCCCTAATCTGCCGCCCCCTATACCGCCGCCACCTACATAAAGTTATTAGCCACTATGCTGCTGCTCCCGGACGCTGCCGCAACTAAATAATTTTTTTAACCCCTAAACCGCCGCTCCCGGAGCTCACCGCCACCTTCATTATATTTATTAACCCCTAATCTGCCCCCCTACACCGCCGCTACTATAATAAACATATTAACCCCTAAACCTAAGTCTAACCCTCAACCTAACACGCACTAACTTAAATGTAATTTAAATAAATCTAAATAAATATTCCTATCATTAACTAAATTATTCCTATTTAAAACTAAATACTTACCTATAAAATAAACCCTAAGATAGCTACAATATAACTAATAGTTACATTGTAGCTATCTTAGGGTTTATTTTTATTTTACAGGCAACTTTGTATTTATTTTAACTAGGTACAATAGTTATTAAATAGTTATTAACTATTTAATAGCTACCTAGTTAAAATAAAGACAAATTTACCTGTAAAATAAAACCTAGCCTAAGTTACAATTACACCTAACACTACACTATAATTAAATAAATTAACTAAATTAACTACAATTAATTACAATTAAATAAAATTAACTAAAGTACAAAAAAACAAACACTAAATTACAGAAAATAATAAAATAATTACAAGAATTTTAAACTAATTACACCTAATCTAACCCCCCTAATAAAATAAAAAAAGCCCCCCAAAATAATAAAAATCCCTACCCTATACTAAATTACAAATAGCCCTTAAAAGGGCTTTTTGCGGGGCATTGCCCCAAAGTAATCAGCTCTTTTACCTGTAAAACAAGATACAATACCCCTCCAACATTAAAACCCACCACCCACACACCCAACCCTACTCTAAAACCCACCCAATCCCCCCTTAAAAAACCTAACACTAACCCCCTGAAGATCACACTACCTTGAGACGTCCACTCTTCACCCAACCGGGCCGAAGTCCTCAACGAAGCCGGGCAGAAGTGGTCCTCCAGATGGGCAGAAGTCTTCATCCAAGTCGGGAAGAAGAGGTCCTCCAGACGGGCAGAAGTCTTCAATCAGACGGCATCTTCTATCTTCATCCATCCGGCACGGAGGGGGTCCATCTTCAAGACACCCGACGCGGAGCATCCTTCCAGGCCGACGACTACCCGATGAATGAATATTCCTTTAAATGACATCATCCAAGATGGCGTCCCTTGAATTTCGATTGGCTGATAGAATTCTATCAGCCAATCGGAATTAAGGTAGGAAAAATCCTATTGGCTGATGCAATCAGCTAATAGGATTGAGCTCGCATTCTATTGGCTGTTCCAATCAGCCAATAGAATGCGAGCTCAATCCTATTGGCTGATTGGATCAGCCAATAGGATTGAACGTCAATTCTATCAGCCAATCGGAATTCAAGGGACGCCATCTTGGATGATGTCATTTAAAGGAATATTCATTCATCGGGTAGTTGTCGGCCTGGAAGGATGCTCCGTGTCGAATGTCTTGAAGATGGACCCGCTCCGCTCCGGATCGATGAAGATAGAAGATGCCATCTGGATGAAGACTTCTGCCCGTCTGGAGGACCACTTCTACACGGCTTCGTTGACCACTTCTGCCCGGTTGGGTGAAGACTAGTGATGTCGCAAACTTAAAAATTTCCATTAGTGAACGGCGGACTCGAACTTCCGGTATTGTTCGCGAACCGGTGAACCGCGCGAACCGCCATTGACTTCAATAGGCAGGCGAACTTTAAAACCTACAAGGACTCTTTCTGGCCACAATAGTGATGGAAAAGTTGTTTCAAGGGGACTAACACCGGGACTGTGGCATGCTGGAGGGGGATCCCTGGCAAAACTCCCATGGAAAATTACATAGATGATGCAGAGTCTGCTTTTAACCCATAAAGGTCCTAAATCACCTAACATTCCCAAATTGTTTGCAATAATGTGCTTTAAAACATCAGTTATGATGTTGTATCTATCAGGTAGTGTAAGGGTTACGCCCGCTTCACAGTGACAGAGCAAACTCCAAGTATAACGCACCGCAAACAACCGCAAACAGTCCATTTGTACAACCATGAGATAGATAGATTTGATAGATAGATACATAGATTACATAGCTCAATCGATGCAATATACATATGATCGATACAAATTACATAGATCAATAGATGCAATATACATTTGATAGATACGACTTACATAGATCAATAGATGCAATATCCATTTGATAGATACAAATGTTATCGATCCAAAGATTTTGGAATACCAACAAACACTACAAGCCTCCTAGAGACTCCTGCAAACCCTATACATCAAATCTACCAAAAACAGGGTAAAAAGTCTCGGAGACCAACGAGTCCTTCCTTTTATCAAATATCAAACACCACATCTACAAGTGAAATTGGCAAAGAAACCTTAAGCACATCGACTTCTCCTGATATATCCAATATAGAAACACCAATTGCCTCTCCTCTTAAAAGACTTGCAAAAATTTGAAACAACGTTACAATTTTTCTTTTCATAAGTTGCAAATTTTTTGACCTTTTAAGATAAAGAGCGTCTTAAACATAAGACTGTCATCTATTTACTTTTGTCTCCTCAACGGCCTATCCTGGACATATATTAAGGCCATTTTAAAAGTTTTTTATCCAAGACAAAAACGTGAGTAAAAGTAAAACATTCATATAAAAAACTTTCTAAACAAAAAACGAATTCAATCAAATTAATTGATCAGACTATATGAACAAATTGAAAACAAATCAAAAAGACTGTTCATAATTCTCCAATGTTGTCCTTGTATTTATTGTATATTGTTTTTAATGTTTTAAAGTATTAGAGCTCTATACTTAAAATTCTAACTTGTTTTAAGTGTTTTAAATAAATACTATCTATATATAAGCTTCATTACTTTTATTTTCATTTCTACTGTGATAATACACATAGTGAAAAACACTCTGACACAACTTTCTTAACCCACACCATAAGCTCCCCTCACCTTGGTTAATTCATCGATCCAAAGATGTAATATACATTTGATAGATACGAATTACATCAACCAAAATATGTAATATACATTTTATAGATACGAATTTCATCGATCAATAGATGCAATCTACATTTGATAGATATGTTTGATAGTTAGATCGATTTGATAGACAAATAGATAGATTTGAAATATATATAATTTCCCTGACAGAGTATAACAATAAGACATGCGGTCTGTGCATGTAAATATTAACAATACTGTTACAACAAATATGATTGGTGTAACTAGTTGGCAAGTGGGCCTGGCAGGAGGTAACTGCAATTCAATGGCACTAGTAGACTGCAGATTCGTAGTCAAAAAAGTTATGTTTAAATTTTTTTCAATACAGTCACAAGAAATATGATTGTTGGCACTAGTTGGCTAGTGGGCCTGGCACACACGCTGGCAGGCAGGAGGAAACTGCAATTCAATGGCACTAGCAATTTGCAAACTGGTGATTCACAATCTAAGAATTTTTTATTTTAAATATTAACAATACTGTTACAACTAATAGGATTGGTGGCACTAATTGGCTAGTGGGCCTGGCACACAGGCTGGCAGCCAGGAAGAAACTGCAATTCAATGGCACAAGCAAACTGATGATTCACAATCTAACAATTTTTAATTTTAAATATTAATAATACAGTTACAACAACTATGATTGGTGTAACTAGTTGGCAAGTGGGCCTGGCACACAGGCTGGCAGGCAGGAGGAAACTGCAATTTAATGGCACTAGGAGACTGAAGATTCACAGTCAAAAAAATTATGATTTAAAAAATTTTCTATACTGTTACAAGAAATATGATTGGTGGCACTAGTGGCTAGTGGGCCTGGCACACACGCTGGCAGGCAGGAGGAAAGTGCAATTCAATGGCACGAGCAAACTGATGATTCACAATCTAACAATTTTTAATTTTAAATATTAACAATACTGTAACAACAAATATGATTGGTGTAACTAGTTGGCAAGTGGGTCTGGCACACAGGCTGGCAGGCAGGAGGTAACTGCAATTCAATGGCACTAGTAGACTGCAGATTCACAGTCAAAAAAGTTATGTTTAAATTTTTTTCAATACAGTCACAAGAAATATGATTGTTGGCACTAGTTGGCTAGTGGGCCTGGCACACACGATGGCAGGCAGGAGGAAACTGCAATTCAATGGCACTAGCAATTTGCAAACTGGTGATTCACAATCTAAGATTTTTTATTTTAAATTTTAACAATATTGTTACAACAAATAGGATTGGTGTAACTAGTTGGCAAGTGGGCCTGGCACACAGGCTGGCAGGCAGGAGGAAACTGCAATTCAATGGCACTAGGAGACTGAAGATTCGCAGTCAAAAAAGTGATGATTTACAATTTTTTCAATACTGTTACAAGAAATATGATTGGTGGCACTAATTGGCTAGTGGGCCTGGCACACAGGCTGGCAGGCAGGAAGAAAGTGCAATTCAATGGCACGAGCTAACTGATGATTCACAATCTAACAATTTTTAATTTTAAATATTAACAATACTGTTACAACAACTATGATTGGTGTAACTAGTTGGCAAGTGGGCCTGGCACACAGGCTGGCACTAGTGGTGGCAGGCTGGCCTGTGAACTAATATTAAATAACACTCGAAGAGTGATGTAAAAGTTTTTTTTTTTAAAACATTTAATGTTATGTTACAACAGATAGGAGTGGTGGACTGGCACTGAGGATGGAAGTAGGCACAGTATATGCTGGCAGCCTGACACACAGGCTGGCACTAATGGCAGCCTGGCAACTAAAATTTAATAACACTAGAAGAGGACTGATGTTAAAAAAAAATTACATAAAATTTACACTAATGTTGTTACACCAGATATAAGTGGTGGAAAAAAAATTAAATTGAATCTGTGTAACACTATATGATGTGGGCCAGAAACACACAGGCCTGATGGAAAAAGAAATTAAATTACACTAGCAAAATGATTTTAATTTTTTTTTTACATTTAAAATAATGTAAAGCAGATATGAGTCATGGCTGGTAGGTAGGGCAGCAATTTACCACAGTATGCTGTGTAAGTGAGAAAAACACAGGCCTGATAGAATATTAAATTAGATTACACTAGCAAAATAATTTAAAAGTTTTTCTTTTAAATTTAAAATAATGTTAAGCAGATATACGCGGTGGCACTGGCTGGCTGCTACGTAGGGCAGCAATTAACAACAGTATGCTCTGTAAGTCAGATACACACAGGCCTGATAGAAAATAAAATTAGATTACACTAGCAAAATGATTTAAAGATTTATTTTTGGAATTTAAAGAAAAAGGTTAAGCACATATGAGTCGTGGCTAATAGCCTTGTAAGGGCAGCAATTAAAAACAGTAGGCTCTGTAAGTCAGATACACACAGGCCTGATAGAAAATAAAATTAGATTACACTAGCAAAATTATTTAAAGTTTTTTTGGGGGGAATTTAAAAAAAGGTTAAACACATATGAGTCGGGGCTGATAGACTAGGGAGGGCAGCAATTAAACACAGTATGCTCTGTAAGTCCTCAAAACACACAGGCCTGATAGAAAATGAAATTAGATTACACTAGCAAAATGATTTAAAAGTTATTTTTTTAAATTTAAAATAAGGTTAAGCAGATATGAGTGATGCCTGGCACAGAGCAATTAACCAAAAGACTGAAAAAAACTGAAGTATATGCTGTGTGAGCCTGACAGACACAGGCCTGATAGAAAATGAAATTAGATTACACTAGCAAAATTATTTAAAAGTTTTTTTTAAAATTGAAAATAATGTTATAAGCGGATATGAGTGGTGGCTGGCACAGAGCAATGAACCAGAGTATATGCTGTGTGACACAGGCCTGATAGAAAATGAAAATAAATTACACTAGCAAAATAATTTCAAATTTTGGTTGGTTAAATTTAAACTAATGTTGTTAGGCAGATATCAGTGGTGGCACTAATCACAGCATATGCTGTGAGCCTCACACACAGGCTCAAAGCCAGGCAAATGCAAATAAAAATACAAATAATAAAAATAAAAAAGACTGAAGTTATAGCCCTAAAAGGGCTTTTTGGGGTGCTGTCCTTGCAGCAGAGATGAGATGAGTCCTTCAGGACTGTAGTGGACACTAAATACACTAGCCTAGCTATCTATTTCCTATAATGTCAGCAGCAGCAGCACTAAACCTCCTCTCACTAAGAAAGCATCGTCGTAATGAGTCTAAAATGGCTGCTGGCAAGAAGCTGGGAGGGTCTGTGAGGGAGTGTCTGATGCTGATTGGCTCTAATGTGTCAGAAGGCTGTGACATACAGGGTCAAAGTTTCCTCAATGATGACACATAGGGGGCGGATCGAACATCGCATGTGTTCGCCCGCAGCGGCGAATGCGAACAAGCTAAGTTTGCGGTGAACTGTTCGCGGGCAAACAGTTCGGGACATCACTAGTGAAGACGTCTCAAGGTAGGGTGATCTTCAAGGGGTTAGAGTTAGGTTTTTTTAAGGGGGGATTGTGTGGGTTTTAGAGTAGGGTTGGGTGTGTGGGTGGTGGGTTTTAATGTTGGGGGGGTATTGTACTTTTTTTACAGGTAAAAGAGCTGATTACTTTGGGGCAATGCCCTGCAAAAAGCCCTTTTAAGGGCTATTTGTAATTTAGTATAGGGTAGGGATTTTTATTATTTTGGGGGGCTTTTTTATTTTATTAGGGGGATTAGATTAGGTGTAATTAGTTTAAAAATCTTGTAATTATTTTATTATTTTCTGTAAAAAAAATTTTGTACTTTAGATAATTTTATTTAATTTTATTTAATTGTATTTAATTGTATTTAGTTTAGGTAATGAATTTAATTATAGTGTAGTGTTAGGTGTAATTGTAACTTAGGTTAGGTTTTATTTTACAGATAAATTTGTATTTATTTTAACTAGGAAGTTATTAAATAGTTAATAACTATTTAATAACTATTGTACCTAGTTAAAATAAATACAAAGTTGCCTGTAAAATAAATATAAACCTTAAGATAGATACAAATGTAACTATTAGTTATATTGTAGCTATCTTAGGGTTTATTTTATAGGTAAGTATTTAGTTTTAAATAGGAATAATTTATTTAATGATAGGAATATTTATTTAGATTAATTTAAATTATATTTAAGTTAGGGGTTGTTAGGGTTAGGGTTAGACTTAGGTTTAGGGGTTAATAAATTTAATATAGTGGCGGCGACGTTGGGGGCGGCAGATTAGGGATTAATAAATATAATGTAGGTGGCGGCGGTGTAGGGGCAGCAGATTAGGGGTTAATAAATATAATGTAGGTGGCGGCGGGGTCTGGGAGTGGCGGTTTAGGGGTTAAACACTTTATTTAGTTGCGGCGGGGTCCGGGAGCGGTGGGATAAGGGTTAAAAACTTTTATTTAGGTGGCGGCAGTGTAGGGGGGGCAGATTAGGGGTTAATAAGTATAATGTAGGTGGTGGCGGTGTAGGGGGGGGCAGATTAGGGGTGTTTAGACTCGGGGTACATGTTAGGGTGTTAGGTGTAGACATTCCCATAGAAATCAATGGGATATCGGGCAGCAGTGAACATGAGCTTTCGTTGCTTTCCGACTCCCATTGATTCCTATGGCATCCGCCTCCTCCAGGGCGGCGGATTGAAAACCAGGTACGCTGGGCCGGAATAGTGGCGAGCGTACCTGGTAGAAACTTCCAAAAGTAGTCAGATTGTACAGAACTTGCGTTCGGAACATCTGTAGTGACGTAAGCATCGATCTGTGTCGGACTGAGTCCGGCAGATCGTATGTTACGTCACTAAATTCTACTTTTGCTGGTCTGTAGGGTTTGATAACTAAGGCGAATCAAGCTCGCCACAAATATGCTGCAGAATTTGCGGTTGACAGCTTGATAAATAGAGGCCTATGTGTCAAGCACAGATTTAGTGTGTTCCTTACCGGTAGTTTGTTTCTTTTTCTGCTTTCTCCTTTAGACCCACGTAGCTCCGGTGATGTCACTTTCTCACACTGAGGGTTTGTCTTGGATTCGCTACTGTGTTGAACGATCCGGCATGTTGCAAATATGGTTGAATGAACAAACAAATGGATGTTTGCAATCTTTCTCCTTCCCTGTACTTGTTACTTCAAGATTTTGCAGGGAACAAAAGGAAAGTCTCCAATCCTTGATTCTCTCTCCTGGTAGTATAAATGTCTGATTATTGGTCGCTCTAGGTGCCCCTCCATATGTTTGATTTCTATAAGTTGAATTATAGTTTTCCCTAAAAGGGTTTTCTCTAAAATGATCCTCATTTCTTTTGTAGTAATTTGTGTCTTCTCTGTGATATTGTGATTGATTTTCACATCTGTGTGAATACCATCTTCTAGGTGCACTCCTCTCTAAATATCTATTACTATCTTCATAGTGTGTATAATTTCTAACTTGTCCTGTGTATCTCCTATTATAGTTGTGATAGTTTGTGTGTTCTCTTATGTGATAATTCTCATAGGGTTTATTTATTTCCTCCATTTTCTTTCTTGTAATTCCTTATTCAATTTATTTAAATTCAAAATTATTTCCTTTTGTCTAGACATTAATTCACTATCTTCTTTCATATCTACTAGTTCGTTTTTAATTGTTGTGATATTATTATTATACTTTTAAGGGCCATTGGTAGTTTATTGTAGGCTAGAGTTTTTTTATTTTTGGTGGGCTTTTTTATTTATATAGGGCTATTAGATTAGGTGTAATCCTTTTTTTATTTTTAATAATTTGTTTGTTATTTTTCGCAATTTAGTGTTTGTTTTTTGAAATTAAGTTCGTTTTTATTTTTTGTAATTAGATACTTTTTGTAATTTTTATAGTAGTGTTAGGATTTTTTATTGGTAGTTTAGTTGTATTTAATTGGTAGTTAGTTTAATTTTAGATTAATAATTATAATAGTTTAATTTTTAGTTTAAAATATTTTTTTTTTAATTTGACAGGTAAATTTTTATTTAATTTAAGCTAAGGAAATTGCAATTTTAATATAAAGTTAGGTGGTCGTTAAGTTTAGGGGTTACTAGTTTAAATTAGTTTATTTTGTTGTGAGGGGGCTTTTGGTTTGGGGTTAATAGTTTATTTTAATGTATTTCGTTGTGGGGGGCTTGCGGTTTAGGGGTTAATAGGTTTATTATAGTGGCGGTGTGGGCGGATGGCAGATTAGGGGTTAATAATATTTAAATAGTGTTTTTTGATGTGGGAGGGCAGCGGTTTAGGGGTTAATAACTTTAGTATAGTGGTGACGATGTTGGGGAGCGGCAGAATGGATATTGTGACTGCGCTTAATATAGCTGATATGACAAGTTGAAAGTTATTGGTTGGGATCAAGTGAAAGCTAAAATAGTGCTAGAAGAATTTGCGCAAGCTGACACCTGAAGTAAAGTGTGAAAAATTCACAAAACACACAGTAACAGGAACTTCAAAGAAAAACATGCCCAAAGTACTGGAGATTTTTCTGGCATTTTTGCTATCACTCTGTTGAACAGACAAAGAGCCTTTTTTTTATTTACCTATGAAAAAAAAAAAAAATATATATATATATATATATATATATATATTTAAAGTAGACAACCCAAGGTATTTATCTAGGCCCATTTTGGTATTTTTGATGCCGCTATTTGGCCACCAAATACAATCATATTAAAAAAATAAAAAATAAACTTTTATTAAACGTTCTCACTGAAATTATTTACACATAACTACTGCAGTCATACGACAAATATTTGTAAAAGTTTATCTGGGCCCCCCTTTGTTCAGAAACAGCAGATATGCATGGCTTTGCAATATTTTTTTTTTACAATTAGAAGGCCACTAATTACTGCTGTGCACTAAACTTTTGAAATTTCCTGTAGTGAGGTTGATAATCAGTAAGCTTGTAAGGTAAATTGTTGCTGTAGTGTAGAGATGACCCTCCCACCTGATACCTCTCAAACCCTGATGCCTCCAAAACAGCTCTCTCCCCCCCATCCCACCCTGGTCATCCACATCTTAGGTATTGGGAGACAGTCTGCCAGTATGTAGTTTAGGGCTTCTTAAAAAAAAAAAATATATATATATATATATATATATACTGTATGTATATATATATATATATATATATATATATATATATATATATATATATATATATATATATACAGGGAGTGCAGAATTATTAGGCAAATTAGTATTTTGACCACATCATCCTCTTTATGCATGTTGTCTTACTCCAAGCTGTATAGGCTCGAAAGCCTACTACCAATTAAGCATATTAGGGGATGTGCATCTCTGTAATGAGAAGGGGTGTGGTCTAATGACATCAACACCCTATATCAGGTGTGCATAATTATTAGGCAACTTCCTTTCCTTTGGCAAAATGGGTCAAAAGAAGGACTTGACAGGCTCAGAAAAGTCAAAAATAGTGAGATATCTTGCAGAGGGATGCAGCACTCTTAAAATTGCAAAGCTTCTGAAGCGTGATCATCGAACAATCAAGCGTTTCATTCAAAATAGTCAACAGGGTCGCAAGAAGCGTGTGGAAAAACCAAGGCGCAAAATAACTGCCCATGAACTGAGAAAAGTCAAGCGTGCAGCTGCCAAGATGCCACTTGCCACCAGTTTGGCCATATTTCAGAGCTGCAACATCACTGGAGTGCCCAAAAGCACAAGGTGTGCAATACTCAGAGACATGGCCAAGGTAAGAAAGGCTGAAAGACGACCACCACTGAACAAGACACACAAGCTGAAACGTCAAGACTGGGCCAAGAAATATCTCAAGACTGATTTTTCTAAGGTTTTATGGACTGATGAAATGAGAGTGAGTCTTGATGGGCCAGATGGATGGGCCCGTGGCTGGATTGGTAAAGGGCAGAGAGCTCCAGTCCGACTCAGACACCAGCAAGGTGGAGGTGGAGTACTGGTTTGGGCTGGTATCATCAAAGATGAGCTTGTGGGGCCTTTTCGGGTTGAGGATGGAGTCAAGCTCAACTCCCAGTCCTACTGCCAGTTTCTGGAAGACACCTTCTTAAAGCAGTGGTACAGGAAGAAGTCTGCATCCTTCAAGAAAAACATGATTTTCATGCAGGACAATGCTCCATCACACGCGTCCAAGTACTCCACAGCGTGGCTGGCAAGAAAGGGTATAAAAGAAGAAAATCTAATGACATGGCCTCCTTGTTCACCTGATCTGAACCCCATTGAGAACCTGTGGTCCATCATCAAATGTGAGATTTACAAGGAGGGAAAACAGTACACCTCTCTGAACAGTGTCTGGGAGGCTGTGGTTGCTGCTGCACGCAATGTTGATGGTGAACAGATCAAAACACTGACAGAATCCATGGATGGCAGGCTTTTGAGTGTCCTTGCAAAGAAAGGTGGCTATATTGGTCACTGATTTGTTTTTGTTTTGTTTTTGAATGTCAGAAATGTATATTTGTGAATGTTGAAATGTTATATTGGTTTCACTGGTAAAAATAAATAATTTAAATGGGTATATATTTGTTTTTTGTTAAGTTGCCTAATAATTATGCACAGTAATAGTCACCTGCACACACAGATATCTCCCTAAAATAGCTAAAACTAAAAACAAACTAAAAACTACTTCCAAAAATATTCAGCTTTGATATTAATGAGTTTTTTGGGTTCATTGAGAACATGGTTGTTGTTCAATAATAAAATTAATCCTCAAAAATACAACTTGCCTAATAATTCTGCACTCCCTGTATATATATATATATATATATATATATATATATATATATATATATATATATATATAAAATATATATTAATTTATTTCTGTGGTATACTCCCACCTCCCTGATCCCATCCCCAACAGCTCTCTTCCATCCCACTGCCATATTTGTTACAGGCAGACAGTCTTTTTATTTAATTTTAATTTTTAAATGTATTTTATAAAGTGAAGGTGCCCCTCTTCCCTTTCCCCCTCCATGTTATTTTTTTTTATGTAGTGTAGGCCCCCTTCCAGCTGATATTGTATTGATCATAGTGTAGGGTTCTATCCCCCCCTCCTCGGTCTTAAATATTTTCTGTAGTTTATGGGACCCCACCCCTCCCTCTTCTTCTCCGCTGGGCCATCCATTTGCCTCCCTCCTTCCATCCCACTACTCTTAGTGCTCCATTACCATATTAAGGCAGATGCCTTAAACCCCCAGATGCAGTCTTTCCTGTCTAAACTGAAAGTGGGAACAGCAGTATGCGCCTCTATGTTGGACATACTGTAGGTACTACGTCAACACTGTAAGCTGGACAAAGTACTGTGCGAAATAGTACCTACGTCTAAATGGTGCAAGGGGTTAAAACAAAGTATTACACTCATATATCGTTCACTGGCACTTTTCACTTTCAACAAGTAATACAAGTGCTAACCTGAGAGTGCTAATTTGTATACCTTGAGTGTAGATAGCAATTATGAGCGATAAAAAATCTAGGTAATTTGTGCATGAAGATGCAGGGGTTTGGGAATAGGGGTTTGGTAGTAAATAATCCCTTGTTACCCTTGTCTCCTTAGAGCCTCACTGTAAGAGGTGGTACACTCCTGACATCTAGGGTGCAGAATAATCTCATACTTAATTAAGAAAAGTTGCTCCAATCATTCCTTTAAAGTTAGTATCTGATTGACGGTCTTTATGCTCAATTTGACATGATCATACTTTGCATTTTTTTAAAGTTCTGGCATAATTGCATGTCTGTCCCATAATAGGGACTCGACTTTCATGAATAAAATGTTATTGTAATAACAAATTTGTAATATATTATACCTAATTTATATCCTAACTTTATTTTAATGTCACACCTTTAAATAAAAATATTCTTAGAACTACGGAAGTGTAAAAAGTGTTTGTTAATCTTGTATTAATGTTTCCTTCATTCCTTTTCACTTCAAGCTAACTGCTATTGAACAATAGACAATATATTTTAATGCATGATGCAATATATATATGCTTCCAATATAGAGATTTTAGAATATTGAAAAATGATCTCAAAATTACTGTACACTTATATCAATCATGTTACCAATATCTTATAAAAATTGTAATAAAATGTTGGTGCTTCTCATTTTGAGTCATGAAGTATATATATAATAGTAATTTAAAACTCCTCCAGTAGATTTATAAAAAAAAAGGAACCATTAAGGAAAGCTTAGAAAATAACAGTGTTAAGGAATAGGTGATAGCCAAGAATTGACAATACTCTATAAGTAGAACTGACAGACCTAGCAATTTGTACTTTTTAAGGCAAACTGTCAAAGGAAATCACTTAAAAGACATTTTTTTTATAAATTTTAAAAAAAAAAACTAAAGCGTCTCAAGTAAATATAATAGAAATTTGTTGGAAATACGTTTGTGATATGTGAGCCATTATTTTTTATAATGTTGATTGTATGAATTGTGGATTTGAACAGTTTTTGTTATTTGTATTATTTTATATCTTTATTAGAATTATTTAATTTGTTGATACAAGCAAATTTGATGATAAAAGTGAATTGGAAAGTTGTTTAAAATTGCATTCACTATCTGAACCTTGAAAATTTAATTTTGACTAGACTGTCCCTTTAAGTGAAATCTCATGAGATCACAGTAAAAGAGTTCATGACCTGAGTACTGCTGATGCTGATTGGCTGCTGTTCATTTCTTCCTTCTTTTTTTTTTTACCTGCAGCTGGACAGCTGAGGAAATTGTGAGGTCGAAAATATCCTCCTTTTTTACATAGAGATTTTCAAGTGATATTTTCCTGTCAGCTTTTTGCAGTTATGCTACATCACTTTCAAGGGATTTAGCATATTATGTCCCTTTAACGTCTGAGAAGGGACTCCAGTCTCTGAACAAGCCTTACATAGCCAGGCCCCTGCTGGAAACCAAAACTCCCTTACACAATTTCAATTAATATGAATTATGCCCATAACTCTTCCCTGGAAGTATCGAGTTACCCCTGGGGGTGGGTGGGTCATGTGACCTGGACTGTCTATAAAAAATGTGTAATTGATAGCAAAGCCAGACTAAATTACTGTTACATCAAGGAATGCATCCTTAAAGGGTTATTGGGAGTCTCCACAGATTTCATTTTAAACTGTAAATTGAGGATTTCTGTATATTTGAGCCTTTTATTTTTTGTAATGATTGTTCTGCAATTTTGTCTCCATTGTCTATTCTTTAATTATCCTTTTTATATACCATCTCATTTCATGTATTTATTTTTCATTGTTTATGCAATGTGACCCTTTTTCAGATTAAAATTAAAATGTAATCAAATCTGTCTTTGTGCTCTAGAAACTGAATGCATGGCTTCTGTTAGCTTGGGAATAATGTTATATATTTTGGGGGGGGGTTAGGTGTAAATACAACTGTAATTTATGGGTATCTCAAAAAGCCCTGAGTAATACATTTTTGGATTGTGGCAGCAAATATTGATGTTTAAGGAAGTGTAGGTAGGATTTTGTAGACTAATGTGGGTTGCCTCTTATGCCCTGTTAAGGATTTGGTATAAGGTAGCTGGAAACTACCTTATACCAAACAAAGAAAAATTGATAATAGGAGTAAATTAGAAAGTTGAATCATGAAAGAAAAAAATCTGGGTTTAGTATCCCTTTAAAAGACATTTTTATTTTATTTTTTATTTTATTTTTTTATACTAAAGTTAAATATAATATAATAGAAATTTGTTTGAAATACGTTTGTGATATGTTGATCCACAGAGGCATTATGTTTTATTATGTTGATTGTATGAATTGGGGATTTGAACCGTTTTTATTATTTGTATTACTTTATGTCTTTATTAGAATTATTTAACTTGCAGATGTCAACTCCAGTAGAATGTAAAATGGTACAAAGGCAAAAACAAAACAAAAAATGCTTAATAACTTCATTTTCATTAACAGTTACAATAAAAAAAAAGATTAAAACAAATGCAAGAGTTTATTTCATTTTGTTTTTTTTTGTTTTGTATTCTTGATTTTTTTTTGTTTTTTTTCATGTTTATCTTTGTTTTATGTGCAATATAATTTCAAATCTCAATTTACCCACACAAGTCCTCAAGTTAATATTTATTCCAAAGACAATAACAGTCCTGATAAGTATCATATGACAAAATATGTGCTGACCTGTATAACCTCTTTGCAAAACCTATAAAACTTCTCCCTCAACCAGAATATAATGCATAAATTGAAACACCACAAAATTTGAGTTATGCTTAGAAGCTTAGTAATACAGAACAGAATACATTACACAATAGTATTCAATACCAAGGGTATTATTATAAAATTATTGCCAAAGCCTTTAAATTGTCTTTAGCAATTGCTGACATTAAAAACTACTATTTACTTTTAAGGTTCCGCAGTTGACCGTTCTGAATACCTTGAAACATGAAAAATCAATTATAATTTTTACATTCCAATGTTCTTCACTTAGATGAAAATGTTTTTTTTTTAATTTCATAATAGATATTTTTTATATATATATATATATATATATATATATATATATATATATATATATATATATATATATATATATACGTACCTGTTTATATTCATATAAATATATAGTTTCCTGGGTTTACTCAGCTGCTTTTTACTTTCAACTTGTAATACACAAATGAAAAATCTGTTACCATACCACTTGTAATCTGGTCCAATATATATTTGAATTAAGTGTAAATAGCATTATAGTTGACAAGCAATATTAACTTCCTTTTTGAAAACTGATTCTCATGTGCAGACCATGCTTAGCCACATGAAAATTCAAGGGATCTTTGGTAATTATTCCTCTCATTTTGGAAGACTTTGTGGTTACTGATATTTTTTAAGATCAGTAAATTATGAATAAATGTTGTATTGAATGTAGAAAATGACTGAGGTTGTAGGCTTGAACACTTTTTTAGTAGACATGTGTAGCACTGAATAATTTGTTTCAGCCAAGTTTTCTTATGCACTACTAAGTATTAGTTTAATTTAAAATTAAATTAATTCTGAATATCCAGTTACATTTGTTTTCGTTTAAACAAATTTAAATGTTCCCTTACTGCAGGTGAAAATGTGTCACCTGTAGTTCAATACTTACCTATAGCATTCTGTGGGAGCTGCACTAATCTCGACCCTTCTTCACAGAGCCCAGGTCTGCGCTAAGCCAACAGCGCAGCGGATCCAATTGCCTGAGCTAAAGGACTGTCTCCTTTAGCACAGACTCTGAGACCTGCAGCGCTAAGCCTCTTATTATTGCGGCCCCCAGCGCTCTATAGGTAAGTATTTTACATTTTAAAGCTAATTTAAAGGAAACAAATGTATACTTGTGTATATATATTCATTCATATGTTTATTCATTCAGATATTATTTTTGTGAAAACTAAACGAATATCCGTATTTTCGTTAGAAATATGCATTCGTAAGAAAACTAATGCACGTTTCTACTTTTTAGTGCACGCTATAAAAAATATATATGCTTATGACAAGAATTGGAGTATCAAAATTTACAATGTGAAACATAAAAAGATTAGTAAATGTTGCTAATAGTAGGCTAAAATTCCATTTATATCACAAATTTTATTTTATTTACACCTTCGTTTTCATTTTTGTGAAAGGATATAACATTTAATTTAATAAACTATAGAAAATGTATCTTTTTGATAAATAATCACCCAAACCTATTATAGAATAGTATAATCCAATCTATTGCTTAAGCAATTTTATTGTTTTAACAACCCAAGTTTTACAAACTATAATGTATCTTTGAGGGTAGTTACATAAAAATTTGCAAATGTCTGTGAGCTACGAAAGAAAAACTTTTGAAGTCTATAATATTCATGACAAGTAATGTTCTTGACCTACATTACCATAGATATCTTACTTAAGCTGTAAAAGAAAAGGTCAGAGAAATTATATAACCAAAATCACATTTTGTAAAATCTGTTCTGCTCTGAAAAATAAAGTTTTGTCTTTTCATTTTGCAATTTTTTAATGACTCAAAAGCTGCAATAAAACTATATTTTGAAGGCTTTATTGTATAAAAAAAAATCTGTCAGTGTCCTATCCCGCTTTCTTGATTAATGACTAGTTATTTATATATCATATAAATATAATTTAGGTATATATTATGGCTGCATGGTGGTTCAGTCATAGTTAAAGTACATACAAGTATTTCTGTGTTAAGTGCTATATAATTGTTTATAGCAAAACTGACTTATATTATGGATTTTAAGGTTTTTTTTCCATAGATCTACCAAAAACTATACGTAAGGGAAAGATTACAAGCGCTTTTGCTCAAACGTTAACTTTGCTAAAAGTGAGATGTTTGTAAGCTTCTGATTGCGTGCATATTACAAGTTGAAAGTAAAAAGTTTCTATGCGAGCAAAACCCGATTCATGCTAACCAAATATCGCAACCTCGTTAAAGTATTCTCCCAATAGAAGTCAATGGAGAGTGCAGAATAAAAAAACCTAACAACTATCGCTCAACCACTATCCGGACAGAAACTATAAATAATCCTTGTTCCAATGTTTTTCAAATACACAATAATATAATTTTTATTGTAAACATATATTTAAATGTATTTGTGTATATACCTATACCAAAATATCTATTCCTATCGATATATAAGAATTACTAATCTTACATTGCGTTATTGAAATATTACAAATAAAATATAAAAAAAATACTAAAAATATTATACATACTGTAAAAATGCTAAATAATCCATAGAATATATCCATAGAATCTCTGTATGTATTTAGTCTCCCTAAGGGAAAAAAGGGCAACGAGATGTGGACTCCTTGCTCAGGAATATGGCGACACCTCACTGACGAGGCCCAATGAAGGCCGAAACGATCATCTAGGGTTGCTGTGTTCCTTGTTCAGAGAGGAATTGCGTGGTATTTCAGCGCTGGACTAACCGTAATAGGCGGGATCAGACTGATATACTACAAGAAAGTTCTACTCTATGAAAAGCATTACTGGGCTAAAAAGAAGCTGCACCCAGGTGGTAAATGTTATTGAGCTGGTTGTTCGTTCCTGTGAGTGTGCTTCTCTCTGTATATATATATATATATATATATATATATACATATATATATATTTACAGTATGGATAATAATTTTTAATAATTAAATCATTATCAAAAAGACGGAAAAATTATATTTTGTTATTTATTTATCATATATATGGAAAATTATTTAAAGCTCGAAAGGCATGGCACAATGCATATATATAGTTGCTTTAAAGCATTTTTTATTAAGAGCTATCTCAGTCTTAGTAAAATAGATTTTACATTTTTTAAAATAACTTTGCACCACCTTAATAAGTTGTATTATTGAGTCAATTCAAATCCTTCTAAGCCTGTTTTTTTAGAGGTTTGTAGGCTCCTGATTCGTGTTTTTCAAGTTAAAAAATGATCACACTCCAAGCAATAACACCAATTCCGTATTGGGAAAAGTTCAGATCCTAAAGAAAGGGGTGTGTGATGGCACTACTTCAGATAATTAGGGATGGGCTAATAGTAGTCAAAAGGATGGCCTCATATGTAGTAATTGTAGCCCATGGGTGCTGTGTACTAATTGACAGTTAAGTTTAAGTATCCAAAGGCGGTTACACCAAAAGAGTACACGTAGAAGCACTCACTCCCTCATTGGTGTATATAGGTGTGGCGTGGTGTATGTAAAGAATAAGATACATATTAAAAACATAACACTTTAATAGAAATAATTTAAAAAAATGGGGCACACTAAAAACACTAGAGAACTATTAGAAGGTACTAAATAATAGATCGGAGATAATATCCGACCACGTGTAATAATAATGGTGATTGGTCTGGTATTATGTGGACAGAACTGAGGTCTGGGATATATTATATAAATGTCCCAGATATGGAGTAGGTATAAGGTGTTCAGACATTGGATCAAAAATACAGATAAATTATACACCAGGCTGGTGAATTGTAAACAATAGTCTACATGGAGTAAAGCCCTGTCGTAATTTCTATGTTGAATGCTAGGACATTATTTACTATCCTAGTAATAAACTCTAGAGTTTCCAGGCTATTCCAACAAACCTCGCTACTGTTGTGATTCATATAACCATTGTTGTTGCTCCAAAACACCACACAGCTTGGCTATAGATCAGTACCCCCACCGTAACAGTATACAAATTTTTACAGGACGTTGTACACATTTGTCTACAGACCTAGAGATAGAATATTTATCATCATGTGCATATTACTAGGATAGTAGATAATGTCCTAGAATTCAATGTAGAAATTACGACAGGGCTTTACTCCATGTAGACTATTGTTTACAATTCACCAGCCTGGTGTGTAATTTATCCGTATTTTTGCTCCAGTGTCTGAACACCTTATACCTACTCCATACCTGGGACATTTATATAATATATCCCAGACCTCAGTTCTGTCCACATAATACCAGACCAATCACCATTATTATTACACGTGGTCGGATATTATCTCAGATCTATTATTTAGTACCTTCTAATAGTTCTCTAGTGTTTTTAGTGTGCCCCATTTTTTAAAATTATTTCTATTAAAGTGTTATGTTTTTAATGTGTATCTTATTCTTTACATACACCATGCCACACCTACAGGGAGTGCAGAATTATTAGGCAAGTTGTATTTTTGAGGATTAATTTTATTATTGAACAACAACCATGTTCTCAATGAACCCAAAAAACTCATTAATATCAAAGCTGAATAGTTTTGGAAGTAGTTTTTAGTTTGTTTTTAGTTATAGCTATTTTAGGGGGATATCTGTGTGTGCAGGTGACTATTACTGTGCATAATTATTAGGCAACTTAACAAAAAACAAATATATACCAATTTCAATTATTTATTTTTACCAGTGAAACCAATATAACATCTCAACATTCACAAATATACATTTCTGACATTCAAAAACAAAACAAAAACAAATCAGTGACCAATATAGCCACCTTTCTTTGCAAGGACACTCAAAAGCCTGCCATCCATGGATTCTGTCAGTGTTTTGATCTGTTCACCATCAACATTGCGTGCAGCAGCAACCACAGCCTCTCAGACACTGTTCAGAGAGGTGTACTGTTTTCCCTCCTTGTAAATCTCACATTTGATGATGGACCACAGGTTCTCAATGGGGTTCAGATCAGGTGAACAATGAGGCCATGTCATTAGATTTTCTTCTTTTATACCCTTTCTTGCCAGCCACGCTGTGGAGTACTTGGACGCGTGTGATGGAGCATTGTCCTGCATGAAAATCATGTTTTTCTTGAAGGATGCAGACTTCTTCCTTTACCACTGCTTGAAAAAGGTGTCTTCCAGAAACTGGCAGTAGGACTGGGAGTTGAGCTTGACTCCATCCTCAACCCGAAAAGGCCCCACAAGCTCATCTTTGATGATACCAGCCCAAACCAGTACTCCACCTCCACCTTGCTGGTGTCTGAGTCGGACTGGAGCTCTCTGCCCTTTACCAATCCAGCCACGGGCCCATCCATCTGGCCCATCAAGACTCACTCTCATTTCATCAGTCCATGAAACCTTAGAAAAATCAGTCAGGTGGTAAATGTTATTGAGCTGGTTGTTCGTTCCTGTGAGTGTGCTTCTCTCTGTATATATATATATATATATATATATATATATATATATATTTACAGTATGGATAATAATTTTTAATAATTAAATCATTATCAAAAAGACGGAAAAATTATATTTTGTTATTTATTTATCATATATATGGAAAATTATTTAAAGCTCGAAAGGCAGGGCACAATGCATATATATAGTTGCTTTAAAGCATTTTTTATTAAGAGCTATCTCAGTCTTAGTAAAATAGATTTTACATTTTTTAAAATAACTTTGCACCACCTTAATAAGTTGTATTATTGAGTCAATTCAAATCCTTCTAAGCCTGTTTTTTTAGAGGTTTTTAGGCTCCTGATTCGTGTTTTTCAAGTAAAAAAATGATCACATTCCAAGCAATAACATCAATTCCGTATTGGGAAAAGTTCAGATCCTAAAGAAAGGGGTGTGTGATGGCACTACTTCAGATAATTAGGGATGGGCTAATAGTAGTCAAAAGGATGGCCTCATATGTAGTAATTGTAGCCCATGGGTGCTGTGTACTAATTGACAGTTAAGTTTAAGTATCCAAAGGCGGTTACACCAAAAGAGTACACGTAGAAGCACTCACTCCCTCATTGGTGTATATAGGTGTGGCGTGGTGTATGTAAAGAATAAGATACATATTAAAAACATAACACTTTAATAGAAATAATTTAAAAAAATGGGGCACACTAAAAACACTAGAGAACTATTAGAAGGTACTTAATAATAGATCGGAGATAATATCCGACCACGTGTAATAATAATGGTGATTGGTCTGGTATTATGTGGACAGAACTGAGGTCTGGGATATATTATATAAATGTCCCAGATATGGAGTAGGTATAAGGTGTTCAGACATTGGAGCAAAAATACAGATAAATTACACACCAGGCTGGTGAATTGTAAACAATAGTCTACATGGAGTAAAGCCCTGTCGTAATTTCTACGTTGAATGCTAGGACATTATTTACTATCCTAGTAATAAACTCTAGAGTTTCCAGGCTATTCCAACAAACCTCGCTACTGTTCTGATTCATATAACCATTGTTGTTGCTCCAAAACACCACACAGCTTGGCTATAGATCAGTACCCCCCACCGTAACAGTATACAAATTTTTACAGGACGTTGTACACATTTGTCTACAGACCTAGAGATAGAATATTTATCATCATGTGCATATTACTAGGATAGTAGATAATGTCCTTGCATTCAATGTAGAAATTACGACAGGGCTTTACTCCATGTAGACTATTGTTTACAATTCACCAGCCTGGTGTGTAATTTATCCGTATTTTTGCTCCAGTGTCTGAACACCTTATACCTACTCCATACCTGGGACATTTATATAATATATCCCAGACCTCAGTTCTGTCCACATAATACCAGACCAATCACCATTATTATTACACGTGGTCGGATATTATCTCAGATCTATTATTTAGTACCTTCTAATAGTTCTCTAGTGTTTTTAGTGTGCCCCATTTTTTAAAATTATTTCTATTAAAGTGTTATGTTTTTAATGTGTATCTTATTCTTTACATACACCACGCCACACCTAGAGGGAGTGCAGAATTATTAGGCAAGTTGTATTTTTGAGGATTAATTTTATTATTGAACAACAACCATGTTCTCAATGAACCCAAAAAACTCATTAATATCAAAGCTGAATAGTTTTGGAAGTAGTTTTTAGTTTGTTTTTAGTTATAGCTATTTTAGGGGGATATCTGTGTGTGCAGGTGACTATTACTGTGCATAATTATTAGGCAACTTAACAAAAAACAAATATATACCAATTTCAATTATTTATTTTTACCAGTGAAACCAATATAACATCTCAACATTCACAAATATACATTTCTGACATTCAAAAACAAAACAAAAACAAATCAGTGACCAATATAGCCACCTTTCTTTGCAAGGACACTCAAAAGCCTGCCATCCATGGATTCTGTCAGTGTTTTGATCTGTTCACCATCAACATTGCGTGCAGCAGCAACCACAGCCTCCCAGACACTGTTCAGAGAGGTGTACTGTTTTCCCTCCTTGTAAATCTCACATTTGATGATGGACCACAGGTTCTCAATGGGGTTCAGATCAGGTGAACAAGGAGGCCATGTCATTAGATTTTCTTCTTTTATACCCTTTCTTGCCAGCCACGCTGTGGAGTACTTGGACGCGTGTGATGGAGCATTGTCCTGCATGAAAATCATGTTTTTCTTGAAGGATGCAGACTTCTTCCTTTACCACTGCTTGAAGAAGGTGTCTTCCAGAAACTGGCAGTAGGACTGGGAGTTGAGCTTGACTCCATCCTCAACCCGAAAAGGCCCCACAAGCTCATCTTTGATGATACCAGCCCAAACCAGTACTCCACCTCCACCTTGCTGGTGTCTGAGTCGGACTGGAGCTCTCTGCCCTTTACCAATCCAGCCACGGGCCCATCCATCTGGCCCATCAAGACTCACTCTCATTTCATCAGTCCATGAAACCTTAGAAAAATCAGTCAGGTGGTAAATGTTATTGAGCTGGTTGTTCGTTCCTGTGAGTGTGCTTCTCTCTGTATATATATATATATATATATATATATATATATATATATATATATATATATATATATATATTTACAGTGTGGATAATAATTTTTAATAATTAAATCATTATCAAAAAGACGGAAAAATTATATTTTGTTATTTATTTATCATATATATGGAAAATTATTTAAAGCTCGAAAGGCAGGGCACAATGCATATATATAGTTGCTTTAAAGCATTTTTTATTAAGAGCTGTCTCAGTCTTAGTAAAATAGATTTTACATTTTTTAAAATAACTTTGCACCACCTTAATAAGTTGTATTATTGAGTCAATTCAAATCCTTCTAAGCCTGTTTTTTTAGAGGTTTTTAGGCTCCTGATTCGTGTTTTTCAAGTTAAAAAATTATCACACTCCAAGCAATAACACCAATTCCGTATTGGGAAAAGTTCAGATCCTAAAGAAAGGGGTGTGTGATAGCACTACTTCAGATAATTAGGGATGGGCTAATAGTAGTCAAAAGGATGGCCTCATATGTAGTAATTGTAGCCCATGGGTGCTGTGTACTAATTGACAGTTAAGTTTAAGTATCCAAAGGCGGTTACACCAAAAGAGTACACGTAGAAGCACTCACTCCCTCATTGGTGTATATAGGTGTGGCATGGTGTATGTAAAGAATAAGATACATATTAAAAACATAACACTTTAATAGAAATAATTTAAAAAAATGGGGCACACTAAAAACACTAGAGAACTATTAGAAGGTACTTAATAATAGATCGGAGATAATATCCGACCACGTGTAATAATAATGGTGATTGGTCTGGTATTATGTGGACAGAACTGAGGTCTGGGATATATTATATAAATGTCCCAGATATGGAGTAGGTATAAGGTGTTCAGACATTGGAGCAAAAATACAGATAAATTACACACCAGGCTGGTGAATTGTAAACAATAGTCTACATGGAGTAAAGCCCTGTCGTAATTTCTACTTTGAATGCTAGGACATTATTTACTATCCTAGTAATAAACTCTAGAGTTTCCAGGCTATTCCAACAAACCTCGCTACTGTTGTGATTCATATAACCATTGTTGTTGCTCCAAAACACCACAAAGCTTGGCTATAGATCAGTACCCCCCACCGTAACAGTATACAAATTTTTACAGGACGTTGTACACATTTGTCTACAGACCTAGAGATAGAATATTTATCATCATGTGCATATTACTAGGATAGCAGATAATGTCCTAGCATTCAATGTAGAAATTACGACAGGGCTTTACTCCATGTAGACAATTGTTTACAATTCACCAGCCTGGTGTGTAATTTATCCGTATTTTTGCTCCAGTGTCTGAACACCTTATACCTACTCCATACCTGGGACATTTATATAATATATCCCAGACCTCAGTTCTGTCCACATAATACCAGACCAATCACCATTATTATTACACGTGGTCGGATATTATCTCAGATCTATTATTTAGTACCTTCTAATAGTTCTCTAGTGTTTTTAGTGTGCCCCATTTTTTAAAATTATTTCTATTAAAGTGTTATGTTTTTAAGGTGTATCTTATTCTTTACATACACCACGCCACACCTACAGGGAATGCAGAATTATTAGGCAAGTTGTATTTTTGAGGATTAATTTTATTATTGAACAACAACCATGTTCTCAATGAACCCAAAAAACTCATTAATATCAAAGCTGAATAGTTTTGGAAGTAGTTTTTAGTTTGTTTTTAGTTATAGCTATTTTAGGGGGATATCTGTGTGTGCAGGTGACTATTACTGTGCATAATTATTAGGCAACTTAACAAAAAACAAATATATACCAATTTCAATTATTTATTTTTACCAGTGAAACCAATATAACATCTCAACATTCACAAATATACATTTCTGACATTCAAAAACAAAACAAAAACAAATCAGTGACCAATATAGCCACCTTTCTTTGCAAGGACACTCAAAAAGCTGCCATCCATGGATTCTGTCAGTGTTTTGATCTGTTCACCATCAACTTTGCGTGCAGCAGCAACCACAGCCTCCCAGACACTGTTCAGAGAGGTGTACTGTTTTCCCTCCTTGTAAATCTCACATTTGATGATGGACCACAGGTTCTCAATGGGGTTCAGATCAGGTGAACAAGGAGGCCATGTCATTAGATTTTCTTCTTTTATACCCTTTCTTGCCAGCCACGCTGTGGAGTACTTGGACGCGTGTGATGGAGCATTGTCCTGCATGAAAATCATGTTTTTCTTGAAGGATGCAGACTTCTTCCTTTACCACTGCTTGAAGAAGGTGTCTTCCAGAAACTGGCAGTAGGACTGGGAGTTGAGCTTGACTCCATCCTCAACCCGAAAAGGCCCCACAAGCTCATCTTTGATGATACCAGCCCAAACCAGTACTCCACCTCCACCTTGCTGGTGTCTGAGTCGGACTGGAGCTCTCTGCCCTTTACCAATCCAGCCACGGGCCCATCCATCTGGCCCATCAAGACTCACTCTCATTTCATCAGTCCATGAAACCTTAGAAAAATCAGTCTTAAGATATTTCTTGGCCCAGTCTTGATGTTTCAGCTTGTGTGTCTTGTTCAGTGGTGGTCGTCTTTCAGCCTTTCTTACCTTGGCCATGTCTCTGAGTATTGGACACCTTGTGCTTTTGGGCACTCCAGTGATGTTGCAGCTCTGAAATATGGCCAAACTGGTGGCAAGTGGCATCTTGGCAGCTGCACGCTTGACTTTTCTCAGTTCATGGGCAGTTATTTTGCGCCTTGGTTTTTCCACACGCTTCTTGCAACCCTGTTGACTATTTTGAATGAAACGCTTGATTGTTCGATGATCACGCTTCAGAAGCTTTGCAATTTTAAGAGTGCTGCTTCCCTCTGCAAGATATCTCACTATTTTTGACTTTTCTGGCCCATTTTGCCAAAGGAAAGGAAGTTGCCTAATAATTATGCACACCTGATATAGGGTGTTGATGTCATTAGACCACACCCCTTCTCATTACAGAGATGCACATCACCTAATATGCTTAATTGGTAGTAGGCTTTCGAGCCTATACAGCTTGGAGTAAGACAACATGCATAAAGAGGATGATGTGGTCAAAATACTCATTTGCCTAATAATTCTGCACTCCCTGTATATACACCAATGAGGGAGTGAGTGCTTCTATGTGTACTCTTTTGGTGTAACCGCCTTTGGTTACTTAAACTTAAAAGTTCAGATCCTATCAGGGCAAACAGCTGGAAATGACCCATACAATGCATGAACACAAAGGGGTGTTTATAAAGTGCAAAACTGGACTTTTTTAACATGATTGTCAGTATTCCACAATGATTTGAAAAAGTTCTATTATCTTGTGCATATGTGCACACTGTGAATGAAATGGCCACATATGTATTTCACACACACACACATATTTATATATATTTATATATATATATATATATATATATATATATATATATATATATATATATATATATATACCATGCAGTTCCAGCTCTACCCTCCTTGTGGCAACTGCCTGGGTGCAAAAGTACAAGTAAATACGAGATAATGATTGCACTCACAGGTCTTTCTTCAACTCAAGTACAAGTACTTTAATGTGGAACGCTTTCGGGGATCTAGTCCCCTTCGTCAGCATGCTCAGAATTAAGCAATCACATTCAAAATCATGTTAAATAGGAGTCAGTACACCTTTGTCATCATTTAAAGTGACTCTGATTAACCCAAAATAAAGTTCAGCTGTTCTAGTAGGTCTTTCCTGACATTTTGTTAGTCGCATCCTACAGCAAAAGCCATGGTCCGCAGAGAGCTTCTAAAGCATCAGAGGGATCTTATTGTTAAAAGGTATCAGTCAGCAGAAGGGTACAAAAGAATTTCCAAGGCATTAGATATACCATGGAACACAGCGAAGACAGTCATCACCAAGTGAAGAAAATATGGTGCAACAGTGACATTACCAAGAACTGAATGTCCCTCCAAAATTGATGAAAAGACGAGAATTAAACTGGTCTGGGAGGTTGCCAAGAGGCCTACAGCAACATTAAAGGAGCTGCAGGAATATATGGCAAGTACTGGCTGTGTGGTACATGTGACAATAATCGCCCGTATTCTTCATTTGTCTGGGCTATAAGGTAGAGTGGCAAGACGGAAGCTTTTTCTTAGAAAAAAAACATCCAAGCCCGGCTAAATTTTGCAAAAACACATCTGAAGTTTCCCAAAAGAATGTTGCAAAAGGTGATTTGGTCTAATGAAACCAAAGTTGAACTTTTTGGCCATAATTCCAAAAGATATGTTTGGTGCAAAAACAACACTGCATATCACCAAAAGAACACCATACCCACAGTGAAGCATGGTGGTGGCAGCATCATGTTTTGGGGCTGTTTTTCTTCAGATGGAACTGGGGCCTTAGTCAAGGTAGAGGGAATAATGAACAGTTCCGATATCAGACAATATTGGCACAAAACCTTCAGGCTTCTGCTAGAAAGCTGAACATGAAGAGGAACTTCATCTTTCAGCATGACAACAACCCAAAGCATATATCCAATTCAACAAAGGAGTGGCTTCACCAGAAGAAGATTAAAGTTTTGGGATGGCCCAGCCAAAGCCCAGACCTGAATCCAATTCAAAATCTGTGGGGTGATCTGAAGAGGGCTGTGCACAGGCGATGCCCTCGCATTCTAACAGATTTAGAGTGTTTTTTGCAAAGAAGAGTGGGCAAATCTTGCCAAGTCAAGATGTGCCATGCTGAAAAACTCATACCCAAAAAGACTGAGTGCTGTATTAAAATCAAAAGGTGCTTCAATAAAGTATTAGTTTAAGGGTGCACTTATGCAACCATATTATTTTTTTATTTATTTTTTATTTCCCTTTGCCTAAAAAGATCTCAGTTTGTTTTTCAATTGAGTTGTACAGTCTCAATTTTTTACATCACAGAAACCTGACATTTTAACAGGGATGTGTAGACTTTTTATATCCACTGTTTAAAACAAGAGTATTGCATTGAGCAATGATACTTTTTTATTGTTCTAACTATACATTTATAAGTAGACAAGATTTTGAAAGAATTCCTTACTTTCTCAAGTCTGGAGCAATACTGACCAATCCAATGGAATTTAGAGATTATATCTTAAAACACAAGATGGCTTAAAAGAGCAGAAAGTGTTACAGAGGTCTGAGTGCAGGGAAAGGAGAGGGTGTCATAAAAATCATAAGGGGGTGTAGGTGACAGAGACTGACAGTGTTCAGTGTAGGAGAACAGACAGGGGAAATATTTGGTTATACATAGAGCATATACTGACATAAAGTTATATATCAAAATGGAAGCAATAATGTATAAAGATAAGAAAGTGTGTATACAGGGTGAATATAAGATAGTCAAAAAGAAGAAAGGAAAGATAAAAGGGAATAATAATAATGGCAAACATGTGGACATAGGCTTACCTGTGTTACCTATGAATAAATAGTGTGAAATATACAATGTAATTAACTATATGAAAGTACATTACAAAAAACCCAGAGTCCGCATTTAGTCCAGAATTTAGCAAGTCGAAGTGCATTATTATTTTCATTTTTAAAGGTTTTTCTTTCCATGGTGTTTTTGAAGTTGCCTCTGAGAATCATGATTTTGAGGTTTTTGGATGGAGTGGTCAGGTTGGGTGAAATGGTAACCAACAGGGGTACAGCGGATTAAGTGCGCCCAACATTTAATACATCTACCCCATAGTATATTTGTTTTTATTTCATACTCACAGTTTTGGGATTGTAAAGTACAGTACGTTCATCTTTTTTTCAAATTCAGTCTTGTTTGTCTGAAATCCCAAACTTCTTAGTTATACAAATACAGCAAAGAGAAACCCCACTCTGCAATGTGAGCAATGTGAATCAAGCTTGTAATTTATGGTCTGTAAAGTGAGTGTATGGAAAGGCAGTTTGTTACTTTGTAGAATATGAGATAAGTTACGTCCAATTTTGTCTTATGGAAATGAATATCCCTTACTGTTTTTCTTGATTTTAGATTAAAATTTCTCCAAAATGAAAACTATTGTTTTCTTAATTAATAAAAAAAATACTTTTAACATATTAACAGTTTAAAAAACATAATTGACCAAACATGTCCAGCATATACATAATGCCAATATACAAAGGTCACATGTTATTTAACTTTTCTCATAAAGACGACTGTATCCAATTGCAAAACTCAGACACAGACTCCCTTAGCCCCTTTAACCCATTTGTGATTTCAGTGATCTGTATCAAATGGAAATTAATCTGATGTTATCACGGCTGTGTTTTCTCAGAAAGATTGTGATCGCTTATTATTGAAAAAAATACTACTTATTCTATTGAGGAATCTTTTTTTTTATAGAAGGGCAAAATGGAAGACAATTTAGGGTAAAAAAAAGAACATAGAAACATATATTTTCTTAACTGCACTTTAATTGGCCATTAGGGAAAAAAAAGGTATTTAATTTGGCTTTTTCATGTGCATTTTTGTTAAGGGTTTGGACAAATTAAAATCCATGCCCAATAATTTGTTTTAAAATCATTATTGAACATATTTTCCATAATCAACTCTAGAACATAATAGGCCAGATTACAAGTGGCACGCTGTTAAAATTACAGCAAATTTGTTTGCGTGAACTCGCAGTAATTTACTCTCCCTGTATTTTCTAGAGGCAGCAATGAGCAGTAGTGCTCATATTACAAGTTGAAAGTAAATGGGATCACGCGAACGCAATTGCATTTACCGCTCAAACTTTTTACACAACCTAAAAGGTCAAGTAAAGAGTTTGTCCTGAGGAAACAGATGCACTAAACTATACTATGAACCCCTAAACTGCCACCCCCCCCACATCGCAAACTACCTCTTTACACTATTAACCCCTAAACCGCCACACACCCCACTGCAAAGAAAGCTTCTAATCTTACCTCCCATTATTGTTTTTAAAAAAAGAAAACTACCATTAACAAAGAAAAAAATACCATTACTGTTGAAAAAAACTACCATTACCAAAAAAAAAACTACCATTATTTTTTTTATTTTTTTTTTAAATCTACCATCACCAAAAAAAAACAACTTATTATTGCAAACATTGCTGCCATAGAGTGTAGAGGACACTTTCACACTCCGGACCTCCTATGAGCCATAGCTCTGGTACCAGGGGGTCATGTGGCTGCTACAATGGAAGTTGCTACGGAGGCTACCTCTCTAAAATGAGATTAGAAGAATTGTTGAGAATTGTAGATTTTGTTACCTACATTAACCTGCAGTACAGCACTATAATACAACAGTAGTAATGAGTAAAGTACATTAGTTTGCCATTTTCTTGCTTGTTAAATATTTTTTCCATGCTGGTTATGTTGATTTTGAAGTTAACAGGATGGGTATATTTGTCTCTGAAATATGCCACTTCCAACACAGATAAATGCAGAGGCCCTGCAGTGGTGCTTACTGGCTATCCAGTCTGGGCTTTAACCTTATCAAATTTATAATGCTTTTTAGATTCATACATTTCAGAGCTTTAAATAAATAGTATAGCATCTTATGTCAATCTTCAGAGGAGCCTGGAAAGTAACTCAATCAGTTTACACTGACTTATATGACATATGACGCTGACTATAAATTTTATATATATATATATACAGGTGGCCCTCGTTTTACAACGGTTCAATTTACACCGTTTCAGAATAACAACCTTTTTTCCAGTCATGTGACTGCTATTGAAAAGCATTGAGAAGCAGTGCATTTATTAAAATAGCCAGTAGGTGCAGCTGTCCGCTTGTGTTGCAGCAAAGCCAAGCAAGCTGAAATTAATCAGTTTAACCAGACCTGAGCTATCAAGCAGATTTCAAAGGAACAAGATATTCATGTCTATAAATCAGTCCAGATTGGAATACATAGAAAGAACTGTTTGCAAAAAAATGCAAGTGAAGTCTGTGTTGTGTGATTCTTTTATTAGGTTTATAATGCTGTTTAGCAAATGTTTTTGTTCATTTAACTTAGTTTAATCATATATTCTGTGTTGTGTGATAATTTTAGTAGGTTTATAATGCTGTTTAGCATTTAAAATCTTCATTTCAAAGCTTTAAAAATAATGTATTAGATGTTACTTATGACAATTTTGAGAGGGGCCTGGAACCTATCTCCCTCACTTCCCATTGACTTACATTATAAACTGGGTTTCAATTTACAACAGTTTCGATTTACAACCATTCCTTCTGGAACCTAACCCTGGCGTAAACTGAGGGCTACCTGTGTGTGTGTGTGTATATATATATATATATATATATATATATATATATATATATATATACAGGTAGCCCTCAGTTTACGCCGGTGTTAGGTTCCAGAAGGAATGGTTGTAAATCGAAACCGTTGTAAACTGAAACCCAGTTTAAAATGTAAGTCAATGGGAAGTGAGGGAGATAGGTTCCAGTCCCCTCTCAAAATGGTCATAAGTAACACCTAATACATTATTTTAAAAGCATTGGAATGAAAACTTTAAATGCTAGACAGCATTATAAACCTAATAAAATAATCACACAACACAGAATATATAATTAAACTAAGCTAATTGAACAAAAACATTTGCTAAACAGCATTATAAACCTGATAAAATAATCACACAACACAGACTTTACTTGCATTTTTCTGCAAACCGTTCTTTCTATGCATTCCAATCTGGACTGAGTAATAGACAGAAAGATCTTGTTCCTTTGAAATCTGCTTGATAGCGCAGATCTGGTTAAACTGATTAATTTCAGCTTGCTTGGCTTTGCTGCAACACAAGCGGACAACTCCACCTACTGGCTATTTTAATAAATGCACTGCTTCTCAATGCTTTTCAATAGCAGTCACATGACTGGAAAAAAAGGTTGTTATTCTGAAACGGTGTAAATTGAACAGTTGTAAAACGAGGGCTACCTGTATATATACACATAATGTTTTATATATATATATTTCAAAATAACAAGAGTATTGCAGTACGCAGTGATATCTTTTTTATTGGACTAACATTATATAATAAAAGACAAACTTTCGAGAGAACTCTCTTCCTCAGGTCTAAAGCAATATATTACTATTATATTTATTTTTTTAACGTATTCTAGTCACAAATTACAGCAGAATTATATGGCTATATATGTGAGTATATTTACAGGGATTAAGTAATATCACTATGGTTTATTAGTCAGGTAAAATATACTATTGGTAAAAAAGTTAGTAGTCAACTCAAAGAAAAAAACTAAATTCTTACTTTGCTGCCATGACCAGTGGACTTTTCTAGACATTTATATATGTGTGTGTATATATATATATTCCACATTTACGAGTGGAGAGCTATCATATGAGCACAAGTAATATCAACTTTTTTGGCAAAAAAAATTCCAACTTTTAAATCATCCATGTATACCTAGGCCAAACTATAATATCAAAAGAAATACGAAGTAACAAAATAGTAAAGATATTCATATTCAACCATGAGATCTCTTTCTCTGTTGTGTGTCATTTTTACCATTGTCAGTAAAGTTGAATAATTCATATGTATTTTTTATTGACAATATTATGAACTTAGTTAAAAGATTTGCTTGTATATTTTATTTTCCAAAGGTATGCAATCTCTTTTACAATCTTATATAATAAGGCTTTGAAAGCCTTTAGTTCTTAACTTTTTTTAATACACCGAAACAAATATTTTAATATAAAAATTCAATATTTTGTCTGGTAGACAATTATTTAAAATGTACATTGACCTAAATTTGTCTGAAATTATTAAATTACCATGCTCACATCGTATTGACATTCTGAGGCTAAACTTAATATTTTATCAATATCTTCTCATTTCCTAAAAAGGTAGAGAATGCAGATTCATATTTCAAAGGTGTTATTGGCTTAAAATTATGAAGTTGTTTCTGGTTATTAGAGGTTTAAACAAAAGCAAAACATAAATCAAAATATTGAATGCTGGTTGTATTAGATTTTGCGATGTTTCATTTAATAAACACATTTGTTTTTACATCTCAAAAAGAATACATGCATACTAAGTCTATAAAATGCCAGAAAATGTTATATGGTCTTTTTTATTTGAATCAACTAAGAAGTTAATCATTTTCATCTAAGTAGTAAAACTGAGTAAGAAAGGTTAATATAGTTACATTTGGGCCGTACATTACAAGTGGATGGTAAAAAAAAGTTTAACCAGATAATTGTAAAACAGACAATATTTTTTAGCATGCACTATAATTTAAATCATTATTGATTGATAGCTAGCATAACAAAACTCATGTAAATTATATGAAAATAAATTATATCAGTTATTTTTACACTTATTACATTACATTACATTACATAACATAAAGGTTTATTAAGGAAAAAAAGGTTTTTAACACTGATTTAAAGAGATATGGTACACAACAAGGTGTGGGACTGGGGAGGGTTTAAAAGTGTATATGTATGAGTGTGAATTTGTAGGTGTGTATATATATATATATATATATATATATATATATGTGCACGTATATGTGAAGTGTTTTAAACTAAGCATTTGATTATATGCTATTGTATAAATGCAAGTGAAGAACTCCATTAATTCTTTGTATCTGACAGGTATGATATCAACATTTCGGCGATTGATGTCATGGTCTCTCCCATTTGGGCTCCCAACCTATAGGAGAGGGGGAGCGCTCCTGGGGATCCTATGAGGTTACGGGGGAGTGGTCTGCATGGCAGTGGGTGGAAATGTCTGGTGGCAATACGGCGTTGCCTTTAGTTTGACAGAGAGGGTGATCGGATTACTAGGGGTTTTACACTGAAGGCTCTAGATAGTATAGAGATGAGCTGGGATTTGGAGCAATCTTTGGTGGCTGGTTCAGTGGCCGGATCGACCATTATGATGTAGATTAAGGTGTATGGAATGATGTTGTGGGGATGATGTAATTGGAACTGGGAGTGTTCTCCCGGATGGTTTACCAAAGTTGTCATGACAATGACTGACAACGGATTACCCTGGATATGGGTGGCATTGTTAATTGTCCAATGGAACTACTAATAACATGGACTGTTCCATTTAAACGCAAACCCGGGGCAGAAACCGGGTAGGAAATTGGAGAGTTTTGGGATTACGGAACACTTATTATCTTTATAGACACCTAGTTGTAAGATTACATTACACTATTTGATATGCACATTTGCTATTTGGTTTGTTATGGCCATTTTTATGTACAGTTTATAACATTATTCATGACTTGTTTGGGCTACCCATATGGTTTAGCCCCTTAAGGTTTGCACACGGTCTCCAGTGACTGGTGACCGTATTGGGGGAGGGGCCTTTGAGGTCCTTAAACGTCACTAAATAAATATTTCACTTTGATATCCAAAGTCCAGTGAGTGCTTCACTTTGTTTCTTGCTATATATTCCTCAAGAGCACCCTGGCAGCTGCAGGACGGTGGTGAGAGTGCATATACCTTTGAACTTTTGTTTTTATATATATATATATATACATATATATATATATATATATATATATATATATATATACTGTATGTATATATATACAGTATATATATATATATAATATATAAATCTGTATATACCTATACTAATATTTATTTATATAGATATAAAGGTATCGATATATATTTTACAATAAATAAGTTAGATATATATATATATATATATATGTTGTTGGTTGGTGTGTGCACTCTCACCATCTATATGCAACTGCCAGAGTGCTATGTGTATAGTAGATAGTTTCAAAAATCAAATAAGCACTCGCTGGACTTCAGTCATCAGTGACAACACGCTTTATTCTGTGACGTTTCGGGACAACACACAGTCCCTTCCTCAGACAAACAACAAATGAAAATGGCAGCCTAATAAAGGCTAGTGAAACCCTCCCCCAATTGTTAGACCAATGAAACAGATGAACGTGTGAGGACAGAAGAAACCAGACTTCTGATAGGTCTGTGATATTGTAAAAGCCCGTCTTATAGGCTAAAGGTAAAAGTGTTTATAGTGAGAAAATAATGTGACAATGTGAAATAAACACAATAAACATACAGATAAAATAAACTCCACATTCTGGGTCCACCCAGTGTCACTGGGTAATATAGAGAACTAAAAATAGAAGTACTAACACGGAACATAACCTTACATAAAGAGAGCCTTATTGGCCAATCAAATCTGTGTATACATAATCCAAAAACCGGTAGCCAATCCAAAAGAGCAAACCTAACACCAGTTCATAGTCAAACCCCCTTTATGTGGCTATGGCCTATAGCGCTGTGTTGTCAGTGTCTAAAACTAACATCATCAGCCCCCATCGCAAAAAAGATATAACCTACTCAAATCATAAATAATATGTGATATCACTAATTCATCCGATCGTGACTTTCTAACGCGATCAAAACAAATATACCTAATCTAACCGCGGCGTCCACAACCAATAAACACCACTGTGGAGACACACCCCCATCGGAACCAATCATATTATGTGTAAAGAGAACGCGCCCCGAGTCTCACATAGGCAAGATGTCACCGCCAGCCAGCCAATGAGATTCTCACTAGACCAGCCCATAGGTACGTCCAATCGAACAGCAGTGTGGAGCCACATACCACTTATCCACCAATCCAGTTATCACCTCTTAGTACAGAGTGCCCAACGTAAGCTATTGTATATAGCTCGGACTATACATATCAGAACCCATCGGTGTTAAGCCCAACCTGTCACAACTAAATCACAGCTGTATGTAGAGATACACAAACATAAATGAACATATACACCACAACAATATGTACAGATAAGCGAACACAAATGTGCACCGATCAGACCGCAACACCATCTGATGACAGGTTCCAAACATTATCGCCGCAAACAAAGTGTTCAAATAACAACAGCACTTGCCATCTATGTATGCACCAAAATAACAACACTCAAAAGCGTGCATATGCCAAAGATCGTGTGCCAATATTTACTACTATCAGCCCCAAAAAAACGTAACAGGTACATAGTTGTAATATATATATATATATATATATCATATATATAAAATACATATAATGCAATACAGTGCTGCTCAGAAACACATATCAACTTTATATGACAAGTAAGTAGATCACTATAACCAGAGCTAAAGACACTCCAGCTATGAACACACAACAATAAACGATCTCCGGTTCACTATGAGACTGAATATAGCATAAGAAGCTACCCTGCTGTGAGGGGGAGAACTTTATTAGGCTGCCATTTTCATTTGTTGTTTGTCTGAGGAAGGGACTGTGTGTTGTCCCGAAACGTCACAGAATAAAGCGTGTTGCCACTGATGACTGAAGTCCAGCGAGTGCTTATTTGATTTTTTAAACTATATATATATATATATATATATATATATATATATCTATATATAAATATATATTTAAAAATAAATAGAATACAACAACTAAAATAGTCTGCTCTGAACTTACTCCTCAAGAATGTGAATGTGAATATAATAGATACACCTGTACTGATACATCTATTGTAATACCCTATAGCAACACACTAGGGGCAATAATAGACACTGCATTAGTACAGAACTTATACTACCAACATGCCTATTCAAACTAAAGAGATGTAATGGATACGCCTCCCCTCTCCTCCCCCACACACACACGTACATACACACCCATACACCGCACAGACCTTCCACCACACACCTGCTTCCCTGCACAAAACACATGACACTAAAGATACAAATACCAAAACATAAACTGTTTACTGCTACTACAGCCTATACAATATATTCTAGCACATAACATTTACGCACCTAACAACTTAACACGCTAGTCATAGGTAATAGTCTAGGGTTACTACCCCTAGTGTTATTTTTTATTGGTTGAATTGTTATACTTGGTTCTGAAAATAATCATTGTGATTAATATTGCACAATCTTGTCTTGCTGGTACCCTACTGTTCCCATTGTTGGGTCCAGCGAGGACACAACCTCACCTTTCCACATTCCCCTACTGTCCCTTAACCTATCCTCATTCCCCTAACCCCTGTATCCTACCCCACCCTCTCTAGGAAAATGTCGACCCATGCACATAGGAACACTTTGCGTGGCATTGAATTAATAACAGTAAATGTTAAAGGGTTGAACAACCCAGGAAAATGGTCCATAGTGCTTAGGGATCTCCAGAAAATGGGTGGGGACATAATCCATCTCCAGGAAACACATTTTAAGAAAGGTCACGAACCCAAGTGGTTCCAAAAGCACTATACACAAGCTTTTTTTGCATCAAGCACAAACAAGAAAAATGGGGTGGGCATACTTGTCCACGTTAGGACTTCGTTTCAGCTCACTCAGATTGTAAAAGATACAGAGGGCGGATACATCATCATCACGGGCCTGTTGTTCAACAGACCAGTGACCATTGTTAATCTTTACTCCCCAAACACCCTACAAGCACCCTTTTTAAAAAAACTAAAGCAAAAAATACTAGAGGTGCAGGTGGGTATCCTCCTTATAGGTAGAGATTTCAATGTGGCTCTAAATCCGGCCTTAGACACCTCTGATGGCACCTCCAGCACCACCGCCAGAACAATCAAAACAATCAGCTCTCTTTTGAGGGAATTGATGGTTCATGACGTATGGCGTATAACCCACCCAAACACAAAAGACTTTAACTTTTTCTCATACCCACACAACAAATATTCCAGAATGGATTACATATTTACTGATACCTTAGGACTAACACTTATACCGGACAGCACCATCCACCCGATCACCTGGTCAGATCACGCACCTATATCATGCACAATCCAATGGCCTGAAATTCTAGTCTCCTCATATGTGTGGAGACTGGATGATACACTAATAAATGACCCAACTGTCCAAACTGAGATTGCCAAACTACTCCACCACTATATGGGAGGCACACAAATGCAACCTACGAGGGGAGCTAATTAAAATCAGGGCCAAACAAATTAGACTGAGGTGGGAGAGACTTAAATCTCTGCTTTCCCAACTCTCACACATTGAAACATCACATAAAGCAGATCCCCAAAACACCTCCCTATTAGCAGAGCTAGAACAAACTAAATGCAACCTCCTGAACCACCTACAAGAGGAACAACAGAGAAAAGCACTTCTCCTGAAGCAAAAATTCTATGATCAAAACAATAAAGCAGGGAAGATGTTAGCTCGTGCTATTGCTCGTCGAAAACTTAACTCCTTTATTCATGAGATTGTAGACATACAAAAAAAAACAACATGATGCAAAAAATATAGCAAAGGCCGTTAGGGAATATTATAATACTCTGTACAACTTGCACCCAAATGCCGCAGTTAGCACAGCTGCCCCACCTGGCACATCTGAAACCCCCTCCGTGCAGAACTACCTAGCCAAGGTTAGCGTACCTTCTCTTTCAGAGGAGGAAAAAATTTCCCTGGATGAACCTTTTACCCTTACTGAAATTTTAAATACTATTAAAGATTTACCTACTGGGAAAAGTCCGGGTTCTGATGGCCTTGGCTCTAAGTACTATAAAACTTTCACCCATATTCTCGCCCCCCGCCTTCTAGCAATCCTCAATTCTACGTCAGAGACAGCTTCCCTCCCAGGATCAATGTTAGAGGCGCATATAGTCATACTCCCAAAACCCGGTAAACCTCCCACTAAACCCGAGAACTTCCGCCCAATTTCCTTACTCAATTCGGACATAAAAATTCTAGCCAAACTCCTTGCGAATAGACTTAATAAATTCATGCCACAACTTATCTCCATGGACCAAGTCGGCTTCATTCCAAATAGAGAGGCGAGAGATAACACCCTAAAGGTGCTACAGCTAATCACTTATACCTGTAACTCTCATATCCCCCTGTCCCTTCTTTCAACAGATGCCAAAAAGGCGTTTGACCGTGTCAATTGGTCTTTCATGTTCTCTACCCTAACCAAGATGAATATAGGCTAAAAATTTAAAAATATGATCTCATCTTTATACTCGTCGCCAAACGCCAAAATACTTGTTAACGGGGTGCTGTCAGATTCCTTTAAAATATCAAACGGGACTAGACAGGGAAGCCCCCTTTCACCCATTCTGTTCGCTATCTCAATAGAACCTTTAGCCAGTAGAATAAGAGATAACCCCAAAATAAAAGTTATCCAGACCCAATCCTCAGAACATAAGCTAGCTATGTATGCAGACGATGTCCTGCTTACTCTAACAGACGCCGCACACTCGCTACCTGAAGCACTAAAAGAGTTGGAAAAATATGGCTCAGTCCCTAACTTCCACCTCAATCTAAACAAATCTGAACTCCTTAACATTAGTGAACCCCAGTTGACTTTCAACTCCATTAAGAGACATTGCCCCATAAAAGCAGTAGATAAGGAAATTCGATACCTAGGTATAACTATAACTTCTTCTTTACCAGATCTAATCAAATTCAACTACAAAAAACTAAAAGATGAAATCACATCCGACCTGTCCAGTTGGAGAAAGAAACAAATCTCCTGGCTGGGACGTATCAACATAGTCAAAATGAACATTCTACCCAGAGTTTTATATCTGCTACAAACCATCCCAATCCCACCAACTACCCCACATATCCAACATATACAAAATGCAATAGAACAATATATATATATATATGGCAGGGAATTAAACCACAAGTCTACAAGTCCAGGTCATCAGGGGGACTGGGTCTACCAAACTTACCAAACCTTTACAGACAAGCCATTTCACTACAACGGGTCATTGAATGGTGTCAAAATGTAGCACATAAGGCTTGGGTGCAACTGGATTCTGATATTCTTAAATGCAACAACGTGGGCTCCCTATTGTGGACCCCACACAGACTCCGCCCACCTCAAATATCCTTATACCCATTACTAAAGGAGACCATGGCTACATGGGATGGAATTATTGCAAAACAGAGTAGCATCTCAACTCCAACATCACCCCTATTATCGGTACGCGACAACCCATCCTTGGGCATCCGTACACCCGCACAGCCAACAAAGATCACCCCACCCTTAAATAAAATAAATAAACTAGCCATATACAACGCCCTGAACCAAAACAACCTTAAAACTCAAAAAGACCTTGAGGACTGGGATCCTGACATGTTCTCTTCTTGGTTTCACTGCGCCCAGCTGTACCACTTCATTGCTACACATAGATACAAATCCTCGCTCTTCAGATCCCTGACACCATTCGAAACTTTATGTACACAAAATAATCCACCAAAACACCTCATTTCAATTTTATACAATATGCTCCAAGGTGATGGTCTCAAGAGCCTTCCTTTGTATGTGTTGAGTTGGCACAACGAACTAGGACTCAAACTAAAACCTAAGGAATGGATAAAAATCTTTGAGGCCACCAAAAAATGCTCAATATCCGCCAAAACCCAAGAAGCACAGTACAAATTCCTGAGTAGGTGGTACTTGACCCCCCAAAGAGTAAAAAAAATATACCCTAACTCATCGGATAGGTGTTGGAGGGGCTGCGGCCAGGTGGGATCCATGATACATATCTGGTGGGATTGCCCCAAATTGGAGGGGTTTTGGAGAGAGGTCTTCACCGAGATTAGCCAAAAACTGGAGATGACAATCCACCCAAACCAAATGACCCTACTCTACCATGACCTTCCAAGACTTACTAGCACACATGTTAAAGCTCTCCTCATTATCATGTTAAATGGGGCTAAATCTTTAATCCCCCAAAAATGGAAAACAGATATGATCCCCAGTCTTACAGAGTGGAGGGCATTGGTTTCTACACAGCTTCAGCTTGAAAGATACCACTACCTTAAAATAGGCCAACCTGACATACACAAACTTATGCTCATGACATGGGAAGGAAAACCCATTAGATGAAAAGTCAATATAAGGCCGCAAATTTGTTCACAACATCTGTCCTAAATTCCCCTCTTACCCTTGTGTTTGGCCCTCCCTTACCCCCCTCCTCCTCCCTCTCTCCCCCCCCTTATCAGAATAATTTTATTCACCAAAATAGAATGTGCATATTCAAAATGTTCAACTTTCACTGTTCAGATTTTAGAAATGTAAAATGTTAAAATAAGGGCAAATCAACCTCAAGGACTAGCAATGATAGGGGTCTGATTTGTAGGCCCCCCTCTATCAACTAAGAAGAGACTCTGTAATGCCTATAAGTCAATTGAATTTATGATCTAAGCGAGACTCGTATGGCTGAGTTTTTACTGTATACATAAGTCGTTGCTGTCTGTAACCTATATTTGTTTGTTTGATTCTCAATAAAGATTTGCCTTTTTAAAAAAAAATTAAAAAAAATTGAATATTTTCTTCTATGTGAAGAACATTGGAATGTAAAATTTTCATAACGACCTTCAGGTTAGCGCTGTAGGTTTAATTCCTGTTGGTTTAGCTCAGAAAAGATAAGTGTTTGCGTTCTTGATTGAAGTCTATGGGTAGGAGAAGTTAGCGCGATTGCGATATCCAAAGTCCTTGAGTTAGAACATATATGTCTTTTGCTTGCGCGTAAACATTTTATTTTCAACTTGTAATACACACACTAACCTGCGAGCTTTAAAAGTTTACTTCTGGCAGTGTTTGCGCCTGAGCGAAAGTGCTTTTAGTGTAATCTGGCCCAATGTGTTTAGTGCCCATGTAAATGTAATAAACAACTGGCTTGTGACATGTTTCAATATCTGGTGAGTAACTTTTCTATAAAATATATGGACTCAGCCACACATTAATATATGTGACTAATCATAGTCCTTTATAGTTTAAGTGTAGCTAAACAGTTATAAGAAAAAAAAAATCAACGCCCTGAACCAAAACAACCTTAAAACTCAAAAAGACCTTGAGGACTGGGATCCTGACATGTTCTCTTCTTGGTTTCACTGCGCCCAGCTGTACCACTTCATTGCTACACATAGATACAAATCCTCGCTCTTCAGATCCCTGACACCATTCAAAACTTTATGTACACAAAATAATCCACCAAAACACCTCATTTCAATTTTATACAATATGCTCCAAGGTGATGGTCTCAAGAGCCTTCCTTCGTATGTGTTGAGTTGGCACAACGAACTAGGACTCAAACTAAAACCTAAGGAATGGATAAAAATCTTTGAGGCCACCAAAAAATGCTCAATATCCGCCAAAACCCAAGAAGCACAGTACAAATTCCTGAGTAGGTGGTACTTGACCCCCCAAAGAGTAAAAAAAATATACCCTAACTCATCGGATAGGTGTTGGAGGGGCTGCGGCCAGGTGGGATCCATGATACATATCTGGTGGGATTGCCCCAAATTGGAGGGGTTTTGGAGGGAGGTCTTCACCGAGATTAGCCAAAAACTGGAGATGACAATCCACCCAAACCAAATGACCCTACTCTACCATGACCTTCCAAGACTTACTAGCACACATGTTAAAGCTCTCCTCATTATCATGTTAAATGGGGCTAAATCTTTAATCCCCCAAAAATGGAAAACAGATACGATCCCCAGTCTTACAGAGTGGAGGGCATTGGTTTCTACACAGCTTCAGCTTGAAAGATACCACTACCTTAAAATAGGCCAACCTGACATACACAAACTTATGCTCATGACATGGGAAGGAAAACCCATTACATGAAAAGTCAATATAAGGCCGCAAATTTGTTCACAACATCTGTCCTAAATTCCCCTCTTACCCTTGTGTTTGGCCCTCCCTTACCCCCCTCCTCCTCCCTCTCCCCCCCCCTTATCAGAATAATTTTATTCACCAAAATAGAATGTGCATATTCAAAATGTTCAACTTTCACTGTTCAGATTTTAGAAATGTAAAATGTTAAAATAAGGGCAAATCAACCTCAAGGACTAGCAATGATAGGGGTCTGATTTGTAGGCCCCCCTCTATCAACTAAGAAGAGACTCTGTAATGCCTATAAGTCAATTGAATTTATGATCTAAGCGAGACTCGTATGGCTGAGTTTTTACTGTATACATAAGTCGTTGCTGTCTGTAACCTATATTTGTTTGTTTGATTCTCAATAAAGATTTGCCTTTTTAAAAAAAAATTAAAAAAAATTGAATATTTTCTTCTATGTGAAGAACATTGGAATGTAAAATTTTCATAACGACCTTCAGGTTAGCGCTGTAGGTTTAATTCCTGTTGGTTTAGCTCAGAAAAGATAAGTGTTTGCGTTCTTGATTGAAGTCTATGGGTAGGAGAAGTTAGCGCGATTGCGATATCCAAAGTCCTTGAGTTAGAACATATATGTCTTTTGCTTGCGCGTAAACATTTTATTTTCAACTTGTAATACACACACTAACCTGCGAGCTTTAAAAGTTTACTTCTGGCAGTGTTTGCGCCTGAGCGAAAGTGCTTTTAGTGTAATCTGGCCCAATGTGTTTAGTGCCCATGTAAATGTAATAAACAACTGGCTTGTGACATGTTTCAATATCTGGTGAGTAACTTTTCTATAAAATATATGGACTCAGCCACACATTAATATATGTGACTAATCATAGTCCTTTATAGTTTAAGTGTAGCTAAACAGTTATAAGAAAAAAAAATCAACGCCCTGAACCAAAACAACCTTAAAACTCAAAAAGACCTTGAGGACTGGGATCCTGACATGTTCTCTTCTTGGTTTCACTGCGCCCAGCTGTACCACTTCATTGCTACACATAGATACAAATCCTCGCTCTTCAGATCCCTGACACCATTCAAAACTTTATGTACACAAAATAATCCACCAAAACACCTCATTTCAATTTTATACAATATGCTCCAAGGTGATGGTCTCAAGAGCCTTCCTTCGTATGTGTTGAGTTGGCACAACGAACTAGGACTCAAACTAAAACCTAAGGAATGGATAAAAATCTTTGAGGCCACCAAAAAATGCTCAATATCCGCCAAAACCCAAGAAGCACAGTACAAATTCCTGAGTAGGTGGTACTTGACCCCCCAAAGAGTAAAAAAAATATACCCTAACTCATCGGATAGGTGTTGGAGGGGCTGCGGCCAGGTGGGATCCATGATACATATCTGGTGGGATTGCCCCAAATTGGAGGGGTTTTGGAGGGAGGTCTTCACCGAGATTAGCCAAAAACTGGAGATGACAATCCACCCAAACCAAATGACCCTACTCTACCATGACCTTCCAAGACTTACTAGCACACATGTTAAAGCTCTCCTCATTATCATGTTAAATGGGGCTAAATCTTTAATCCCCCAAAAATGGAAAACAGATACGATCCCCAGTCTTACAGAGTGGAGGGCATTGGTTTCTACACAGCTTCAGCTTGAAAGATACCACTACCTTAAAATAGGCCAACCTGACATACACAAACTTATGCTCATGACATGGGAAGGAAAACCCATTACATGAAAAGTCAATATAAGGCTGCAAATTTGTTCACAACATCTGTCCTAAATTCCCCTCTTACCCTTGTGTTTGGCCCTCCCTTACCCCCCTCCTCCTCCCTCTCCCCCCCCCCCCTTATCAGAATAATTTTATTCACCAAAATAGAATGTGCATATTCAAAATGTTCAACTTTCACTGTTCAGATTTTAGAAATGTAAAATGTTAAAATAAGGGCAAATCAACCTCAAGGACTAGCAATGATAGGGGTCTGATTTGTAGGCCCCCCTCTATCAACTAAGAAGAGACTCTGTAATGCCTATAAGTCAATTGAATTTATGATCTAAGCGAGACTCGTATGGCTGAGTTTTTACTGTATACATAAGTCGTTGCTGTCTGTAACCTATATTTGTTTGTTTGATTCTCAATAAAGATTTGCCTTTTTAAAAAAAAATAAAAAAAAATTGAATATTTTCTTCTATGTGAAGAACATTGGAATGTAAAATTTTCATAACGACCTTCAGGTTAGCGCTGTAGGTTTAATTCCTGTTGGTTTAGCTCAGAAAAGATAAGTGTTTGCGTTCTTGATTGAAGTCTATGGGTAGGAGAAGTTAGCGCGATCGCGATAGCCAAAGTCCTTGAGTTAGAACATATATGTCTTTTGCTTGCGCGTAAACATTTTATTTTCAACTTGTAATACACACACTAACCTGCAAGCTTTAAAAGTTTACTTCTGGCAGTGTTTGCGCCTGAGCGAAAGTGCTTTTAGTGTAATCTGGCCCAATGTGTTTAGTGCCCATGTAAATGTAATAAACAACTGGCTTGTGGCATGTTTCAATATCTGGTGAGTAACTTTTCTATAAAATATATGAACTCAGCCACACATTAATATATGTGACTAATCATAGTCCTTTATAGTTTAAGTGTAGATAAATATGACCTATTATGGAATTTGTCAGTAATAAGTGGTAACATCATTGACGCAGTTGATCGTGTACGTTTTAAGAAAACAAAACGAGCACACAAAAAAATAAAATTTAACATTTCAAACATAATTCATTAGAAGGAAAAATACAAAAAAGAAAATGATCAAGTGAGAATAGAACAAAAATGTGCACAATAATAAAATATGTATCAAGCAGACACCAACAAATTAAAGTTTATACTCAGTTAGATATACATGTAAATGTGAGTAATGTGAGTCTTATGTAATATATATATATATATATATATATATATATACAGTATATATATATATATATATATATATATATATATATAACAGTTATAAGAGAAAAAAAAATCAGATTTATCAGTACTTTTAATATGGAATGGAGGGAACTGAGAAAAATCTTATGTAGACATTGGAATATCCTGACATCAGACTCGGATATATACAAAACTGTGGGGGATTTACTCGCTATGATGGCAAGACGAGCGCCCTCTATTCAGGATAAACTGGTACACAGCCATTATAAAGGTACTAAAGATTGGTTAGGTAAACACCAAAAGAAAGATGGTTGCTATATATGTGGCAAGTGTAAGATGTGTAAACACATTAATAAAGGTCAAGTAATTATTGACAATAGAGGGTATTCCCATAGGATTAAGGGTCACATCACTTGCCGAAGTGAGGGTGTAGTCTACACTGCTATCTGTTCATGTCCTAGATTTTATGTAGGTAAAACCTACCGTGAGTTCAGGGAAAGAATGAAGCAGCATAGGAGAGATATACTGAACAAAAAAATTAAGGACAGTGGTGTAGCCAGACACTTTTTAGAAATGCATCAGAGCAATGTGTAAGATTTAAAATTTATGGGGCTGGAACTAATTGATGTTACTGAGAGAGGGGGAGATAGGGATAACCTATTATTAAAATCGGAGTGCAAATGGATTTAAAATCTGCACTCCATGCAGCCCAATGGCCTCAACGAGGAACTAAATTATGCTCCCTTTCTAAATTCTTAATGGGTGCAATATCCCTAAATCCCTTTTTTAGGAAAATTGTATGAATGTAGGTATTCCTATTTATGCAATTCTCAATGAGCAATGAGAATTGATACCTCTTAGGAATATCAACTGTAAATAATAAAAGTTGGTGTGAGACAGGAGTCACAAGTAATAAGTTAGTATATACTTGGACAGGTTGTACTCACAGAAATTAGTAATTAGTTTTGAGTCTTTGTTAGAATCTGTTTTACGTAGAGTGATGAAACAAATATGATTAAACTTAAATTCAATATGTAATATATCTTTGAGAATTTATGAATCCTTAGAAATAATATTACTGTTCAACTGTAAGATTTGTATGGAGACCGTTGTAACTAAAGAAATAGAGCCTGGTTGACACTTTTTTATAAACAAATGAGGTTATCAGTCCTATGTTAGTTCCGGTGTTAATAAAGTCAGTTTTTAGGAAATGCAACAATTGTTATTTAGTTCTTGACAATATAAAGTGTAATTGATACTTGCGGTTTCCTTGAATTGGTCTGGTAGCGTTGTAGCTATAAACGTCCCCGGTGTATGCTTAATATCCCTGCTTGTGAGCTGTGTTTGTTCAAGCAGCTTGTCGGGTGTTCCGTCTGCAGACGCTGTAAGTGATGACGTCAGAGAAAGCCGAGATCTCCGGTTTGCTAATGAGAAACTTTTTGATTATACCTTTACACACAAGCGGTCTGATTAAGCTTATGTTGAAAGCTGTAGAAAGTTTGTTTTTTGGAGGTAAGACTTGAATCGGAGTTAAATCAAACTAAAACTATTTTAGTACTTTAGAGGTTTTATCCAGGATTTAGGAGAATGGTATCTGAAAGTTTCAGTGACGCTGATACCACACACTTGCAATAATCAAGCAATTGTATATTGCTTGAGTCCCTCCTTAAATAGGTGATCCGGTTTTCAGTAGAGGTAGTCTTAAAGGGACAGGTTTTAACAATAGGATATGTCTTAAAGGGACATAGAATATGACAGATCCCCCTTCTCAGGATGCCCTTCACCGTTCCACAATCGCAGGTTTATTCGGGTATTTAGCATGAAATTCAGAAAGAAGACGTGGAGCGTGAACATCAGAGTAAGGAACCCAGGAATCTTCCTCCGGACCATAGCCTTTCCAGTGTACCAAATATTCAACTCTTCTCCACCTTACACGGGAGTCAAGGATTTCTTCTATTTCGTAATCCGATTGATCTGGTTCGGTCATATCAGGAAGATTTGCATTTCTGACTTGTCCATCGTCTCTACCAAGATAGGGTTTCAATAAGGACACATGGAAGGACGGATGTATCCTCATTGTATTAGGAAGTTTCAATGTAACAGCATTAGGATTGATGACCTTTATGATTGTATAGGGACCGATGAATTGATTTGCTAGTTTTTTACAAGGTACTGTGAGTTTAAGGTTTTTTGTGGAAAGTAGAACACGATCTCCTACCTTGAATGTAGGAGGAGTACACCTTTTGATATCGTAGTATTTCTTTTGTGTGGTTTTGGCTTCTTCTAGATGATTTCTTAAAAGAGTAAGTGAGGACTTAATGTTTTGGGTGTAATCCGATACAGTGGGGTTGATGGATACAAGGTCCCTACTTGGAAGAGACTTGGGATGGTATCCGTAGGTGGCATAGAAAGGTGAGATTCGTGTGGAGGAATTCATAGAGTTATTATAGGTGAATTCCGCAAGTGGTAACCATTCCACCCAATCTTCTTGGAGATGTGAGATATAACATCGAAGATACTGTTCCAGAGTTTGGTTTGTACGTTCAGTCAACCCATTGGATTGGGGGTGGAATGCAGTAGTAAATCTTGATGAAATTTGAAGAATTCTACACAATTCTTTCCAGAATCTGGAGGTGAATTGGGTGCCCCGGTCTGACACAATGGAATTGGGTAATCCATGAAGTTTCACAATTTGTGAAATGAATATCTTAGCAGTGGTGATGGCAGTAGGTAGAGATTTTAATGGTATAAAATGAGCTAATTTGGTGAGATGATCTACCACCACTAGAATGGTTGTAAACTGGTTAGAGGGTGGTAAATCAACGATGAAGTCCATGGCTATCATACTCCATGGAATATCAGGGATTGGTAATGGACACATAAGCCCAAATGGTTTATGGTGGTCTTTTTTGTTTCTTGCGCAAGTGTTACATTTCATCACAAATTCTGCTACATCTTGTTTGAGATGTGGCCACCAGAAAGTTCTTTGAAGGAGTTCTACGGTTTTTGTAATGCCAGGATGTCCGGAGAGGGGTGTGTCATGGTGATGTTGTAGGAGTTCCTGGCGTAGGGATGCTGGGATGTAGATTTTACCTTTATATAAGTATAATCCAGATTTTTTGTCTTGTTCACAATATGAAGGAATTTCTGTGTCGGCTTTTAAAGCTGATAATATATCTGTGAGTAGAGTAGTTGTAGAAGCTACAATTTTGTGGGGAGGAATGAGATATTTTTTCTCAGAATCTTCAGTGATTGGTACAAGTGATCTGGATAGGGCATCGGCCTTTATATTCTTTGATCCGGGTCGATAAGTAATAAGAAAATCGAAACGGTCAAGGAATAGTGCCCATCTGACCTGTCTTGATGAAAGTGTTTTATTGTTCCTAAGATATTGAAGGTTTTTATGGTCGGTGAAGATGTAGAATGGTTTAGAAGTGCCCTCAAGTAAATGTCTCCAATGTTCCAGAGCACATTTTATTGCTAACAGTTCTTTGTCTCCCACAGAATAGTTTTGTTCAGCATTAGTGAGTGTTCTTGAATAATAGGCGACAGGATGTAGATTTGGATTATTCAAGCTTTGTTGGGAGAGAACAGCACCAATTCCAGTATTGGATGCATCAACCTCTACTGTATACTGGTAGTCTGGATGTGGAAGCTGTAATATTGGGGCTGTTGAGAACTTTCTTTTTAAAAGTTGAAAAGCATTTTGAGCTTCTTTGTTCCATGAAAATCTTTGGTTACCTGTTAGTCTTGTTAATGGTTTGACAATTGTGGAGAAGTTTTTTATAAATCGTCTGTAAAATTTTGCAAACCCCAGAAATCGTTGTAAAGACTTTACAGAAGTGTGTATTGTCCAGTTGATTATGGCAGATACCTTCTCTGGATCCATAGTTATACCGGTAGGTGAGATTATATAACCTAGGAATTTTATAGTCTTTACATGGAAGCAACACTTCTCCATCTTAGCGTATAGTTGGTGTTCCCTCAATCTAGCTAAGACCCACCTAACGTGTTTTACGTGTTCACTTAGGTTACGAGAGTAAATTAAAATGTCGTCCAAATATATGACTACGCACACATCCAAGAGATCTTTAAATATATCATTTATAAAATATTGGAATGTGGCTGGAGCATTTGTGAGGCCGAATGGCATGACATTATATAGGAATAACCCATAACGGGTCCTAAAGGCCGTTTTCCATTCATCCCCGCTCTTCATCCTGATAAGGTTATATGCACCTTTTAAGTCTAATTTGGTGAATATTTTAGCTTCACTTAACCTTTCAAGAAGTTCTGGGATGAGAGGAAGGAGATATCTGTTCTTAACGGTTATAGAATTGAGAGCTCTGTAGTCAATAATAGGACGTCTGGTGCCATCTTTGTTTGTAACAAAAAAGATGCCAGCTGCTGCTGATGAGGTACTGGGAGAAATAAAACCTTTTTGTAGGTTGTCATCTAGGTATTCTCTTAAAAACTGTAACTCTTTTTGTGATAAGGGGAATATCCTACCAAATGGGATGACTGCACCAGGTTTCGTGTCTATTGGGCAGTCATATGGACGGTGAGGGGGTAAATTCTCTGCCTCTTTTAAATCGAATACCTCAGAGAATTCTGAATATTCTGATGGTAAGGCATTTTCAACATGGTGGATCTGTATATATGGATAACAGGTTAGTGAACAGTAGGAAGATTTAAATTTAATTTCATTATTAGACCAATCAATTGAGGGGTTATGTTTTTTTAACCAAGGGTATCCCAAGATGATGGGGTGTATGGAACCTGGAATAATGTCATAAGTTATATATTCTTTGTGACCAGTTTTAGTTGTGGTGAGAAGCGGAATGGTGTGATGAGTGATAGGCCCTTTTAAATAATTAGAACCATCAATAACTTTGACATAGACAGGTATATCTTTCAACACACAAGGGATTTTATTTACAGTGACAACTTTTTGGTCTATGAACATTCCGAAGGCTCCGGAGTCAATCATAGCCTCGCTCTGGTAGAGGTGTTGGTCCCACTGTAAAGACATAGATATTGTCAAATTGGTATTTTTATTTGTTGAGGTAGTGGTAATACAGTCAAAAATCTTACCCTTCTTCTGACGGAGAAGAGGACATGTAGACACACCATGATCTTTGTTTGCACAGTACATGCATAGGTTAGATAATCGACGTCTTGTCTTTTCATCTTGGGATAGTGGACCTTTAATAGCACCTACTTCCATTGCGACAGATGGAGTGTTGGGTTTTTCATAATGTGTAACATAATGTTTTCTTCCATATGCTTCAGGGTGTTGTCTTTCCAGCTTTCTTTCCCTGTAGCGGCGGTCCATTGAGATACAGATTTTTATTAAAGCATCTAAGGTTTCGGGTAACTCTATCCTGGAGAGTTCATCTTTGAGGTGTTCCGATAGCCCCAGCCTGAATTGATTCTTCAAGCTAATTATATTCCATTCAGAGTCGGTAGCCCAGAGTTGGAATTCGGCTATGTAGTCTTCTACCGCTCTTTTACCCTGTTTTAAGGATCTCAGGGTTTGTTCAGCGGTGCTTTGTTTATTGGTATCCTCATATAAGGTAGACATAGCTGTGAAAAAATTGTCTAATGAATCTAATATAGGATCCCCAGACTCGAAGAAGCGATCTGCCCATGCTCTGGGTTCCCCACTTAGATACGAAATAGTAGTACAGACCTTGATTCTCTCAGTACTGTATGTTTTAGGTTTCATGTTAAATAATAACATACATGAATTCTTAAATTCACGGTATTTAGAACGAACCCCTGAAAATGGCTGAGGTGGGTTAATTTGGGGTTCAGGATGATCAGTAGATTTCTGTGTAAAGTAATCATTCATCAACCGTTTGAGAGTGTTATTCTCGGTTTGTAGTTCAGTTAGACCTTGTGCAAGTAATTCAACTTTTTGGTTAAGGGAGCCAATTTCATTGGACATTTGTGCAGGATCCATAATAGTAGTAGGCTTGATTATTCTGCAATATCCCTAAATCCCTTTTTTAGGAAAATTGTATGAATGTAGGTATTCCTATTTATGCAATTCTCAATGAGCAATGAGAATTGATACCTCTTAGGAATATCAACTGTAAATAATAAAAGTTGGTGTGAGATAGGAGTCACAAGTAATAAGTTAGTATATACTTGGACAGGTTGTACTCACAGAAATTAGTAATTAGTTTTGAGTCTTTGTTAGAATCTGTTTTACGTAGAGTGATGAAACAAATATGATTAAACTTAAATTCAATATGTAATATATCTTTGAGAATTTATGAATCCTTAGAAATAATATTACTGTTCAACTGTAAGATTTGTATGGAGACCGTTGTAACTAAAGAAATAGAGCCTGGTTGACACTTTTTTATAAACAAATGAGGTTATCAGTCCTATGTTAGTTCCGGTGTTAATAAAGTCAGTTTTTAGGAAATGCAACAATTGTTATTTAGTTCTTGACAATATAAAGTGTAATTGATATTTGCGGTTTCCTTGAATTGGTCTGGTAGCGTTGTAGCTATAAACGTCTCCGGTGTATGCTTAATATCCCTGCTTGTGAGCTGTGTTTGTTCAAGCAGCTTGTCGGGTGTTCCGTCTGCAGACACTGTAAGTGATGACGTCAGAGAAAGCCGAGATCTCCGGTTTGCTAATGAGAAACTTTTTGATTATACCTTTACACACAAGCGGTCTGATTAAGCTTATGTTGAAAGCTGTAGAAAGTTTGTTTTTTGGAGGTAAGACTTGAATCGGAGTTAAATCAAACTAAAACTATTTTAGTACTTTAGAGGTTTTATCCAGGATTTAGGAGAATGGTATCTGAAAGTTTCAGTGATGCTGATACCACACACTTGCAATAATCAAGCAATTGTATATTGCTTGAGTCCCTCCTTAAATAGGTGTTCCGGTTTTCAGTAGAGGTAGTCTTAAAGGGACAGGTTTTAACAATAGGATATGTCTTAAAGGGACATAGAATATGACAATGGGCAATTATTACATATATTTGACCCTATCTTAGCCTTAACTTGTACAACATGACACTACTTATCAGATTTAGCTATACATGGCAAATATCTTTATTTAGGATGCCAGCTTATTTAGGTGTATATACCTTTAAAAGTCGCTTTCCTTTATTTTAGGGTTAAGCGATATGCTCTGATATATTTCTGTATTGGAATAAATATATTTAAATTCCTAACAAATATTTGATTTATTAATTTTCGAATCTCACACTTTTTCGTAGTTTATATTTAGTGGTTAATATCACAGTTTTGCTCTACCGATTGCCACTATGAATTTTTGGTTAAATCAACAAGTATACAAAAATCTTGTTTAGATCAATTCACTCTGGTTACTGTAGGTATCTGAATTGATAACATTTTTTTATTAAAATGTGTCGGTTTTGACACATTAGATTAGGTTTATACTTTAAAATTTAAGTTTAGGTTATTTAATACTTACCTATCACAGTAGTCAAAAGTGCAAATATGGGGGGGCGGAGCCAACTGCCGAAGCTACAGGACATGCTATCTTAGAGCTCCTAAAATTTGATCTTAAAAAAGCTATTCTATGGCGACCTAAGAACCTACATTTCTAAATACTGGGTAAATATCACATCCTAGGACACAGACTGTGAAGTTTGGGATTTAAAGGACATGTTATTGGCGCAATACCAGTGAAGAGGCCTACTAGCAGGCTGAGATCACGGCTAAGCTTCCACCACCATAACTAAAAATACCTACGCAGCATCTAGGTGGACCGAGAACTTCCTCTGGCATATTACTTTATAACGCGCAAATGGAGCAACAAATTACATGCCTTAATGTACTCCTTAGACTATCACCACCAAGAACTAGTTGCTGAATTGAGAACTATGACGACCCCATTTCAACATGCTACTCTGATAAGAGAAGTCGCAGAGGAGTCTGTCTGGCCGGAAACAAACTTTCCACAATGCAATATGGCTATACCCCAGGATATGGCGGATCAGCTTGCAGCAAGCAAAGCAGAACCTGGTCCGCAGATAATGGAACAGCTGGAAGCAACACCGCAAGACAGTACTTTGCAGGTATTCCTGGTCTTCGCAGAGGCGGTGAAACAGACCGCAACATGTCGTGAGATTCCACAGATACAACGGCCCAGATTGATTAAAAAACAAAGTCTGTACCAAATAGTATATACTTACTTTAGTGCCTCTGGAGGTACCTCTGCGGATGCAGGAGCCAAGTCAGGTGAGATGGCAGAACCGGAGGTTGAGCAGAGGTCAGAACAAATTAAGGCTGCGCACGGAGGGCCCAAAACACGATCTAATCCTAGCACCAAGCGTCTCAACTCATCTACACTGAGATCAGGCTATCTCACTAACCACTTGCCTAGCAGCGCTGACCTGCTCGCAAAACTGCCGGGCCCTCAGTTGATCTCCTCGTTAGTCTGCTGGATCAGCATACACAGCGAAGATCCTTTTTTTCATTGCCACCCAGACTAGATCAACGCCGTAGAAGAGGTGTTGGTTAAAGCTCACAACTCGGGCAGTCTTTCACAGGAGGCTGAGGTTTCTCCCCATTTCAGCTATTTAAGGCCAACTTTAGTTCTAAGGTTATGCTGTTGTCGGGAGTTGGATGCCTTTCCTAATAACTGAAGTTTTGGGACACAGGACTTGATCTTGACTTGTTTTTTATTATGCACCAGGTTTACGAGATTGCACTCCTCTACCACAGTTCTTGTTCATGTACTAGTTTAATTGTTCATATTATTATACATATTTATACATTAGCTTTTCCCCTGCTAGGACATATTGTAAGGTTGTTAAACTGCACTGTTTTTCTCTAATGATTATTAAACACCATATAGATATATTGGAGTTATGGATCAAATATAACTTTGAATATGCAGCCTGACCTAAGCGCTGGGTATTAACGGTTGGGGCATTTTAATGAAAGCTGACCAGTTTGATAAGGGTGCCCAGCCTCTTATGCCTGGCACTAGCTTACTAATATACTTTATTGATTACACATTCTTTTAGCAGAATTAACATATCCCTCCCCAGGTTTATTCTAAATCTGCAACAAGTTTATTACGCTGTTGGATGATATGTTTTCATGCTCGCGCTGCCGAACAGTTAAGTCTCATGTTATATTTAAGTACTTGTTTATTTGAGTGGGAAAGAAAGAAAAATAGTTTGACTCTTGGCTCACCTAACCTCCCTTCTCAGGATGTTCTTTTATGCTCTGCTTTTAGATATAATACTACTTGTAGGAAGGTTTCCAATAGCACGCTTACTACTAGCCTTTATGCTGTCTCTGAATAGAAGTTTGCAATAAGGTTATGCATACTACTCTAATGCTGTGCGCTATTAATACTTATATAATATGGGATATAATTTCAATATAATATCCTATTGTTATGCCATGTAGGACTAAACACCCTACGAATATAGTAAAGACAGGGAAGGTATCTCCCCTCATCCTTTCCCACTCTGGGTATCAGGGTGGGTCATACCCAATATCCCTTTCCGTCTGTGTCCAGTGGAGACAACCGTCCCCGAGGGGGGGATATCAATTACATCCCTTTCTCACAGTGGTTTTAACTTATCTAACTAGTACATTATGGTATGCAATAGCTTGGTTTAGTCAGTTGTGCCCAGACAGTCCTTATCTCATAGCTCATATACTAAATGCAGGATTGATTTATGAAACCCTTTGTTCTGTTGCTAAGTGCTTATAATATATAGTTTATTAATTCTGGGTTCACCTAGGTTTTTATTAAGTAATTCTAGGGGATATAAAAATTGTGAATGCCTACTTATATTTGCCATTCATCTCACCTACTTCTATGTGGCTTAATAATATGTTTTATGAAACAAAAATATTTTTTTTAGCTATAATATATATGAGTCAGGTTAATAGAGATGTTTTTTATACCTCATGTATGCAAGCTCTTCAAGGGCTAGATTTGAGGAACCCTTTCACATCTGGACTGCAGCATAACTATATTGTAGGCTAATAACTAATACAGCAGTTAAGCCTTATATAGCATAGTTGTTATTGACCTCTGAAATCTTATACATCAGCATATGGGTACATATTTCTCTTGCCTATTCCCTACGCCATCTCTCTTTAATTCTAAGCAACTTATACTAGCATTGCTATTTCTCCCCCTTTAATTGAATAACTAACATAATTTCTGCCCTACTCCATTTGTTTAATACTAACAGATGTTCCAGACTTCCCCCAAGATTTACCTGTGTGACCCTTCTAGTCAGTAACCCATACAGCCCTCCTCCATAGATACTTGCACTTAATGGCATTAAACGTCATATGGTTTATACTGTTATTTTCTTCTGCAACTAACTTCTTCTATAATTACATAAGATCCCGTCATATTCCTTGATTTGCCCTCATACTTATGGCTCTGCCCCTCCACTCATTCACTTTCTTTCTGAAGCTCATGAAGAGCTACCCATCTGACCTTCAGCTAGCTTCTATACCTATAGGTTGTTTGGCCTTAATATGTGTTCTTCATGGGTTGGTCATTTATGCTATTCTATTGTAAAACTGAGGTTCCATTTGCCTATCTATTGTGTACCTTATAACTGTCGAAATATTTTACGCAATTGTATATGTGTCTTTTTTTTGTCACTTAAAGGCGATTTGTGTTTTATGTGCAACTGTTTTGCTGGTTTAATTCACCTGTGGGACTGTAGTTTAAAAGGAGCTGAATGTGCATACAGGATATTGATTCATTCAGCTTGAGAAAGCCCATTTTGACATAGGGTGAAACACGTGTAGCAGGTCAAGTCAGCTTGATGCCGATATCCACGCTGCCTGGAATTTCAGTGTCTTTGAATAACTTTTTCATTACCCTTGACTGTTTTTTTGGATATACTCCGGAGACTACATGGATACATGGTGAGCTGTTAGCTATAATCACGGGGGTGAAGAATTTCAGGCAGTCCAGTATCAGGTAAACAAGTAATGCACAGCGACTTAGTAAAAAACCTGACAAGGAGCAACACATTACCGACGAGTTATATACTTGACCCCCTCTGGCATTGGTTCAGCTTGCTTAACAAGAAAGTAAGTGGTGGGGGGCCCGGCACAGGGATCATATATATATACATCTGCCGCAGGTAAAGCGAGTAACGCACAGTGACTTAGCACAAGACCTGACAAGGAGTAACATACTATTGTCGAGTTATACACTTGGCCCCCTTTGGCTTTGGTTCAGCTTGAACAATAAGAGAGTAAGTGGTGGGGGACCCGGTACAGGAATTAAATATATAAGTCTGCCCCGACAGTGCAACAGTTAAAGGGACAGTTCACCCAAAAACTTTCTCCCCTTTAAATTATTCCCAATGATCCTTTTTACCTGCTAGAGTGTATTAAATTGGTTGCAAGTAGCTCCTTTACTCATATTTCAGCATTTGAAATAGCTGATTTAGCTTGTGGTTTCCCAACCTATACTGAAAGTTTTGATACTGGCGTATACGTTATTGACAAGCCTAAATAAACACAGCCAGCAGAAGAGATTACACTGTCAGTGGGGGGCATGATAGTTAAGTAATAAAATGATAATTTTCCATTGTTCTCTCTATGTATTGAGCTTTGGTGTTCCAGACAAATATAAGATAAGGAAGCAAGTCTGTGTACATAAAAGTGATAACATAATGAGATCTGATATTACCTGAAGCTCAACCCATTGTAATAGGCTGTGGTTTCAAAGCACAAAACCAGCTACTTCAGATACACAAATAAACCCGAAAATGCAATTTCTCAAATATTTTATACTCTGCAGTTGGTATAACAAGTCATTTAAAATACATTTATGGAAAAACAATTTTACAGTGTACTGTCCCTTTAACACGCTCCATACCACGCTGGACTGCTTCTGTTAATTATACTCCAGTCATTCACACATTAAAGGAGGGACATACTTTCAAACCCTAATGATACTATGAATCTAGAAGAACTCTAATTTCTTTAACAGTGGACACAGTGTATTAGTATTTAATAGAGCTCTGTTAGTGTGTGTGAGGGGTAATGAATGAATTGTATATATCTGCATTAGGATAGATTAATTGTATCTATTTTTGTTTTCAATTGTTGCACATTAATTTTGCACATTTATAGCAATAAATTGAGTTGCTTCATTTTTTACTGTGACAATGTGTTTAGTTTTGAGAATCTCATAGTTTCTTCCAGTTATTTATTCTATTGATTTCAATTGTAGTGCTGGATAAGGTTTACTTTTTTCTCTTATAACTGTTATTAATATTATTAAACCTCCTTGCACCTGGAGTCTCATCTGACATTGCAGATAGGTGGGCTCCAGTTCACAGTCTAACATATAACCTGAGCTAGCTGGTATTTATATTAGGGATGGGCGAATGTGCAAATTTTCGAATTTCGAATGTAGAACGAATGTTATTACCGAAATTCGAATTCTAAATTCGAATGTCGATAAGAACGAATATTCTTAAAAATCGAATGTTATTTACAGTTTTCGAATGTCACTTTCGAATTCGAATGTTTATAATGATATCGAATGTCTACATTCGAAATTCGAATTTTTCGAATTCGAATATAAATTCGAATTTTTCAAATTTGAATATTGCATAATTTGAATATTACATTTAAAAGCATTAGAAATACTATTACAATCTAAATTCGAATTTTTCGAATTCAAATACACGTATTGCATAATTCGAATATTACATTTAAAGAAAAAGCATTAGAAATACTATTACAATCTAAATTCGAATTTTTCGAATTCTAATACACGTATTGCATAATTCGAATATTACATTTAAAGAAAAAGCATTAGAAATACTATTACAATCTAAATTCGAATTTTTCGAATTCGAATGCACGTATTGCATAATTCGAATATTACATTTAAAGAAAAAGCATTAGAAATACTATTACAATCTAAATTCGAATTTTTCGAATTCGAATATTGCATAATTCGAATATTACATTTAAAGAAAAAGCATTAGAAATACTATTACAATCTAAATTTGAATTTTTCGAATTCGAATACACGTATTGCATAATTTGAATATTACATTTAAAGAAAAAGCATTAAAAATACTATTACAATCTAAATTCGAATTTTTCGAATTCGAATATTGCATAATTAGAATATTACATTTAAAGAAAAAGCATTAGAAATACTATTACAATCTAAATTCGAATTTTTCGAATTCGAATACACGTATTGCATAATTCGAATATTACATTTAAAGAAAAAGCATTAGAAATACTATTACAATTTAAATTCGAATTTTTCGAATTCGAATATTGCATAATTCGAATATTACATTTAAAGAAAAAGCATTAGAAATACTATTACAATCTAAATTCGAATTTTTCGAATTCGAATATTTTCGAATGTAATCGTAAAATTCGAAACCGAACATTCGAAAATCGAATGTTAGAATGTTATGTAAACATTCGAAATTCGATTCGAACGAACGAATGTGTTAAAATTCGTGCCGTTTTTCGAATGTTGCGAAACATTCGCCCATCCCTAATTTATATATGTAATATATATATGTATACTGTATATATATATATAAATGTGTGTGTGTGTGTGTGTGTGTGTGTGTGTGTAAAAAATGGGACCCTTGTACAATTATAAAACAAGATAAACTTTGTCTGGCTGTTATATTTTATAGCAAAGAGTCCTGCAGAAGCAATCAATAGTTATACAATGTCATTAACTGTTGAACATTGGTATAAACCAATGGTCAGCCTTATCCTTGTAAATGACACTCACATTAATAATAATATAATGCTCACCTAGGTTGCTGGTATGTGATGACAGCATCTTAGAACCACAGTCTACATTAGAAGCAGTTTCTTCTAGGTCTGTTAAATGTTACACTGAAGTTAACTTACTTTTACACTGACTAGCTTAATCGTACCCAATACTTTAAAGAACCAACAACAGCAAAATATCCTCTTCAATGTTTGTCGTTTGTCAAAAATAAAAGCGAAGGTTCAAGTGAATAAGAAAAATACAGATTTTGTTAAATCTGAAGAAAATAAATGTGGGTCAGTAAACATCAATACTGTAAACTAAGAGAAAAGTTCTAGAGAGCTTGCAATCTAGGTTGTAGTTTGAGACAAAAAGTGGAGGAGTAGCTTGTAGTGAATGGGAAATGTAGGCCATGGCTCATGAAGATGACAAGTTTCTTTTTTGCAGAATGCACTCAATGAAGGTTCTGTAGAACAAGTATCACTGGTAAGCTTCTGGTAAGCTTCTGCAGTTTCAAACAATTAAAGCAGGTGGGCCGAATTCTAAGAAGCTTAACAATAAACCTTTGAGAGGAGAAAGACTCCAATAAAGTTGAACAGCCGTCAAAGAACTGGTGAGACTGATTTAATGGCAGGCAATAAATAACTGGTACCCCACACTGCTCTGATTTCTGCTAGCCAAAAAAAGTTACGAGAAAGCTAATGTGGCGCACAGTCAACAAATGGAGTGCAGAGCTCAACGTACCTTCAAAATCCAATGCGGAACCCAGAATGTATCTCTGCTCTGTATACTAGACCTTACGACTAGCCAACTAAAATGACTGTTATTAGACTTAGCAGAAGGTAAGACGCTTAAAGGACCAGTAAACACAGTAGATTTGCATAATCAACAAATGCAAGATAACAAGACAATACAATAGCATTTACTCTGAATTTCAAATGAGTAGTAGATTCTTTTCTAACACATTTCAAAGTTATGTATATTTCCACTGCCCCTGTACCATGTGATAGCAATCAGCCAATCACAAATGCATATACGTATAGTCTGTAAATTCTTGCACATGCTCAGTAGGAGCTGGTGACTCAAAAAGTGTAAATATAAAAAAGTGTGCACTTTTTTTTAATGGAAGTAAATTGGAAAGTTGTTTAAAATTATTTGCTGTATCTGAATCATTAAAATTTAATAAAACCTGAGTGTCCCTGTCAGATATAGGAGATACAAGTTTGAAAGTCTAGAAGATAAGTATAAAAACAGGGAAAAAAAACACAATACCTCTCCCATCAATCTAAAGAAAGATCATCTAGAAAACACTTGACACATGGAAAAATATTTATTCTGAAAACAGGATAAAAAAAACCCGGAAGGAGACAGTAAATCACAAAAATTATATTTTCATGTACATAACTGACCATGATCATCTAATGCATGTGTATCCTTACATAAACATTAATGAAATATAGATAAGAAAATACATTTCCTTTAAAGGGACAATGAACCCAATTTTTTTTCTTTCATGATTCAGATAGAGCATGCAATTTTAAGCAACTTTCTAATTTACTCCTATTATCATTTTTTCATCATTCACTTGCTATCTTTATTTGAAAAACAAGAATGTAAGTTTAGAAACCAGCCAATTTTGGTTCACAACCTGGGTTGTGCTTGCTGATTGGTGGCTAAATGCACCCACCAATAAACAAGTGCTGTCCAGGGACTGAACCAAAAATTTGCTAGCTCCTTAGCTTAGATGCCTTCTTTTTTAAATAAAGATAGCAAGAGAACAAAGAAAAATTTATAATAGGAGTAAATTAGAAAGTTGCTTAAAATTGCATGCTCTGTCTGAATCATGAAAGAAAAAAATTGGGGTTAGTGTCCCTTTAATCTGATCACAGTTTCTATATGATAATTTGTTTTATTACTAGTCAGATTATTGTACATAAAACAATTTATAATAATGGTTAAGAAAGGCAGTGTAAAAAAAGAATATAAACAACTCGTAATAAATATTTACTGTTCAATATAATGTAACATGAAAGCAATATAATGTGATGGCAGTAAGAGAGAATACAATAAACCGAGGTAAATAATTCATTTTGATAAACAAGTCAACATCTATTTCAGCCTCATATGGATTACAAGTAATCTAAAAGAGAGTATTTTAAAATGTAATATAAAAAAACTGGATGCTCCTTCTACTGGGATGTGTTACTGTCCACTGGTCCTAGACTGAGAATTGTACATAAAACAATACAATACATGTCTAGAAATGTTCTTATCAGCTTCTGACCCTAGGGATGAGTTCTGCTCCCAAAAAAATAAAAGCACTTGATAGTTTCAAAATACATTTATACAGTTTTAACAATCTTTTTGTTTCATGCAAAACAATAATTTGCAGATGTTTCAGTAATATGTTCATATGCATGATGTCATTTCCATAGAATATATAGAATATTCCATAGAATATACTCCACTGTCTTTTGAGCAGTGGAAAAACTAAAATTTTCAGATTTAAATTACAGAAAAGTAAGCATTCTGAGTTAATTCTGTCTTTAATTCATCTTCTCATCCTACAAACATTTTGGCTAGAGGACCACTTACAAGTCTACAAATATGTGTACCCTATGTGTATATTCAGATGGTTTGCAGCTTTTACCCGCTTCAACATTTCTGAAAAGCATTTCTTCAGCGTCTAATTCCTATTACTGTTGCAAACTATGTAAAAACTGATGGTAACAAGAATCTTCATTAAAGTCTTTGGAGATGTTTTATGTTACCATCAGTTTATGAAGTTTACTAATAGCAATGGAAACAATGCCTAAGATAGTCACTACTTATTATAACATGAACAGCCAATCAAATATTTTTTTAGCTTTCACTGTTTTGTTTTGTGCTAACTTTGCATATGTTTGACACAGGTTTTATATAAATAGCTGTGTTTGCATAACAATGTCATACACATTGGTCTTACTGCTGGGGAAAGAGTTTTTATGCATTGCTTGCGTCCATTCGTGCACCACTTTGTGGGGCATGGGTACTGTTATTTGCAATTAAAGCAATCATCTCTTTTGCATGCCCATATTAAATGCAAGTAACCAACAGAAAAATAATGGCATTCTGGTGAGAAGTTAAAGAGACAAATAACAATATATAAAAAAAAATTTTGGAAAATCCAAACTGCATACCCTGATAGTGGCATGGAGGATCAGCTAATCTAACTTATCTAAATACTCCACCCCAGTGAACCAGAACAACAACAAAAGAGCAACTAAAGTAAAACCTTGTTTTTACTAGGGGTGGCCTGTGTTATTCCATATGTCAGAATAGCATACATTTCCCGGTGGCTTTCCATAACAGGAAGTGAGTAGGACTTGTTGTTGGTGGTCTTTGGGCATTTTTAGGCTAAAGCCATGACTCGACATTGCCATGGTGCTGTGTGGACAGGGAAATGGTTGGGTTTGGGCAGAGTCCAGCTTTGCTAAGAAAATTGCCCAGTCATTTTTAAAAAATGCTAAGACAGTCTTCAGACTCGCCAGAAACACAAGTTATGGAGCAGCGCTCTAAAGACCGCTGCTCCATAACCCTGTCTGCCTGCTCTGATGAGGCGGACAGGAATCGCCGGAAATGAACCCGATCGAGTACAATCAGGTTGATTGACACCCCCCCTGCTGGTGGCCGATTGGCCGCGAGTCTGCTGGGGGTGGCGTTGCACCAGCAGCTCACAAGAGTTGCTGGTGCAATGCTGAATACAGAGAGCTTATTGCTCTCCGCATTCAGCGATGTCTGTCGGACCTGATCCGCAGTGTCGGATCAGGTCCGACAGACATATGATAGATAGGCCCCATAGTATTGAAAACTATGATGTGTATATATATATATATATATATATATATACAAGCAAAAATGGGTGTATGTGCACTCCCACCAACGTTCCACAACTATCAGGGTGCTATACGGTGAATTGTAGAAATGCAAAAAGAAGCACTCACTGAATCTTCATCAAAAAAGTGACAAAAAGTTTTAATGCAGTTTGCGACGTTTCGGGACAGCAACAGTCCCTTCCTCTGACTTGTCAGAGGAAGGGACTGTTGCTGTCCCGAAACGTCACAAACTGCATTAAAACTTTTTGTCACTTTTTTGATGAAGATTCAGTGAGTGCTTCTTTTTGCATTTCTACAAACCGAAACGTCACAAACTGCATTAAAACTTTTTGTCACTTTTTTGATGAAGATTCAGTGAGTGCTTCTTTTTGCATTTATATATATATATAGATATATATATATATATATATATATATATATATACAGACACACATGCACAGAGAAAGAGAGACGAAAGAGAGAGAGAAAGAAATATATATTTTATATTTTGTGTGTGCGTGTTTCTGTAATATAGCCATATTACAATTTATACAGATACAAATATCACATAATATCATCTTGGGAGCTCTTGAAATGAACACAATCCATCATCACCTACTTGTGTGAGGTAAAATTTGTTTTCACATAAGAGTTTAGAAAGCTTAAATAATGGGCATTAACATGGGGTAGAGTCCCCTGTTGATAAGAAAATGACTTGCCAAGAACTGACAAATTACCTCCAAACTCTGTCATTGAAGATACCTTTCTCCATATCAAGTTTTAACTCCCGTTTAAAAAAAAAAATTTGCCAGTGACATGCTGGGGACCGTAAAGTTGATTGCATGACTGTTTCCCTGTGAAAATCTTAGGTATATATTTTTGGCTATCTTGTGAACTGAAGGTGATAAACTGAATTCAAATCAGATAATAAAGTCCTTGCAATTTTCAGCAAATCAATAGGGGGGGAATCTCTCGTTATATCCCTCTAGGTTACAACCACAGCATGCTCCCAGAATCATCGCTACAATACACTTATCATGTTAGAATAAGCTGTGGCTTCTTCTGAAATGAATCCCAATTAGATTATAAAGGAAACAGCAGATAAGATGTATTCTTTCTTATTTGTGTATTTCGGCTGTGAACCCAGGCAAGGAAACAACCAGTACGCATATCAAAATATTTTGATTTATAAACACTCACATTTAATTATATTAATATAAAAAACAAAACATTATTATCATAAAATAATTTATTGTTCAATCAAAAATCCATTTTGTACATATTTTATATATATTTTAAGACAACCTTGAGAGAATTCAAAGTTGATCACTTTATGCTGCATAATGACATTTTAATATAATCTTTGTATCCTTTGTTGAAGGAGTAGCAATGCATAAATGGGAGCTAGCTGAACACATTGGATGATCTAATGACAAGATACATATTATGTGCAGTGATCAATTAGCAGCTAGCTCACAGTAGTGCATGTTGCTCCTAAGCCTAGCTAGGTATACCTTTCAACCAATGATAACAAGAAAACAAAGCCAATTAGATTTTTTTTTTTTAAATTACTAAAATAAAAAATTGTTTAAAATGTCACTATCTGAATCAAGAACATTTAAAGGTACAGTAAAGTCATAATTAGACATTCATTATTCAGACAGCGCATACAATTTTCAACAACTTTCCATTTACTTCTATTATTCAATTTGCTTCCTTCTCTTGTTATCCTTTGCTACAAGGTTTATCTAGGTAAGCTCAGGAGCAGCAAATAACCTAGGTTCTATCTGATGATTGGTGGTTGCATATATATGCCGATTTTCATTGGCTCACCCATGTGTTCAGTTAGAAACCAGAAGTGCATTGCTGCTCCTTCAACAAATGATACCAAGAGAATGAATGAAATTTGATAATAGAAGTAAACTGAAAAGTTGTATAAAATGGTATGTTTTACCTAAATCATGAAATAAACATTTTGGTTTTCATGTCCCTTTAAGTTTAACTTCATTGTCCCTTCAGCTGCCAGTGCCACCTGTTTGATGGTGCTTGGCTCAAATCCTGTCCTTTATTAACGTTAGTGTTATCATTAGAGTGAGGGACATAGGTATATTCCATGATTACTGCAGTTTTTAAAGACACATTAAAGATACTTTTTTTCTTAGTTGCATCTGAAAGAGGTTATTTTAAACTATATTTCAGGGGTTTTTTTGTTTGTTTTTTTTAATGATATTTCAATCCTGAAAAGCTGTTTTCTTTAACTATTAGGGATGTCCACCAATCGGACTGGGGGGAGGTGGCCCCTAGGGATTAGTTGTGCACAAGTATGTACTTCCTATTCATTCAAAATTAATTTAGTGCTGTTTTCGTTTAAAGGGAAATTAAACCGATTGTAGTGCAAAATGTTTATTTGTATTTTTAAGAAAATATCAGTATACGTATATTTTTTATTTTGCACCCTTTTCTTGTAATTTAACTTTGATGGTTTTCTAATTTCTGTGAGAATTGAAAGTACATATTCTAGACTCCACAAGCGTAACCATGCTACATTATACTAAACAATTGTTATATCACTGTAGAAGCTCATTTAAACCTATTCCTGATTAGCCTCAACAGAGGAGAAAATGTAAGAGGTCTTTTAAAAGGTACCGCAAAACTATGCATGGTTTGCTAACATAAGACAGTGGCTATATACATCTATTCTAGTATCAATTCCGGATGGGCTTCTCCAAATAAGGTAAGCTGTGAGGGTAGTTTGGGTTTTAATACTTATTACAGCAAATAATGTATCAATGTATCAAACAATGACTACAAAAAAGGCTTGTAATGACAAAGGGCCAGATTAGAAGTGGTATACTATTTCTTTGGTGCACTGCTTTAAGTAAACTTTTAACACTGGCAGGTATTTTTTGAAAGTAAATTGTTTTCACGTGAGCAAAACCCAATTAGCACTAACTTCAGGATTTCGGCTATTGCTCGACCACTAACCTGACACCACATTAGACCTACAACGCTAAACCCAAAGTTCTTCACATAGAAAAAAATATCTAGTTTATATATATATATATATGGGTTGAAAAAAAACAGTCGTCCAGTAATCCTGGACAACAATTTATGAATTTCCTGGGATGATTTAGGAATATTGGCAATTTAGGTTTGTGGTTTTTTTTTTTTTTTTTTTTTTCCCCCCCCCCCCATTTATTATTATATTTTTTGTATTTCAGACGCGAAAGTTGTTTTAAACACTGCGCGCGGGCTTCGAAAACAAAGGGGTGGAGTTGGGGGGACCTTGTGTAGCGGCTGGCGCAGAGGAGAGAGTGAGGAACTACCAGGGGCCTCGGCTCACAAGGTAAGGTCTAGAGCCTACCTCTCCCTTCCCCTCTGTGCCTCCCCTCCGAGACACCTATCCCCTTTATGGTTCCCTTCCTCTCTGTGCCTTATCTCCCCTCTGCAGCTCCTCTCCGTGACACTTCTCCCCTCTATCTGTGGTTCCCTTCCCCTCTGTTTTTCCTCCTGCCTTCTGTGGCTCCCTTCCCCCCTCTGTGGCTCCCCTCCCCCTCCTCTCCCCTCTGTGGCTCACAATCCTTCCCATCTCTGACTCCCCACCCTTCCCCTCTGTGGCTCCTCTTCCCTTCTGTGGCTCCATTCCCCCTCTGTGACTCCCCTCCTCCCCCCTCTTTGGCACCTCTCCCCTCTGTGGCTCCCCACCCTTCCCTTATGTGACTCCCCACCCTTCCCCTCTGTGGCTCCCCACCCTGGCTTCCGACCATTTCCCTCTGTGGCTCCTCTTCCCTTCTGTGGCTCCCTTCCCCCTCTGTGGCTCCCCTCCTCCATGACACCTCTTGCCTATACAGCTCCCTTCCCCTCTGTGGCTCTCTTCCTCTTTGTGGCCCCCCTCCTCTACCTTTTGCGGCCTGGCTCCTCTCTCTTTTGCGGCCAGCCTGTTTTTGCGCACCACCATTTTCGCACACCCCTGTTTTTGCATACCCCCATTTTTGCGGCCAACCCGTTTTCACAGAACCCCTCTGTTTCTCTCTTACCCTCTGTTTTTCCTCTTCCCTTCTGTGTCTCCCCTTCCTTTCTGTGACTGCCCTTCTCCTTCTGTGGCTCACTTCCCCTTCTGTAGCTCCTCTCCCCTCTGTGGCTCCCCACACTTCCCTTATGTGGCTACCTTCTCCTCTGTTTCTCCTCTTGCCTTCTGTGGGCCCCTCTGTGGCTCCCCTTCCCCCTCTGTGGCACCTCTCCCCTCTGAGGCTCTCCACCTCTTCCTCTGTGGCTCCCCTCCTCTCCCCACTCTTCCCCTCTGTGGCTCATCTCCCTTCTGTGGCTCCCTTCCTCATCTGTGGCTCTCCTCCTCCCCTCCTCTGTGGCACCTCTTCCCTCTGTTGTCCCCCACCTCTCCCCTCTGTGGCTCCCCACCCTTCCTCTCTGTGGCTCCATACCCTTCCACTCTGTGGCTTCCCACCCTTCCCCTCTTTGGCTCACCCCATACCCCCCCTTCTGAGGGCCACCCACCTCTCCCCTCTCCTTATTGGCTCCCTTCCGGTCTGTGGCTCCCCTACTCCCTCTGTGGCTCCCTTCCCTCCTCTGTGGCATGTCTCCTCTCTGTGGCTCCCCACCCTTCCCCTTTGTGGCTTCCCACCATTCCCATCTGAAACTCCCCTCTGTGGCTTCTTTCCCCTCTGTGGCTCCCTAACCTTCATGTGTGTCTCTGTGGCTCCACTTCCTCTGTGGCTCTTCTTCTTTGTGTCTCTGTGGCTCCCCTTCCTGTGTGTCTCTATGGCTCCCCTTGCTCTTTGGCTTCCCTTGGTCTGTGTCTCCCCCTTTCTCTGTCTCCCTCCTTCCTCTTTGTCTTTGTCTCCGCCCTTCCTCTTGTCTGTATCCCCCCTTCCTCTGTGTCTGTCTCTCCCCTTCCTCTGTGTCTATGTCTCTCCCCTTCCTCTGTGTCTATGTCTTTCCCCTTCCTCTGTGTCTCTGTCTCACCCGTTCCTCTGTCTGTCTGTCTCTCTCTCTCTTCCCTTCTTCTCTCTCTCTTCCTCTTTCTCTCTCTCTCCCCTTCCTCTGTGTCCCTCTCTCCTTCTCTCTCTCGCTCTCTCTCTCTCTCTCGTCATGGGCATTGGCTAGCAAGGTAAGGGATGGAGCCTGCTGTTAAATTGCATATTTTTAAATGCCTTGCATGTGGTCTCTTTCTTTCTCACTCCCCCTCATTTCAAATAACTCAATCTTTATTTCATCAGTCCACAGCACCTTCTTCCAAAATTAAGCTGGCTTGTCCAAATGTGCGTTTGCATACCTCAAGTGACTCTGTTTGTGGCGTGTGTGCAGAAAAGGCTTCTTCTGCATCACTCTCCCATACAGCTTCTCCTTGTGCAAAGTGCACTGAATTGTTGAACGATGCACAGTGACACCATCTGCAGCAAGATGTAGGTCTTTGGAGGTGGTCTGTGGGCTGTTTTTGACCGTTCTCAGAATCCTTTACCTTTGCCTCTGCAATATTTTACTTGGCCTGCCACTTCTAGCCTTAACAAGAACTGTACCTGTGGTCTTCCATTTCCTCACTATGTTCCTCACAGTGGACACTGACAGCTTAAATCTCTGCGAGATTTTTGTAGCCTTCCCCTAAATCATAATGTTGAACACTCATTGTTTTCAGGTCATTTGAGAGTTGTTTTGAGGCCCCCATGTTGACACTCTTCAGAGGAGAGTCAAAGAGAACAACAACTTGCAATTGGCCACCTTAAATACCTTTTCTCATGATTGGATGCACCTGTCAATGAAGTTCAAGGCTTAATGGGCTCACCAAACCAATTGTGTGTTCCAATTAATCAGTGCTAGGTAGTTACAGGTATTTAAATCAACAAAATGGCAAGAGTACCCAAATTTATGCACCTGTCTAATTTTGCACATTTTCTGTTAATCCAATATACCTCATTTCACTACTGAAATATTACTGTGTCCTTCAGTTATTTGATAGATCAAAATGAAATTGCTGATCTAAACACCCAATTATTTATAAATGAAAATCATGGAAATTGTCAGGGGTTCCTAAACTTTTGTAGATTTTCTTCTAAATGAAGAACATTTCGATGTAAAATATTTACAGTAAAAACAGTTAAATAAATTATTAAAGGGACAGTCAAGTCCAAAAAAAACTTTCATGATTCTAGGGCATGTAATTTTAAACACCTTTCCAATTTACTTTTATCACCAATTTTGCTTTGCTCTCTTGGTATTCTTAGTTGAAATCTAAACCTAGGAGGTTCATATGCTAATTTCCTTCAACCTTGAAGCCCGCCTCTAATCTAAATGCATTTTGAAAGTTTTCCCCCGCTAGAGGGCATTAGTTCATGTGTTTCATATAGATAACATTTAGCTCATGCACGTGACTTTAACATGGAGTGAGCACTGATTGGCTAAAATGCAAGTCTGTCAATAGAACTGAAATAAGGGGGCAGTCTGCAGAGGCTTAGAAACAAGGTAATTACAGAGGTAAAACGTGTATTATTATAACTGTGTTGGTTATGCAAAACTGGGGAATGGGTAATAAGGGATTATCTATCTTTTAAATGAACAAATATTCTGGTGTTGACTGTCCCTTTAAATATTAAAAATGTTTTTAAAAAAATGACTTTTCAACTTTCAAGGTATTTAAGTGGAAAGGGCTCCAAAGTGTGTGTGTGTTGAGATATATATATATATATATATATATATATATATATATATATATATAGTCCCATAGATGAGCACTCTCACTTCCAAATTCAGCTGCCAGGGTGCTAGTGAATAGTAGATATCGGTAACAAAAACTTTGGTTTATGTGGTTGTTATGACTACAATTTTGGTGTTTTTTTGTCTTACTTGGGGGGAGGGGTTATAACTTTGTTTGCTCTTTATATTGCATGTATTGCCATTTCACTTTGTCTGAGGAAGGGGATATATACAGTATACTGTACTGGAAGGGGATATATACTGTATATATATATATATATATATATATATATATATATATATATATATATATATATATATATATTGACAAAAATAATTAAGAAGGGAAATGACATAAAATAATGACATTTTTGAAAGACTGGGAATACAGCACTCTTTTAAAAGGACATGCCCTGAGGAAGCCCCATTTTCCTGATGACGTGGGGTGAAACACGTGTTGGCGTCTTTGCGTAGCTGACCTACGTAGCATCCATGCTGGTTGTTGGAGCCGTCGGAGCTTGCTGCTGAATTTTGCAGCGTGACACAGTCTTCAATTCCTGTGCATCATTGGCAATCGTCTGTATGTTTTGTAGACTGCAATGGAAAATAGATGAGCATGCCACAGAGGTAAAACCGATGCTAAATTGCACACAGCGAATGAATGTTATTTGGTGCCTGTGTAATCGGAAATTCTGACAAGCCGAAAAGTTTCTACAATGACCGGAGTGGTATGGTGCAGTTGACAGAGGGGTACTGTTTGAAAAGTTTGTATCCTCCTGCATCCCCACCTCTCTCTTTCCAACTTGGCTTGCTTACTTCATATCTCCTGATACATGTTGTTGCACTAACACGCTTGACTGCTTTACGCATGCTAACATACCGGCTGTGTTCATTCATTCATCTATAACTAACTGCCATATCTTATCATGTGTTTTCATCTGCACATCTACGGCAACTGTGTACCGTGAATTACCTTGCTCTCTACCTCGGGACTTTACATTAGTCCTACTTGCTTTAATTTGGGGACTCCATACATCATTTGTCTCCTAAAGGAAAATACGCTTGTTTAATGTGCTTGACTATTCATTACTTATGATGCTTATGATGGTTATTTCTGTGCTATTATTTGTTTCCTTGTCTTAAATCTTTGTATATTTATACAGGACAAGGACTGCATTTGGGAATGTCAGGTATTCACCTACTTAATGTCTCAGTTTTCACTAAAACCATTTAGGTCTGAGGTACATTAGTGAATAACCTTCCCCCCTGCAGCACTTGATCTAGCCATTAGTTCTTGCTCCATACCTGCATGGGTTTACATGGGCCGGCCCTTTTCTATGTCATTATCATTTATTTTTAATTTATGTTTTGAGGTTGCCACAATATTTTGTTTTGGTTTATATCTATATGCCTTTGTATAGTTGGATCTAGCCTGGTCTGGGGCCATTGGCTGCACAATAAAACCTCCTTTTCACTAAGTACATTTCTACAAGTGTTTTGTTATTTCTTTTAAAAGAGTGCTGTATTCCCAGTC